>NW_021628265.1:806267-920024 GCF_900005855.1 Plasmodium gallinaceum | reverse complement strand
AATTAAAAAAAAAAAAAAAAAAAAAAAAAAAAAAAAAAAAAAAAAGTTAACAATTTAAAAATGAATATTTTTTAAAAAAAAAATTTGACACATTTATATCTTAAAATAGTACTAAATAAGAATAATAAATAAGAAATAAAAATTAACTTCGAAAAATATCAATAAAAAAAAAAAAAAAAAAACTTTTAAATAATTTCATTTCCTTTCTTGATTTTATCTAACAGAATTATTAAGTTGTTAGTTTTATGTTTATTTTATATATATGTATATAAATTTTTTATTTTATTAATATAAATATATATCTCTTTGAGATGTCTTATTGAATAAAAAACGTCAAAAATATGTAGAGATAAAATAAAAATTTTTTATTTTCACTTGTTTTCATTGATATCCAAATGCTACTCTAAATAAAGCTTATAAAAAAAATTGATAATATAAAAATATTTATATAAATTTTATTTTTACATTCCTCTTGTACGCTTTTCATTTTATCTTATCTATCTTACGTTCGTGTGCGTATGTATTTTATATACGTTTTTCTATCTCGCGATCAAATTGTAAAAAAAAAATTTTAATTTATAATTACTTTTTAAAAAAAAAAAAAAAAAGAATACAATTATAAAAAAGGGATATATTAATATTCTTTTTTTTATAGTATTATTGAAAGAATATATTAATATATATTTTCATAATTTTTTTATATTATTCTTTATTTTTCATTTAATTTTTTTCTTCTGTTTTTTTATTATTTATGTGATTTTATTTTATTTACTTTCACTTCATTTTATTCTATTATTTTAAAATTTTATTATACTTAATTCCATTTCTTTTTAACATATTTATTCTTTTTTTTTTTTAATATACTAAAAAAAAAACAGCTATTTTCATAATAAAAAATAAAAAAAAAAAAAAAAAAAAAAAAAAACAAGGAAAAATATTTAAATTAATATGAAAATTAATGTAAAAATAAATATTAATATATTTTTTTAAATATTTATATTAATTTTAAATATAACAAATAATTATACATGCGTTAAAAAAATAGCATGCATTAAAAACAAAGAAATGTTATAAAAAAAAAATATTAAAATTTTTTAGGTATTAAAAGAAAATTTTATGCAGAATTTTTTTGAAATAAAAATGGAAAAAAAAATAATTAAAAATATATATAATAAACAAGAAATAAACCTTGTTATAAAAAAATGTAGAAAAATTATAAAAAAAAAAAATTAAATATGTTAATGTATTATAAATAGAAAAAATACAAACATAAAATTTAGAAAATGATAAATTCATTACCTTGATATAATCCAATTTTTTCTATTCTATTTAATTAAAAACAATTAAAATTTTACATTTTTCCAAGTAAATATATATAATTAATTTATATATATATATATATACATTATATATTATTTTCATTTTTTTTTTTTTTTTTTATGTATTACGTAATAATTATTATTTTTAAAAATGAGGAAAACATCAAGAAAATCTTCTGAATAAAAAAATTCATCTGATTTATAGTTATTAGACAAATATTTTGGAATATATACATATTTTTTAGTTTATATGTTTACTATAAAAAATATAACTAATCCATTTTAATATTTGTATATTTCTAATTTATCTTGGTCTTTTTATTTGTAATTTTGAAAATATATTATTTTAAAAAAAAAAAAAGAAAAAGCTAAATTTTATGAATGTTCAGACTTTTTTATAAGAAAAATAGGTTTTATAAAAGCATTTAAAGAAATTTCAATTTATCAAAAATTTGAAATATTAAAAAAAAAAAAGTATATTTTGTTTTTAGATTTTTCTGAGATTAATTCCTTTTAATTACAAATTTAATGCTACGAAAAATTATAAAATGAAAAAGAAAAAAGGAAGAAAAATGAAAAAGAAAAAATATATACTTTTTATACGAATAAATGGATTAGTATGAGATAAATGTTAAAAAAATAAAATAATATAAAATAATGAAGAATACCTTATATTTTTAATAAATTATAAAAAAAAAAAAAAAAAAAATTGCTTTAATTAATGTTATGTAAAATTTAACCTAACTTTGACATTAAAAAGTTTTGATAAATACTTTAAATATTTACATAAATATTTAAAATATTAATTTGTTAATATTTTGATAAAAACCTTTATATTTTTTTTTTTTAATATTTTTTTTAAAGTGATAAAAATTCATGAAAATTTTTGTTCGAATAAGAATTTTTGTCGAATTTATAAAAATACATAATTATACAAATATACATTTTTATATATATATTTATTCATTTATTTATTTATTTTTTGGTAAATATTTTTACTATATTACTATGAATATTGTAAATATAATATTTTTTTTTTTTTTTTTTCATTATATTATAACATACCATAGAACTTTTTTATATGTATATTTTATATATTTGAAAAAAAAAAAAAATTTACATCTATGCTGAATTAAATAAGAAAATTTTATTTAAAATTCATTTTGATTCAGTACTTATATAATCTTTTAAAAGTTGTAAGTATGTATATCAGCTTAAAAATGAAGAAAACGAAAGAAATAAATGATATTATTAAGTGCAATCCCTTCCAGAAAAATGATAAAAAAAAAGAAATAA
Source organism: Plasmodium gallinaceum (assembly GCF_900005855.1). Lineage (NCBI taxonomy): Eukaryota > Apicomplexa > Aconoidasida > Haemosporida > Plasmodiidae > Plasmodium > Plasmodium gallinaceum. The sequence continues at coordinate 917,409 of NW_021628265.1, read as the reverse complement.
AAAATCTGATAATAAGAAAAATAAGAAGAAAAATGAAACAGGGATTAAATAAATTAAATGAGCAACATAAGCGTTTAGTTACTATTTTCAATAATTTAAATAATTTAAAAATTCAAAATAATATAGAATTCAAAAAAATATCTAACAAAATTTCGAAAGAAATTAAATATGCTAATGAAGAAAACAATGATGACATAGCAATACTAAAAATGGAAAAAGATTTAATAAAAGCTGATTTCACAAAAAACAAAAAAAGTTTAAAAATTTATAATGAACATGAAGAAGAGTTTATAGAAAATGAGGAAAGCAAAAAAAGGGTAAAACATGAAAAAAAAAAAAAAAAAAAAAGAAAAAATAATAACTCCCACTCATCTCAAAACTTTGCTAATTCAGTTACGCCTTTGCAAATTTTTCATGATAATTGTATATGTATGAACAGTAAATGTGATCATAATGATTTTACAAGTGATAATTTAAAAGTAAAAAATTCTGTTGTTCTTGATTTGTTTAATGCATTATCTAAAAACAAATATTACAAAGAAACAAATTTATGTGAAAATATTCTTGATGATGAAGATATAGATAAAATTTATGCAAAAGAAAAAAAAAAATTAAAAAAAAAAAGGAAATTGATAAACTTTCTTATTAAAAAAAAAAAAAAACGGAAAAATGAAAGAATAAAAAAAAAAAAGGAAAAAAATATCAAAGAATTAAAAAGTTATTTAAACAATGAGAATACGAAAAAATCAAATATTATAAGTAACAAAGAGGAAAATGTATCCAATACATGTGAAAGTGCCTTACATAAAAATGTCAATTCTGACAGTAAAATTCTAAATGATAGTAATTTATATAATTCTTCTAATACTATTAACGAAAATAAAAATAAAATATATTGGATATATATGAAAAAACAAATAAATAAAAGTGTAAACAAAAATAACCTAAGAAATATGATATCAAATGTTTTAACTTTCTTCTGTAGTATAAGTAAAATTTTTTATTGTGAAGTTATTGACAAAAAAAGAGATAAATATATTAGTAATGATGATTTCAAGTGTGATAGAATAGAGAAATTTTATGATTATATTTTAGCAGATGAATATGATATCATGAATAATAACGATACAATTGATGAAACAAAAGGAAAATACAAAAATGACTCTAATATAAATGCAGAAAAAAAAAATTATATATACATTTATATTAAAAAAAATTTCTTTCCAAAATATTTATTAAATCTAAAAAAAAAGATTAAATTGATTTTAATTTTTTCATCTAACGATGTAAATAACTTTAATTATAATAATGATTCTAATGATAATGACATAAATTTAAATGGTAATTGTCATGGTGTAAATAACTGCAAATTTGATAATTATCTAAATAATAATAATAATAATAAAGGTAATAATGAAACTCAAAATAATATAAAAGAGGATATTATGAAAAATTCTATTGACAAAAATTATATAAATTTTAACCAAAGCAATTTATTAAATAAAAAAGGATTTAACAGTAATTCATATTTGGATTTTTTATTTAAATATAATAAATTTTTAAATAAAAATAATACAAAAAAAATGAATATTATAAGCAGACATATAACATTAGATGATAATTTATATTATAATCTTCTTTATTTAAATTACTTACTTAAAATGGACAAAAATGAAAAGGAAAGGTATGATTATTTTTATATTCATGAGATAAAATATGATAACTTAAAATATGACATAGAAAATATAAAATTGAATTTAGAAAAAATAATGACTAGTAAAAAAAAAAATAAAATATCTAAACCTTTTTTATTATTAAATTATATGAACAAAAATTATTCGTTAAATATTAGAAGTGATAAAAAAGGAAACTACAAATATAATGGAAAAATAAAAAAAAGGAAATTTTATAAAATTAGCAAGAATAATGAGAGTGAGTATATAAATAATCATAAAAATATAATAAATAGTAATGATGATGAAAATTTAAAAGGGAATAAAAAAAGAAAAACAAATGAAAAAAGTATACACAATAAAGAAGAAAGTGAATATGTGAAAAATCATGAAAATAGGAAAAATTACATAAAAAGAAGAAATTATAAAAATGGGAAAAATAGCTATTCCTTTTTTGATGAAGTATTATCTTTTAAAGGATTAGAAAACAATTTAAATAAAAATGAGGAAGTAGAAATACATTATTTAACAATTTATAAACATATGTTAAGTTTTAATGATAATGATGATGAAATAACATTAAAATATTATATGTCTCATATACAAAATAGTGAATTTAGTATAGAATTTAAAAATGAACATATTCCTGTGAATATTCTTCATTTTTTTAACTATTATATAGAAAGAAAAAATCAACTAGAAGAAACTATTAAAGAACACACAAATATATATAAACAAATATATAAGCTATGGAAAGAAGATATAGATATATCTGAAAAGGAGAAGGAAAAAAAAAATATTTTTGCATGGGGTATTTTGCCAGTCAGAGCTTATGATCATCCATATATTTTTGTTCCTTTACCATGTGGATTTAAATATAATAATAAAAATTTAGCTTATTATACTTCTAATGACAAAAAATTATATGATGATAATTTATTAGAAAAAAAAGAAAAGAAAAAAGAATATATGAATATTAAATATGCTAATTTAATAGGCCCTTGTATAAACTGGCGTAAAAATTGTATATTTGTTAGTGATTTAAAAAAAAAAAAGTTTTTGCATATATCTGAATATTACCCTTACTTTTACTGTATGCAAAATATTAAATTGTCTTTATTTTCATTAGAAAGAAATGTTATTTATGAAAACACTAATAATATGTGTAATTTTAAAGATTATGATAATTTGACAGATAATATAAATTATTTCAATTCCATATCTTCTTATGCAAATAAAAAGAATTCAAAAATTTTATGCACAAATAATATTAACAATTCTAATGAAAATAATAATAATAATATTAAGAAGGAAAATAATTTTTTTAAGAATAAATGTTCAAAAAAAGGATCAGGATTAAAATATACTAAACATATACTAGAAGAAAATATGTTATACAAATTTTACAGTAATGAAGAATTATCGAATGAAAAAAATTATATATGGAACAAACAAGAGATAAGAATATTTCTAGAAAAATATTTATTATATCCTAAAAAATTTGATAAAATAAGTCAATTTTTAGAATTTAAAAACACTAAACAATGCGTTGACTTCTATTATTTAACAAAAAATTTTTTTTGTTTAAAGAAATTATTATTAACAATATCAGAAAATAAAGGGAAAAGAAATAAAAAATGCTCTGTGAATGATATAAATAAAAAAAATCCGAAAGAAGAAATTGTTAATAAATTAATAAAAAAATTAGAAAATAATTATATCAGAAGTGAATTTGAAGATATAAATTGTATAAACTATAGTTATATAAACATAAAGAATTTCTTTAAAAATTATTTTGTAAAAACCTATAAAGGTTCATCATATAGTAAAAATTTAACAAATAAGATTAATAACAATAAAAATTCCTCGTATAACAATTATACAAATAAAGGAGTAATTTTAGAAAATATGTCTGATGGATATGTAATACCAAAAAATTATAACTTTATTTTAAGTTCTAATAGAAAATTATGTTTTTTAGTTAAAAACAATGAAAATTTTATATATAGTGGAATTAATTCAGATATCATTGAAATAAAATATAATGAAAATTTAGATAGTAATAAAAAAAAGGAAGGAAAAAAAAAAAAAAAAAGCATATTATCCTATACTAAGAAGATAAAAGATTATAATAATAATGTAAGTAATATTACCATTGAGAAAAACTATAATAAAAATGAATATAGTGAATTATGCAATTTAAAGGCCACTTCTTTATTTGATAAAAATGATGATCAAATTAAAAAATTAAAAAGAATTGATGAACTTTCTTCATGTGAAGATTTTAAAAATAAAAATATTTTAAAAAATATTAATAATGAATCAGTGGATATAAAGCAAACATATATAAATTCAGAATTAAGAAATATTCCTTTAGAAAATACTGTAAAAGAAAAAAAAGATAATACAGATAATTATGATGCTAATAATAATATTATAAATGGCGATTATAAAAAAAAATTAAAAAATAAAAACTTCTTAAGTGAAAATGACTTAGATGAAAATTGTGATGATAAACGTATTAATAATAACGAACTCAGCAGCAACGAAGTAAGTAACAATTTTTACAACTCCAGTTTAAATTTAAATTCTCATGAAAAAAAAACAGAGAATTCAACATGTGAAGAAAGCTTATTTAAATGTTTCGAATTTTTAAAAAATATGAACCAAAAGAATAATGAAAACTTCAATAAAAATTCATATCAAAATCCCAAATCTACATCATTTTCTTTTGATTATAAATATAAAAAATGTGTAAAAAAGAACATTTTTCAAAAGAAAAGTACAGTTTTAGAAAAAGAAAAAAATGTTAAAAAAAAAAATCAAATAATAAAAGCAAAAAATATGAGTAGTTTAATTAATGAAAAAGGTAAAAATATTAAAAAAAGTAAAAAATCATCTCAAAAAATAGGAGAAAAAAATACATTAATAGATCAAAAAAATAATGTATCAAATTCAAGTAAAGGAAAAGGAAAAGAAATAAAAAAAAGTTTGGAGAAAAAGTGTGAAAATGAAATAATCCATAAAAAAGAAAAAATAAATGAATTACAAAAACATGAAAATGATTTCAATGAATCTGAAGAAAACGAATTTGAAGAAGTGGAAGAAGAGGAAGAAGCAGAAGAAGCGGAAGAAGAGGAAGAAAGGGATGATTCTGAAGAAGATATACAAAAAGAAAAAGAGGATTATGATGCTGATGATGATAATGATGATGATGATGCTCATGATGATAATGATGATGATGATGCTCATGATGATTATGATGATGATGATGATGATGATACTGATACTGATAATAAAGAAGAAACTGAAAATGAAAATAGAGAAAATGGTGATGAAATTTACTTTGAAGAAGAACAGGATGAAAATGAAGATAAAGGTGAAGCTGGAGATGAACAAATAGAAGAAGAAAAAATGGGATATTATAAAAATGATCAAAAAAAGAATATATTTAATGAAAATAGAAAAGAAAATTTTGATGGAGAATTAATATATAATACGAAAAAAGAAACACTTAATTACAAAAAAGATCAACAAATTCTTAGAAAGCATTGTTATAATAAAGATGGTAAGTCTATTTCATCATTAAACAAGCATGATAAATTTTTAAATGAAAATAATTTAACAAGCAAAATTTACAGTGAAGAAGATATTGATAAAAAAAAAAAATACATCACAAGTAATGAAAATAATTTTTTAAATAATCAAAATATATGGAGTGACAATAATTCCCCAACAGAAATAAATAAAAACAAAATGAATGGAAATTATATTACATCTTTATCCGATCAAATTAACACAAATAATATTAATACAGACATAAAAGATGAAATAAAATCTTTTATTAATAACAAATCCCATATAGAACTTTTAGATGAAATGAAACAAATCAAAAAATCTCAAATAGAAAATTTTGATTCTTCTAAGCAATTCCGAAAGACAGCAACTAAATGGACAGATAAAGAAAAAAAAATTTATTTTGAAATTTTTTTAAAAGATGGAAAAAATTGGGACTCTTTATATTCAGCGTTGAAACCATATGGAAAAACCAAAGAGCAAGTTAAAAATTTTTATCAAAATACAATTGCAAAAAAAAGAAAAAAAGAATTTGGTGATAAAAGCAAAAATTTATAAAATTTATGTACTATATAAATTAATATTATTCGAAATATTAATTCTATAATGAATCCGATATATTTATCATATGTTTAGTATCTTATGGAAATATAAAATTTAATTGTAATGAAATATATTATTAAATTAATTCTTATAAATTATAAAAATAACATATTTTATTTTTAATTTTTTTTATTTTTTTTATTTTTTTTATTTTTTTTATTTTTTTTTTTTTTTTTTGTATTTTCTTATTTTTTTTTTTTTTTTTTTTTTTTTTTTTTTTTTTTTTTTTTTTATATTTTTATAAAATATATATATATATATATATATATATATATATATGGTTTAATTAAACAAAAGTAAAAATTTAAACACAATATTTTTTTTGATAATTTATTATTTATCTTCTTAAAAAAGTGCCTACCTTAATTAAATTTATTTATAAAATATCATAATTCTTTTTATTCTTTTTTTTAAATTTTATTAGTGAATTCATTTTTAATGTCATAATGAACACATAAATTTAAATAAAAATAGTTATCTTTTATAATAGTATGTATAAAATAAAAAAAAAAAAAAAATAATAAATTAATCATCAGATAAAAAAAGAGCAACACCAGCTAATATCCATTTATCTTTTATATCGTCCATTTCTAAACTGTAAATAAGAAACATAAACATATATATAAATTAATTAAGATGTAATAATAAAATATGTAATTAAAAAAATTTATAAAAGTGAAATAAATTAAATATATATTACTATACTTTTTTTTTTTTTTTTTTTTCATGTTATTACTTTAAATCAATTGAACAAACAAAAGTACTTCCCCTATCTGAAGTTATATACAATGGTGTATTTAAAAAATGTGATTCTAAATTTGATTTCAATAATTCATCTTGTTCATTAGTTATACAATAAACATACACTAATGGCATAGGAAAATAAATATTTTTAGGTACTGATTCTATTATATTTCCATAAGAAATATTTTCTTTTAAATTATCTTTATCAAATACAAAAGTATCATTTTTAGAATTTATTAACCATGATGCGCCTTGTAAAAATAAACCATGTATATATAAAGAGTTATTTTTATTATTTAAATCCTCTACTTTAGTTATGTTGGTTACATGCCATTTTAATTTTAGTTTATCAATAGGAACTTTATTTTCATGCGCAAATTTTTGTTTTATTGCTGTTAGAAAAGATATGGGATTAAATAATGCTGATAACCACACAGAACTAGGTAAAAAAATTTGATTTCTTATTTTAGAAATCCATTCTTTTATAAAAAGAATTCTTAACTTGAAATTTTCAAACCATGGCATTAATTTTTTTTTGGATGGATAAGAATAATTCTTCCATATATCTGGTATATTATGTAATAGTAAGGATTTAATAGTGTTTTGTATTTTATCATTCATATTTAGAATTCCATCTAAAACTAACTTTATCTCTATTAATGTATCATTAATGCATTCAATCAATTTATTAAATTTTTCTGCTTCTTTTAATGCTATTACAACAAACGTATTAGTTTGAACTTCCTCTATTTTTAAATCATTTATATTTATTTTTTCTGGTAACTCATTTAATAGATGATTTATTATGTCATACAAAATTTTGGTACTTTTATTACTTCCTGAATTTTTTTCTTCCTCATCTTCTTCTGTATCATTTTCTCCAATTTTTTTATTCTTATAATTTTGAGGTGATGCAATTTCTTTATTACTTAATTCTTGTAAATTTTGCAAAATCCTTGAACATTCATTTTTCATATATTCAATTTCAGCGTTTATATGAAGTCCTAATAAATATGTTTGCTCTTTATTTAATTTTTCATCAATATACTTTTTTAATTGAGAAATATTATATTTACTACAATCGGGAAACTTAAATACATCAAATAAAATATTATTTTTTGTATTTTTTAAAATCTGTTTCTCTTCTAATTCATTATTCGAAATATTTTCCGTATTATTGTTATATGTCTCATTATTAATACTATTTCTTTTTTTTTCATTAATTGTAATTATATTTCTATATATTTCATTTAATATATTTTTTATGTAAGTTTTATTTATTCTTCTGTCCCATATATCTGTTATATGTCCACCATAAATAATTTCTCCTATTAAAAATAATACATCAGCTAAAGGAAAACTTTCGTAACTACTCAAGTACCTTTTTATTATATTAAATGAAATTTCTAAATCATTATCATTAAAAGAATAAGATTGACTAAATCCAATTTTTCCATAAAGAAATCTCCCCAATAACAAACTATGATAATAAGATAAGCCTAGTATAACAGTTTTTAATTTACCATCATATTCTCTGTTTTCAAACTTATCCAAACAGCATTTTATATTATCTTTTAAACTATAGGATTTTTCGTTATTTATCCTAAAGCATTTTTTTAATAATTTTTCAGGTAATAATTGTGTTTCTTTTTCAGAAGGGATTGCTGAAGATAAAAATAATCGAAAATTTTTATGTGCATCTAAAAATATTTTGTCCAAAATTTCTTCAAATTCCTTTAGCCATTTGGTCATTAAATGGATGTTTTGTAGAAATATATATCCTCCACATTTTGATATTTCTTTTAAATATTTTAATGCAATATTTTCTTGACCTTGACCCATTGATATATTAACATAGGAAATAGTGTTAATATTTTTTTCACTATTACCGTTATTCGAAATAGTTTTCTGATTTTTTTTTAACTTTTCAACATAATCTTCAATTTCCTTAGAAGGGTCGTTACCAGAAGTTAATAAAAATAAAACAGGTGTTTTATTATCAATATATTCCTCTAATATATTTTCAAGAGCGTATGTATTTTTTTCATCATTAGTCATTTTGATGTGTTTTTTAATATAATTTTTTAAAGATACCAAAAATCTATCTTTTCGTAATACTCTAATTAATAACAATTTGGAAAAATCTTTTAGGTTGTTATATTTTCGAGGTAATTCCTCATTTTCAACTTTTTCACTTAAAAACCACTGTTTCCATGACATACTTTCACTTTCAAAACTCTCAGTTAAATTTTCAAAATCTTTTAAATTTTCTAAATTTTTGCAATCTTCATACAAATCTTCACTTATAAAAGATTTATTCATTAAATTTTTTTCTATATTTTCATTCTCTTTTTTACCGTTTAATTTATTTTTATTACTATTTAATTTATATTTAGGATTTATAAATATTTCTTCTTCTTCTTGGGTTATTTTATCATTTAATTTTTCTAAATTCAACATAATTAAGCACTTTACAATTAATTTATCTCTTTCTAATAACCCTTTATCAATGTACATCCACATTTTTACATTTAATAACTCTATTAAAACATTTACTCTTTTTTCAACTTCATTTTTATCTATTTTTATTTCTTCATTTTTAAAATCATCATTTTCAAAATCATCGCTTTCTAAATCCTCATTTTTTTCTTTAGTATTTTCCTCATATTCTTTTATTGAATCTAATTTTTCTTCAACTTCTTTTTCTGATTCTAATTTGATCATATCTGTATTTTCTGATTCTATATTTTCTTCTTCCATCATTTCGATATTGTTTTTTTCTTTACTCACTTTTTCTGAGTCTATTTTTTCAATTTTTTCTTCATCTATTTTATCTTTTTCAATTTTTTCTTCATCTACTTTATTTTTATCAATTTCCTCATCATTAATCTTTTCTTTATCAATTTGTTCTTCAATATGTTTATCTTCAATTTTTTCGTTTTCATTTCGTTCATCATTTATCTCTTCTTTAATTTGTTTTTCACTAATATTTTCTTCTTCAATTTGTTTTTCATCAATTTTCTCTTCTTCAATTTGTTTTTCATCAATTTTCTCTTCTTCATTTTGTTTTTCATCAATTTTCTCTTCTTCAATTTGTTTTTCATCAATTTCCTCTTCTTTAATTTGTTCTTCATCAATATTCTCTTCTAACTGTTCTTTATCAATAATTTCCTTATCATTTTGACCTTTAGTTTGTTCACTATCTTCTTCTTCCCTTATATTTTCACCCAATTTTTCTTCTATAATTTCTTCATTTAATTTCTCTTTATTAACTTTTTTATCACTTGTATATTCTTGCACTTTTTCCACTTCAAATTCTGTCTCAACTTTTTCTTCACTACATTTTCCTTTATAACTATTTCCTTCACACATCTCTTTTTCAATGGATTGTTCTTTATTATAATTTTTTCCATCTGAATCATTTTTTATATATTCATCTTTTTTGTTTTCTTCTATAATATTATAAAAGTCTCCTTCATTGGAATCCTTATCTGTATTTTTAAGATATTTATTTTTTACGTTTGTATGATTATTTGAAGGTTTGTTTTCTGAACAATCTTTCAAACATTTGATAAATATTTTTAAAAATATTTCTAATGAATAAAAATAAAAAGAGTGAAGATTTTTTAATTTTTGTAAAATAAAAAAATACATTACTCCTCTTTTTGACAATGGTCTATATAAATTAATAATAGTGTTAATATGAACTTCTGTATTTTTAACAATTTCACTTTTTTTAGCTATGTTTTCACTCAATAATTTAGTTTTCTCTAAATTTTCAATTAAAGAAACATCTTCTAATATGTCTCCTTTAGCGTCAGTTAATTTTTGCAAAATGGATGATTGTAGAAAAGATAACTGACACATATAATCATACTTTAATAAAGATAATTTCTTTTTCTTTTTTGATAAGTGATTAAATTCATTTTCTAATGTAATTGACAATAAGTGCTCTTCTAAATCATCAGGTGTAACTGTAAAATTGATTAAAGAGCAAGCTGATTGTATTTCAGGCTGATAATGAGGATTAGACAGTTGTGTATGTAAAATAATATAAAAGGATGGATGAAATATTAACTCTTTATCATTTATGTTAATATAATAATTATTTTTTCTCTTAATAATATTTTTTGATATAACATTGTATAATGTATTATCAATGCATTCATCCGCATTTTCAACGATAATTGAATAACCGAATGATATGCATTCTTCTATTTTTTTAAATAACATTTTATCGTTAATATCAGTGATAATTAATTTCTCATTTTTTTCTCTTTGATTATTAATTAACCATTTTAAACTTTCCATTTGTGGATCAATAATTATTGGAAATTTATCACTATTTTCTAGTATTATATTATTTTCAATGCAAACAGAATTTAATGTTAATCCTTGTTTGCTTAATTTAGCTAAAATTTCTTCATTTATCAATAAATCTAAATTAAAATTATTTACCAAAAATATATCATGTATAATGTCTTGTTTCATTAAATCACTATTATATAGTTCATTATCTGTATTAGCATTATTTAATATATTATTTACGTTATTTGAGTTATTTGCATTATTAATGTTATTTTCACTATTGTTTATATATCCATATTTGTTAGAAATATTTGATGTAACGTTTTTTTCATTTTTATTTAGTTTGTTCACCATATTATTAAAAATATTATTTTGAATTTCGTTTTTTTTCTTTAATGTATCAACACATTTTGTCATAATTGTATTTCTATATTTTTTTGTAAATCCACCACAGAATGTTACAAATGTAGAAGATAATAATATGTCTGTTAAAATAGTTTTTTTTTTTTTTTTTAAATTTTCGTATTGATTGGACCATGTTATTTGTTCACTACTTAAAGCATCTATTAATCTAATTGATAATTCTAATTTTGTTTTTAGTTTTTTTTCTTCTAAAATTACGAGATCTCTTTCATAAATAGCATGATCATATTGATTTATTAAAGCATTTAACTTTTCTTTAAGAGATTGAACCTTTTCACGCACTATTTGTAGTTTTTCATTAGCTTCTTCAAGACTTTTTTTGGTATTATCTAGTAGTATTCTTTTTGGCAATATATTTTGTATAATCTTATAAAATGATGTAATGTTCAATACCCATTCAGCTAAACCAGCAGCAGCTTTTGATTTTTTTTGAATTGCATTTTTATTAAAATGGGGCAAATTAATCAAATTTTCCACATATTTAAAATTACAATCAGGAACCAAATTTTCATCTATTTTATTTTTATAATCTTTTAATAAAGAAATAAACTTTTCAGGGTTAATCATCATTTTTTGTGCTGACTTCCAACTTCTATCTTTTATTTTACCAAATTTATCAACATTTATAGTTGTATCAATTGTGGCCAATAATTGCATAACAGCAGCAGTGATATCTTCTACACCTGGTGGAGGTTTATTTAGAGTCTTTAATTCTTGAATATTCTTTTTATTTAAAGTGTTTAAAGCTTCTTCTGCTTGTTCTACTAACGGTATACCTAAAATAATATCATTCTCACAATCTTCTTGTTGTTTTAATACTTTTTTTTGTATTTCTAAACAGTTTTTTTCTTCTATATCAGCTAAATCACTTTCTTTTTTAACAATCATCTTTTCATTTCCAATATCAATAGCATATTTTTCAGCTGCATCTTTTTTTTCTTCTGATATTTTTTTCTTTTCCTTTAGACAATTTTTAATGTTCTCAACATTCGAACTAGTTTCATTCATTTTTGTAATTCCATTTTTCAACATATTCATCTTATTATTTATATTAGTAATATTTTTTAATAACATTATATGGTATGTTTTTATACTCTCTAAATACAATTTAGGGGTTATATATATATGAGATCTTTCGTGTGAATAATAATCAGATGATATATCTAATAAATCCTCATAGCATTCTTTTAAATATTCAATTATGATGTCTTTTAAGTTAACATATTCTTCTTCATTTATTAAATTTAAATTTGTTGTAATAGGAGCATCATTGTTATTTTCATTATTTATTCCACTAGAGTGATCATTGATTTGATTATTATTATTATTATTATTACTATTTATTATATTTCCTTTATCATCACCTAAATCATTAATGTTACTATGTTCTTTGTTCAAATTATCGTTTCTATTATCATTTATAAGGACAGTTGTATCACTTTTAATGTTTCTTTCATTTAAATTTTGTTTATTCTTATTTTCATTTTGTAAATTTAAGTATTCTTCATCCAGTAATATATCTCCAGTATTTATATTCATATATATATTATTGACATATTTTTGTCCTACACACATTAAGGAATCTGCTTCCCAATTATCATAAATATCAATCATTGTATTATTTAAAATACATTGAAAATTGTTTGATTTATCTCTGAAATTATTACTAGTTGGAGAAAAACATAATATGAAATGTAAATTATCATTTACCTTTTTGATATAATAGTCAAATATATTATTATCTGTCCCTTCTATTCCTTCCGATTTAGCTATATTTCTCATATTATGTACTATATAATCCTTTTCTTCTTTTGTGTATAATTCGATTATATTGTTAGAACATATATATTCATTAACATAAATAAAAAAATTATCATGAATTTTACTCTCCTTTAAAAATAAAACAATATCTTCATTTTTCATAGCACATTTATGAAATATATTTTGTAAATACTTTTTTATATCATTATCGGAGCAGTGAGCTGAAAAATCCATTTCATAAAATGTTTTGGAAGATATATAAGATGAAAATTTAGAAATTGTTGTTTTTCCACACCCTCCTATACCTAATAACAAGGCATGTGATTTTAAATTATCTACTATTCTTATTAATTTACAAATATGTCTTATGGCATCATTGAATAAAACAATATTTAAATTATAGAAATTATTATACTCATTTAGTTCTTCTGTTAAGAATAATGTTAATTCCTCTATATTTTTACATAAATCATAACTTTTGTCATGATTGCCTTTATGAAAATTAGAAAACAATAAACTGTTGTCATATTTCATAACAAACTTATTAATTTCATACTTATTATACATTTTTTTTATTAAATCAATAATGATACTCTTGTATTTTTTTTTGTCTTTTTTATTTAACTTATCTGAATAAACTCTCTCACATTCATGTAACCATAAAAATAATAACTTATCACAATCTTGAAATGTAACTGGTGTTGCCGTAAGAAGTCCTTTAACTATACTATGAATGTCTCTTAAATTAAATTCATAATAAAAATATGTGGCTGTTCTTTTAAAGGTCTTTTCAATATTGTAATATAAAGATATAGTTGATTTTAATATAGAAGGAATTAAATCAGATACATCTTGTTTAAAATTGCTAAAATGATCTTTCAGAAGAGCACTAAAAATACTATTCACAGTATTGTTTTCTGGAAAATTAATATTTAAAATAAAAAAATGTCTGAGAAGTCTAGGATTTATTGTAAAATTTCCTCTATTGTAATTCATACAAGAAATAAGTTTTGTGTTCAAAATTTTTATTAAATTTAATTTTTCTAAATCAAACCAAGAATTAGTGTCAATGTATTGACATAATAATTCAATAGCACTTTGTGTATTATAATCATCACATTTAGGCATGTTAATATCATCAATAAAGTAAATCAATTTCTGTTGATATGGAGGACTGAATTGTTTTCCTGATTTTTTTTCTAAACAACTTTGCATTAAGGATTGTACATTTTTTGATGTTGTATAATAATTAAAAATCATGTAAAAACTTTTATATCCATCTTTATCTTCATTTAATATTTTCTTACATAAATGAGTTTTTCCTACTCCTGTCTTACCAATAAATAAAATAGGCATATTTGACTTTAAAAATAGTTTACTTATATATTTATAAGAACAGCTTTCTACTGTTTCAATAAATATATCATTTTTTAATAAAGAATTTTGGTTAATTTGATTAACTATTTCTCTTTCATTCCATTCCTTAAATTTATTATTTTCAACATAAAAATCAAAAACACTAATTTTTCTATTAACTTTAATACTTTTAAAAGTATTTTTCCAGTATTTATCAAAGCATTTTTTGTAATTTACATTATCTTTTTCTCCTAAAAAACTACCAAAACACCATATAACAGAATAAATAAAATAATGCTCAACACTTTCGTAATTATTATCAACTAATAATATATCTAATAAGGCAGCCAATGATTGAATGTGTGACATTGGAGATATTTTAATAGATGTTTGCAAAGTATTCAGATAAGAAAATGTAGGTTCAACATATTTGTACATTAATTTTTCAAATATCTTTTTAATACTACTATTAAAATTATCATGCTTATCAATCCATGATAAAAAATAATTTTTCCACAAATCATTAGGATCAACAGAAAAATAAACTAAACCGGCTCTGGAAATAGTGGCAGGTGTAGCAAACATTAAATCACTAAATTCAAAAACCAAATTCATATGATTTTTTAATAAAATTCTCTCGTTAGATGATAAGGTTAATACCTTGTTATCATCCATGACTGAATTCATATTTTCTATCCAATGAGAATCTAAATTTCCATCAAAAATTATATAAGCTTTATCACAATCGTCTCTTTTTGAATAATTTCGCATGTATTTTGAAAAAACTCCATCTTTCCATTCCCTTGTTTTTATATGAACATTACCATATAAATCATCAATGCTTATAGATTTAGGATTAATTCTAATACTTACTGTTTTTAAATTTTGCTTTTTTTGATATTCCATTAACATATTAAATAAAGTAGTTTTTCCACAACCTGCTTCTCCCATTATAAATACACAATGTCGTATATTAATAATGTCATTTAATTGTATAATTTTTTTAACAAAATAATTTAAACCAAATAAATGATTTTTCTTACAAATTTCCATTAATTCATTTTCAATTATACTTTGATTAAAAAATTCTTTCTGTTCACTAGAATTAGATATTTTATTATTTATATTACTATTTATTTGATTAGTATCACTTTTTTTTTTTTCATTACTTACATTTTCTTCTATTTCATCATCTTCGTTATTTTCCATTTTACATTTTTCTATATAATTTTCATCTTTTTTTATGTTATCATTTTCATTACTTAAATTTTTTTTTATATCTGAACTTATTTCATTATCATTTTGTTTATTTATTATATTCTGCTTTGAAAAAAATATATCATCCAACAACCCTGAAAATATAGGACAATTAGAAGAAGATATTTTTGCTATATTAATATCACGTATAGCTGAATATAGTAATTTATTTTCATCAACATCTGGATAAGTTCTCTTTAAGAATCCTGCCTTTGTTAAAACACTTTTAATACTTCTTAATCCCCAATCACAATGTTTTTCTTTTAACAAACTCTGAGCAAGTTCAAAAAAAGTCGTAAATTTAATGGAAAGATATTTTGCATCTACATATCCTTCAGCCATTAACATGTTTTCACAAATTTTGTTAAAATCAGGAATAATTACAGTAATAGGTCTAAATAATATTTTAAGACTCTCAGGTAATTTTGATCTCCCCAAATAATCAGGGTTCATAGTAATAAAAACTGCACAATTTTTTTTAACTATAATTTCATCAGAACCTATTATACAAACATTGTTATTATTACGTTTGCAATCTAATATAGACTTAAATTGAATAGAACAAACAGATAAAACTTCAGGAATTAATCTGTTGAATTCATCAAAACAACACCAACATCCAGTGCTTCCGATGCCTTTAAATATATTACCCATACTTTTATAATCTAATTGATCTGAACAATTAAATACATAACAATTTTTTCCAAAAAAACTAGATAAATCTTTTGTTGTTTCTGTTTTTCCTGTTCCCGCAGGTCCAGCAGGGGCACAACCCATATATAAACTTAATGCTTGGGTTGCTGTTATATATATGCGGCTAGTTAAAGGGGTAATCACTAACCTTTGGTAATTACCTATATAGTCATAAGAATAGTTGAAAGAACAATCCATAATTCTTATTTTTATATATAACTGTTTAAAATCTAAAGTATTACTTTTGTATATTTCATCATACATATTATTTTGTTCACTTTCAGCTTTAATTTTATTTTCTCTTTCTTCCATAGATTCATCTTTTTCTTTTTCATTATTATCCCCCTTATTTTGAATTTCATTTTCATGTACGTTATCATTACTAGTATAATTTTTGTCTTTAAAAAATGGATACATTCTAATTTGAGATTGCCAATCAAACATATTTATAGATATGTTATTTTTATTTTTTAAAATAATTTCTAATACATCTCTGTAGTATGTATCCAAAGTTATTATACACATTATTTTTATCCTATTTTTTATAGTCAATTTCTTCTGAACCTTTTTTATAACATTTTCTAGCTGAAGAATATGGTTTTTATAATATTTTTTTAACTCTTCTTGTACATTAACGTCTTTTTTGCTTAATATATTTTCAACATCATTTACAAAAAATATGGTATTACACAAAATGAACACTTGCGACAAATAATTTTCATCAATCCATTTGTCTTTTTTATCATTATATAAATACTTCAATTTAAATAAATTGGTGATATAATATTTTAATGTATGCTTAATATGAACTATTATATCATTTAAATAGCACTCTACCTTACCCCTTAAAGTGAGTTCTTCATGAAAATTACAAATTTCTTCTCCATAAGAAGAAATTAATTTTGTAATAATTTCTTCATCTTCTCCTGAACTGTTCATGTTTATTTTCTCCATATGGACATTATTTTTTAATGATTCATTATCTTTTTGGTTAAAAGAAAATGTTTTTTCTTCTATTTGTGATATGCTTTCATTTTTAATATTATTTTGATTTTCAAAAGTGTTTTCATTAATTTCAAGTTTTACTTCATTCTCTATTTCATTTTCACTTAATTTTTCATTTTTTGTAACAAATTTCCTTATTGATAAAAATATTTTTTGAGCATGAGTATTAACAAGTTTAAAATTATTACCATTAGACAGAATGTCTATTAAATCTGTTGAAGATATAAAGAAAAATCTTGGAAAAGATTTTCTCTTGGAGTCTAAATATTCATTTAAAGGTTTTTCACTTTTACATAATTTTGCCTTTAAATCCTCTAATTTTTCTATTATCCCATCCTCATTAGAGAAGTCGATCACTTTAATATTATTATTATTTATCTGTTCTAACATTTCTAAATATTCATCGTTTATTGTTAAGAAAAATTTAGAATACGATGGTAACTCTTTTTTTACTTCCTCTGAATAAATATACATATTTTGTAAATATATCCACAATTTTTCTATATCTTTTAATAGTTGTATTACTTCATATATATTTGATATTTTTTTCTGCCATAAATTTAATTCTGTTGAAAAGAAGAGAAAATATTTTGAAGAAAAACAATTCTGTAAAGTTACCTGATGTTCTTCTATTGTATCTATGCAAACATCATCTATGTAAGTTAATGTAATATCATTTTTATAGTTTTTATTTTTAAAATATATTTTGTCCCAGTACTCCTCAAATTTATTTAATGTTTCTTCTATTACTTTTTCATTATATGCTTTTATTATTACTTCCTCAATTGTATCATGATACTTCATTACATTTAATTTATAAAAATATATAGCAAGGGTATTATCATCAATTATAATACTAATCTTTTCTTCTTTACTTTTTTCTTTTTCTTCATTTATATTGTATTCTATTTCTTTTATATGTCTTTCCTTGATAAAAGGTTTTTTTATTTCACTTAAGACTGAAATAAATTTGATTATTTCTTTTAATTTTAAAGTTTCCTCTTTACATATGTTATGTTTTCTATCCACTTTTATTTTTTTGAAATTATTTTGCAATTTTTTAACTTGTATATCAAAATCTTCTACATCTAAATCTTTAAAAGAACAAAAAAAAAATTTATTTAAAATTTCTTCTTTTTTTTTAATAAAAATCCAAAGTTTTTCTATTTCATTTATTTCATTATTCAAATTTTCTATTTCCTTGCTTAATTCTTCTACATTGTCTATTCTTATTATATTATCTGATATTTGTTTTATTTTTGTTACTTCTTCTTTTATTTCTGCTAAATACTTTTTTGTTGTCTCTAGCTCCTTTAAGGATAATTCGTATCCATTGTTATGTGTATAAACGCTTGATATTTCTAAATTTTTTTTAATGTTAATAAATTTATTATAATTTAGTTTTAGTTTTTTAATACTTTCTTTTTCTTCTTTTATAAACTCTTCCTTTAATTCCTTTTCCTTTTTACATATACAAACAGATTTTAATTTATCATAAAAAATTAGTAAATTCTTAATAGCCTCATTTTTTTTTTCTCCTTTTTCTGTAAAATATTCATATTCTGTATGCAATTCCCTTTCATTACTATTTTTTTTATTTTCTGATATTTTCGTTTTTAAAATATCGTTTTTTTTAATATCTTTTTTATTTCTTAAGTTTAATTCTTCATTATTTAAAAGATTAATATAATTTTTTAATTTTTTCATTAAATTTAAATCAATATAGTCCATAAATTTTAATTTATTTTCATTTATAAAATCAAGAATATTTTTATTATCTTTAACCTTTAAATAATTACTAATTAACTTACTTTTTTCTGATAAATGTATATTATTGTCTGTGTTTTTTTTTATATCTTTTTTCTCAATTCCTTTTTCATGGCATATATTTTTATTATCATTATATTCGTATTCATGTTCTATTATATTATTATTATTAGTAGTTTTAATCAAACTATTTTTATTCTTTTCATTATTTATTAAATTATTAATTTCATTATCGATGGAAGATTCATCTTCTAAATAGGCATTTACAACATTTTCTTCTCTATGTAACTCATCTATAATTTTTTCCATTTCCTCAATATGAATAACCCCATAATGTATATATTGTTCTATTATGTTTATATCATGTATAGATTTAGAAAATTTGTTTAAAAAATGGTCAATATTTTTATTTAATTCAATTAAATTGTTAGTATTCATATTTTTATTTTTTATTAGATCAAATAATTGTTCTCCTTTTTTTATTAAATCTTCTAGCCTATCATTAACAAATTTTTTTACATATTTTATTTTATCTTGTTCTTTATTTTCCACTTTTAAAATAAATGGACTATTTTGAACATTTTCTCCATTTAATTTTATTGTTATTCGTAAAATTCCATTGAAATGTAATTCATTATTATTATTTATATTAAAATTTTTAATTTCATTATCACTTTTATTAAATATTACATTTGATTTTAGTTTATTTTCAAGAGGACTGTTAGTAAAAGTATCTGTGTTACTGTTTTGTTCCGTATGTTTGTTTGATTTTGTATCATTTTTATCTAATTCTGAATCATTTTCATTTATATTTGCCTCATTTTTTATTATATTTGATTCATTTTCATTTATTTCTGTTTGAATAGAAAAAGGAAAATATTTCACTATATAAAATCCATTATTTATATCATAAACTAGGTATTTTAAATTATGCTTTTCATTTTTATCCTCATATACAATACTTATTTGAAACTTATCTCCTCCTATTTTTTTATTTTCATTTAAACTATTTCTAGCTATTAGAAAAAAAAAATTATTTTCTTTTAAACATACAGGTTCCAATAATCCAGTACCAAAAACTAAAGTATTTTTTGGATCAATATTATAATAATATTCTAATATGCAATTGTTGGTTGTATAGCATTTATCATTGATAGATAGTTGAACTTCACAAATTTTGTTTGTTATCTTATTCTTCGCATTAGGTGCAACAGTATATATATTATTTTCATTTATATAAATTCCATCACTATATAAATTGACATTTTCTGATTTGTATTTTACAATTATTCTTCCTTCATTTGTGAATCCCTTCCCTTTTAATAAAATTTTTTTATTTCCATTTATGTCACAATATTTTGGTGATAAATTAAAAATTGCATATTTTGGTCCTATGATTTTACTTATATTCATTACATATATTTTTTTCTTAGAATCTGTAATAATTAAATTAGAATCAATAAAATCATAACTAATAGAAGAAAATATTATATTGGTTGACATACTATCTTCATAAGTATCGCTTTTATCATTTTTTTTTTTTTCCTCTTCTTCCCTTAAGTAATTCATATCACTACCACTTTTAGAGTTATAGTCACAATTATTCTTTATATTTTCTTTTCTTTTAATTAAACTGTATTTTAATTCTTCTAATTTAAAATTATCATATAACTTTAACATATTTAATTTAATGTTATTATATTCTATTTTTCTATTTCCTTTTTCATCACTAATTATATTACAACCACCAAATATAAAAATTATATTTCTATCTATAGATTCAACTAATACACTCCTACAAAACACTTTTGCAACATTAAATGAATAAGAAAAATCAACTTCAGACCATTCATTTTTCTTTAAATCACATGAATACATATCATTAAAACTGATTTCAGCATTTGTACCTCCTAATATAAATAAGTTATTTCCATTTATAAATGAAATATGCCCATATCTTTTTGAAGGATTGCTTCCTTTGCAAGGTCGCAATGTCCATTCATTGTTCAAAATATTGTATTCATATAAATCATTGTAACTATTTCTATCATAACCATAACCACCATATCCACCAAATACAATTAGACTAAAATATTCATAATTATCTATATTATTTACTATTATTTTATTATTTTTTATTTTTATCTCATCTTTTTCAAATTCTTTTTTTTCATCCATATTAGTTTTTTTAACTATATATAAATCTAAGCTTGAAAAATAACGTGGAGAAGGAATATTATTTACACACAATTCTTCATTTTTATGATATTTTAAATTTTTTAAGTGTTTAATATATGCATTATCTAAAATTCCATCATCATTATCATCTTCATCATCTTTATTATCATCACTATTACCCACTTCATATGATTTCCCATTTTCATACGATTCATAATTTTCTATTTGTGTCTTTTCATTTTTTTCTGTACAATTGGATTTTATTTCAACAAAAGTTTTATTTAAACTATTAAATATCCACAAATCATTTAAAGCAATAAAAGGAGTTTCGCTATTTAATCCTCCAAAAATTATTACATAATTTTCTAATAAAGTACAAGAATTATGATAACATCTCAAATTGGGTTTTATTTTACTTGTAATACTTTCATATTCTGCTTTTTCTTTTTTTATGTGAATTAAATAAGCATCATTGCAAATATATCCATTGTTTTGTTGAACATCTATTTTAAATCCTCCAAAAAATAATAAGCCACCTGCTGTAAAATTAACACTGTAACCTATTATACTTTTCTCTTGAATATTACTTTTTAGCTCTGTTAAATTCAAAGTATCATAATGATCTTCAGAAAATTTTGTCATATTTATATGTATTATAATGACATATAATTTTTATCTTTTTTATCTTACGTGTTTAAAATATTTTATAAAGATAAGGTAATAAAAAGAAAAAATTTAGACAAAATTATGTATGATTTTTTTATAAAAAAAAAAAAAAAAATATTATAGCTATCAGCAAAAATGTACAATTTATCTTACATGAAAATCTAAAAATCCATTTTTTTGTTTCTTTATATTTTTTACCTTTTCCATTTAATATACTAAAAATAAGTAAAAAAATAAAAAAAAAAAAAAAAAAAAAAAAAAAAAAAAAAAAAAAAAAAAAAAAAAAAAAAAAAAAAAACTATATCCTAAATATGGATCTAATACCTTGTGTCTAATATGTCTATTTTTATTGTTACTCTTTTTATAATTGTTATTTATAACTATATAGCACTATATTTTATAATTTTAAAGTTTTTTATTATTAATTTTTAATTCATAAAAATAATTTTTTTAATTAATAAATATTTTATTATGATATATAAAATTATTCACTAAAAAATATAGATATAAAATAAAAAGGAATATAAACTTATTTTTTCCTGTATTTTTAATCAGAATCATAATATGATTTCATAAAAAATTAAGAGTATGTGAAATGACTTTTAAAATATTATGTATTTATATATGTATCAACAATAAAAAAGAGGAAAATTTTAAATAATATTTTGAAAAATTAAACAAAAAAAAGAAGAAAAAAATGATAACAAAATACAAAGACAAACTAATTATAAATATTAAATAACATATATAAAGACCTCTTTATTAAATATTAAACAATAAAAAATATGCAATTTAAAAATGATACATTATTATATGAAGTTTTTTTTATAAAAAAGATGTTTAAAAACATGATATATAAAAGAAAATTAAAAATAATAATAAAAATATTTCAATTTTTAATTATGTACAAAGATTTTTTAGATTTTTGCTTTACTATCCTTATTTGTTTTTTTTTTTTTTCTATATGGCTCTAAAATGTACTTAACATATATTCCTTAAAATCTTCAAAACTTATCTAAAATGAGAAAAAAACATTATCAATGAATGCAAAATAAATTAAAATTATGATTATTATCTTTTTATTCCTTTTTTTTTTTTTTTTTTTTTTGTTATTCTTTTTTTTTTCGTTGAAATATACCTTATTTATTTTCTTTTCCTTATGTGTATATTTTTTTATACTATACACAGATGTGAAAAAATTATCAATATCATTACTATCTATATCCTTATCGCGAACCAATGTTACAATATCACTCTTACTGATGTAACCGTCCTCATCCTGTGTAAAATGGGGAAAAAAAAAAAATAATTTTTAAAATATTTTTTTAACATAATAGAAATAAAAAATTTACAATATTCTTAATAAGAAACAGAAAAATAAAAAGTTTTACATATTTTTATGTCTGTATAATGATATGTTTACATCTATATTCATATATATATTAACAACCTTATCTATTTTATTAAAAGCTGCTTTTAAAAATGTAGATTCTATATTTTTCCATCTATAACATCCAGCAATAAATTCTATGAAAAAAAAAAAAATAAAATAAAATAAAATAAATATATATAGATATCCTTATTAAATAATATAATTATCTACTAAAAAAAAACATATATATAAATTATACCTGTGTAAGTTATGTTCCCTCTATCATTTATATCTAAAGCTTGAACAATTCTGTTTATATCCCATTTTTTTATACCTGCACTAGATAGAACTGTATAAATTTCCCTATGACTAAGTGAACCATTATGATTTGTATCTATTTTACAAAATATTTCATTGATATATTTTATATGTTTATTTATTATACTTAATTCGTGTGCCATTATATTAATTATAATATTTCTTATATTTGAATGTTTCATATATGATTTTATATTATTCAATGTGGTTGGAGAAATTTCAATCGGATCAAGATATCCCTGAAACCACGGATGATGCAACAACTATAAAAGAAAAAAAAAAAAAAAAAAAAATTTACATTTAAATTAATTTTATTTATATAATTTACATATTTAAACTATTACAAATAACTTTTTTTTTAATTATATATATTTGTAATAACTTAATCCTTTTATTTAAAAAAAAAAAAAAAAAAAAACTACTTATGTATTAAAAGATTATCTTATAAAAACTAAAAATTTTACAACATTAAATATTTATTATATTTTATTTTTACTACTGCTGCCATAGGTCTTTTATTATGATCCTTCTCTAACATAAGCTTTAAAATATGCAAAGCTGATTGAGATAATTTTGGTTTTAAACTTTTGTAATCTGGTTCATCTTTAAATATACTCTGTTTTACTTCTTCATAAGTATTTCCACAAAAGGGTAAGTTTTTTGAGAATAAAAAAAACATAATTACACCTGCTGACCATATATCACATTTTATTGTAAAGTTTTTTTTAAATACTTCTGGTGCCATATATAAAACAGTTCCTGCAGCTGTTTTACTCACTCCTTCAGATTTATTAATTAGTTCTGCTAAACCAAAATCAATAATTTTTAATGTGTCATCATCCTTTGCTTTAAATAAGATATTTTCTGGTTTTAAATCCTTATGTGCTATATTATGACTATGCATATAGGCTATGGCACACAAAATTTGAAACATTATATTTTTTATATATTTTTCATTAAATTTTTCTGAATTTTTAATTTTATTCATTAATTCTCCACCTTCACACAACTCCATAACAATATATGTGCAATCAATATTTTCATACACATCAAAAATCTTTATAATATTAGGATGATCCAAATATATTAGAACATTAATTTCTTCATTTATTTTTACATTTTTCATGCTCTTTTTTTTTAATATTTTTACAACTTTATATAATTTACAAATATTATCTTCAACTAAATGTACTTCACCAAAAGCACCACATCCAAGAATTTTTTTGAAGCTTAAATAGTTATAAATAGAAGAGTAATCATATCCACCTAACTTTTTTCTACTTATTATACAATTTCTTTTTATTTTAAAGTTCTTTGTAGGATAATATTTTTTTTTTATTTGCTTTAACAAATCCCAATACATTTGACGAAAATCTGTATAATTCATACTATTATTCTTACTACTATCATAATCCTTGTATACGATAGATAATATATTTTCTTAAGAAAAAAATAAAATTAAAAAAAAAATATTTAAATATTATGTATGGCATATATATATATATATGTATAAAATGAAATAATTGTCATACAAAATATTAATAAAATAAATATATATATTATTGTTTTTCTAACTATCAACAGGAGGGAGTTCCAAATTATAACATAATTTTTGTATCAATGATTCAATCTCGCTAAAATGTAGAAAATTTTTATTTTTAATATCAAATTGTTGGAACGTTGCTCTAGCAGATCTCTCAAAAATTTCACTATTTTTTAAAACTTTATCTATTTTACTTTTGATATAAAAAGGTGTAACTATATAGTCTTCATCAATTTCATCATGATTCTTTAATTCATTATTCTCAATCATTTTTCTACTTAAAGTTTCATCTATTTTTACTTCTAATTCCTTTTGTTTTTTATCTTCTATTTTCTTTTCTTTACTTCTAATTTTTGGTTTTTTATTTTCTTCTTTTTTTATGGTATTCTGTAAACTTTCTGTTTTATTTTCACTTCTATAACTATTGCTATATGAATGTGTATATATAGTTCCCTTATCTTCAGTTACATTAATTTTTTCATTTTTAGCATGTAAATTTTTATCATATCTATTTTTGTAATAATCTCTATTTGTAATCATATTTCTTACACTATTAGGGTTTTTTAAAACATCACATTTTCTTTCGTTAGAATCATTAATATAACTATGCTTTGAACTATAATGATCATCTAAATATAAATTTTTATTTTTATCAAGATATTTATCACTTTTTTTTACATTGATATCATCGTTTAAAGCATTTGAAAGTTTCATAAAATTGACCTTTTCTTGTTTATTTGATAATTCATTATATTTTTTATCATCTTTTATTTTATCATACATATCATTAACTAAATTACAACATATATGTTGCTCAACATTAGTTTTTTCATTAAAATTGTTATCTAGTTTTGTTTCCATTTCCCTTTTATTATTATTTTCTTTTTCATTATCTTTTTTTGATTTAAGTGCTATATTTTCTGCATATGTATCCTTTGTAATAGATGTTTTATAATCATTAAAATTAAACTTGTCTAAATTATTTAGATTATTAGATGGTTCGAAAGTATTATCTCCTTTAAACTGCGGTGATGAACAATTTACAAAATTATTTTTGCTACGATGAAAAAATTGTCCTAATGTACCTGCATACAAAATATCAGTAAATTTAATTTTTAATTTATCTTTTTTTTGTAAAAATTCATATTTTTTATCTTCCTTCTTAGAAACATCATCACTATTTTTTTTATTTTTCATTTTATATAAGAAATTTTTTATATTATTTTTTTTTTTATCTTCAACATTTATTTCTTGAATGATTTCTCCATTAAATCTGAATTCTTTAAAACCATTATTTTTTTTATAAAAAATTGGATTACTATTATCTTCAAGTGCACTTTCATTTAACAAACTTCCAATATTTTCAATATTATTTATAATTTCTTTTTGTCTGCAGTTTAATTTTTCATAAATAGCATTATCACTGTTATTATTCTTGATAATTTTATCATTTTTATTCATATTTGGATAATTTTTTTTATTATAATTAAATTTAGAATTTTCAAAAATTAAAATATCATTTTTTGTTTTGTTGCTTATGTCAATTTTTTTCATGTTAGATATGGCATGTTTGGTTAAATCGTCTTTGTTATTATTTTCACTAATCAATATTTTCAATGATTCGTGGTTTTTTTTTTCTTTATTCTTAAAATTGTCCTCTTTATATTCTTTTTCATAATTCATAACTTTAAATTCATAATTTTTATTATCTATTTGGTCATTTAAAATATTGCATGGAACTAATGATTCATTTTCTTTTCTTTTATGAGGTATAATTTTTTTTTCAAAATATTCATCTACTCTTGTTCTTGAGCTTTGATATTCTTCTTTATTTTTATTAATATTATTATAATTTTTTATGAATTCTTTTTCTTCATCTTCTTTATTTCTTAATGTATTGTAATATTTTTCTTCTTCAATATCATAATTATCTCTATTTTCCTCTTCTTCTTCTTCATCTTCATTTTCATCTTCTTCATTTTCATCTTCATCTTCTTCTTCTTCTTCTTCTTCTTCTTCATTTTCATCATCTTCTTCTTCTTCTTCTTCTTCTTCATTTTCATCTTCTTCTTCTTCCTCTTCTTCTTCTTCGTCATCATATTCCTCTTCCAGTTCTTCATCTTCTTCATTATCTTCATCATTTTCCTCAAATTCATCTTTTTCATATTCTTCGTTTTCTTTATTCTCTTTAATTTTATTAACTTTTAATTCATTTTTTCTTATATTATCTACATTATCTCCATTTTCATTGACATCTTTATCATCTTCGTCTTCATAATTATCATCTGCATTATCATTATCATCATCATCATCTTCATCTTCATCCTCATCTTCATTATCATCTTCATAATCATAATAGTTTTCATCCCTATCATCTTCATATTCATAATTATTATTCTCTTCTTCGTTATCATTATAATTTTTATAATTTTCTTGGTTATATTTAATATCTTCATTATAGTTGTAAGACATATTTTTTCTGCTATAATTATCATTCTGCTTTTCATATTCAACATTTTTCTTATTGTTCAAAATTCTAATTATATTTGAATCAAACTTATTTATATTTTTTTTATCATAAATAGCATCATAATTGTATTTATTAAACAATATATTTTCGTGTTTATTACTCCTTTTAACATGGTTAGTCACTTTTTTTATATTTGTGTTTGAATAATTATTAAATAATTTAGATTCTGGATTTGCATAAGAATTATATGTTTTATATTCTATATTTTCATCTTCAACGAAATTATCATCATCAAAATTATCGTTTTCATAAATATCCTCTGTAAAAATATCATTTTCATTTGTCCCATAGTGAAGATTCTCTTTTGAATTTTTATATAATTCTCTAATTTTGTTTTTCGTTATAGATCCATTTTTGTTTAGCTTCAAAAAAGAAGAATCCATATTTTTTTTGTTTTTATTTGACAAATTTTCATATAGTTCATATACGTTATATGATTCTTCATTAATTCCACTTTCTATATTTCTACTATCCTTTTCACTGTCTTCTTCTAACAAATAATTCCTTTTTTTTTTTTTTTTGTACTTACTGGTGCTATTATGAATTTTTTTATTGTAATAATTTTCCCCTTTTCTTTCAAAATTATTTTTCAAAATTTCCAACACCATAATATACAAAAAGATAAAAAATTAACAAATTTTTGAAAAAAATTTTTAACAAAAAGGCATAAAACTAATATGTATGTTCTTCTTTACAAAAATTTGACACAATTATTAAAAAAATAAATAAGAGAAAAAGGGAAAAAAAAATTCTTCATAGAATGTTTTGTTGCAAAAATCATCAAAGATATATTTTTCATAAAATTAAAATAAAGATTTTCTTTAACTTAAAGAAAAAATAATTTATATTAGTGGAATCTATGCATTGTAAAAATTCAAAATTATATGTATTTATAAAATTATGAGGGTATTTTATTTTATTTTTTTTCATTTTATTATATAATTCAAATAGTTTATGTAAAGAAAAATATTACATCTTATAAACTACGAATAAAAAAAAAAAAAAAAAAAAAGTAAAATTATTTATAGACACATAATTTTCAATTTTTGTATCATAAATTATTTTTTTTGTTGAAATTGTTTCGTATTCTAACACAATATATAAAAAATTAAATTAAGTTCAAAAAGGTAATATTAAATTTACGAAATTATGAATAAATATTATGAAAAAATAAGAAGCATGAAATGAAAGTGAATCATACAAACTATAATCATATCAATAAAATGTATAAGAAATGAATTATCAAAATATTAAAACAAAATAAATAAATAAATAAATAAAATAATGAATACTATTTTACCAGCAAACATCCTGGTGTTTGCAAATAACTTAAAATGTTTAAAATAAATTAATAAAATAAAACAAAAAAACTTCATAAATAACATATATTATTTTAAAATAATAATAAAAAATTTTTATAAAATATGTTATTAATACAAAAAATGTTTATGTGCCATCTAAGAAAAACAAATGAAGACTTATTAATCATGGAAATTAAATTGATGTATTCATTAAAAGTATATGTAAATTTAATTAGAAGGATTTAAAATTAATAAAAATTTTTACAACTAGTAGCAATATGTATTTGCAATAAAAAAAAAAAAAAAAAAAGGGAAAAAAAAAAAAAAATTTTGCAAAATTGATTTTTTATTAACAGAATTCATAATTGAATAAAATTTATAGAGAAAAAAAAAAAAAAAAAAAAAAGCTACATTAATACTTAAGTTTTACGAACACATTTTAATTTTGAAAGGATATTTAGTATATTTATATAAAAAAAATCCGATACTTTTGAAGTAAAAGCATATAAGTCAATTTTTTTTTACTTCAAACAAGTAAATGAAAGTATTTACCCCACCAAAAACTATAAATTTTCAATCAAATAAAGAAAAAAATTCATTAAAATTAAAGTAACATTCAAAAATACAACGTCCATTTTACTTCATGTTTTTATTATTTTTTTTTTTTTATTCTCATTTAAATACTGGTCTGAATTAATTTTTTTCCTTTTTTATTTTTAGCATTTACCTGAACAATTGGATCTTTTTTATTCGGTATTAACCTTTTTTTTTTTTTTTTATTATTGTTCTCTAGTTTTTTTTTTTTTTTTTAAATTTATTATTTTTATATATAAAACTATATGTATATAAAGTAATACATATGTATATATATATTTGTATATTTTGTGTGCATATTTCATATATATTATGTGTGTGGTATTAATTACATTTTAATTTACATGATTTTAAATTGCAAATCGTTTTTTTTTTTAATTTTTTATTGGAAGCTCTCACAGTTATTATATTATATAGATAAATGATACAAATAAGTCAATAAAAAAATAAATACAAAAAGAAAAAAAAAAGTCAACTACAAGTAACACAAAGCCACATGCTTGTTAAAATGAATTTTTCTTTACAAAATAAGTAATTTAAGAAAATACCAAGAATTTTTATGAATATATAAAAATTATTAATTATGATGTAAAATATGTGAAAGTAAAATATTCTTATAAAGAAAATAATTAAATATTAAAAAAATTAGATGAATCTTTGGAGAATAAAAAATATGTGTGTTTTCAATACACAAAAACAAAAGGACAATTTTTGATAAACTTGTTTAAAAAGTACAAAAAATAGTAAGAAGTAAAATTTATTTATATAAATTAAAAATTATATTAAAGAATATTTTAAAAAGAAGGGTTTCAATTTTTTTCCCTTTTATTCAAAAAAAATGAATTCATTAAATAACTTCATAACAGCATTGTATTCATGAAAATGTCATATAAAATGTTAAGTCAAATTTTTATATTAATATCATTTTTTTTTTTAACTTTTTTTAATATTAAATGTATTAAAAGAACAGAGTTAAAGACACATTTATATTTTAAAAATTATAATCTCAAAAAAGGAAATAATAAGTATAATAAGTTTTGGTTCATAGGATTTCATAACAAGAAATATTATTTATTTAATATAAATAAAAATAGATTAATTCTCAATAAGGATATTATGAAAAAAAATAAACCGAATTTTATATATTTACAAGAGTCTGAAAAACAAACAAACGAATTTAGAAACATTTCTTCGAATGAAAAGGATAAACATTTATTGGACAAATTAGTTAATAAAATAATAAATAATAAAGTTACCTTAGCGAAATATTTACTTTCTGGTACCTTTTGTATAGCTTTATTTTCATTATACAAAATTTTGTTGAATAAAAAAATTGAACTTACAATTAGAAATATTTTTAAAGAAAAGTTATTGTTTATAAATATTCCAAAAAGAAAACATTATTTTCTATCCATATCTTTAGCTGAATTTAGATCGTCACCTTTATTTTTTTCAACAATTTTAATTGCATCATATTCTTTATATATTATTTTAAAAGTTTACATAGAAAAATATAAAGAAGCAAAAAGGATTAAATCAGCAATTGATGCTTATAATAAAAATAAAAACGAATACATAAATACAGGTATAGATTCTACAAATGAAAATGATATCACAGATTATTTTGATAAATTAGAAGAAAATAATGATTTTAATAAACAAGAAGATATCTTTTAACTATTAATTATGAAAGGGGAGTTACTTTTTTTTTTTTTTTTTTTTTTTTTTTTTAATAAACATTTCATTTTATAGAATCTTTTAATTTAACTTTTCTGGAAATATAATCTTTTCTTTTATAAGGGTATTAATAATATCTGAAAAAATGTCTGAAAAAAAATGGGATAAAATTGTTGGATTCAAAAATTCATAATCATGTTCCATTTGAAAATTTGAATCTATTCTTTTATTTCCTTAAAAAGAAAGAAAAAAAAATATATTATTATAATATAGATAGAATTTATTTTGTGTATATTTATTGTATTTATTAATATTTTTTTATTATATTAAACAAACGGGTCATTATATCAATTAAATCTTCGTTTAAAATGCTTTCAATTGTTTGTATTGAGCATTCATTTATCTCAAAGAGGCATATAATGTATTTTTTTATATGTTTCTCAATTATGCTTTTAAACATTTCAGCAAACATATAGCAGTAAATGTCCTCTAAAAAAATTTAATGAAATTATATAATTTTGATTTAAGAAGTTATAAAATGATGAAATTTTCAACAAAAGAAATGAAAAATATGTAGTAACATAATATATTCTAACTTTTTTCATAAATAGTCTTTTTTTTGTAATAGATGCCTTCTTCTTCATCAATTTTAAATTTTTCCAATTTATCGAAATTAAAATATTGCCTTTTAAACAAACCTTAAAATTGAATTTAAATATAAAGAGAACAAATATGAATAAGTAGTAATCACATAAATATATATATATATATATTTTTACTTTTTGATTTTCCTTCGAATGGAACTGGTAAATTAATGTATTTATTAAAATACAACGAAGTTGGGTAAATATTAGTTTTAACCAAGTCCTCAAAATTTTTTGTTTCTATTTTTATATCATCGAAATTGCATGTAAACAACTTCAAATGGATATAAAAATAAAATTTAGAAAGGTTTTTAATACTCTTTTTTTCTGATTCTTTTAGATTTTCTTTTTTATCGATGTCATCTATTAATAAATTATATTTTTTTTTATTTATATTATTATCCTATAAATAATGTTTCATATTCTTTAATTTTAGATATATATTTTTGTTTTTTTTTTAATACCATTTTTAACTCCATATAAACGCCTTATTGCTTTTTGAAGCATACTACTATTAATATTGTCCTATTTTTTCATTATATATATATAAATTTGTTTTTTTAAAAAATTGAAAATAACATACTTTTTATTAATTAATATTTTTAATCTTTCTTTATTATTACATATGTATATTTGAACATTTGAATATTATCAAATATCTTTTGGGCGTGTGTAAAAGTTATATCATCAAACCTTTTTTCTCTTCTTATTTTTGATGCTGGCAAAATTTTATTATCCACACTTTTTACTTTTTCTTCTCTTGTGTCTTCATATATTTCTTCTAATTATTCAAAAGAAAAAAAAAATTAGAAAAAAATATAATTTTTAATAAATAAAAAATTCTTTTTTATTTACCAATTATAGTATTAGGGGAATTATTAATCTTGTGACTCATTTCTTCGTTTTCATCTTCTGAAAAATCTTCATTTATAAACTTCAACTCTATTTGAATATTTCCTTCTATATCTAGTAATATATCATTTAAAATAAATGTACATCTTAAAATTTGCTGTTCCTTTTTTTTCACAACTCCTGATATATAAAAATAAAAGAAAATTAAATAATATTTGATTAACAGAAAGGAGTATTATTATTTTTAACCTTTGTTAGGAGAAATTCTTAAAACATTTTCTGGTAATGTGTTCTTATTAGAAATTTTGAATTTTAAATCATTCAAAGATGAGTAATTTTTAATAACAATAATTCTTTCTATTATAGAACTAATGAAAATTAAAAGGGAAAAAAATTATTTTTATATTTAAACTAAATACTTATAATGATACATATATTATTTTATTTTTTTTAACTTCGTTGGGGCACATGAAATATTAATAGAACTAGGTGAAATGTAAAATAATTTATTTTTAACATGTATATAAGAATATGAGGGAAGAAAATTTGAACAAAATGTCTTGATATTTTGGTTATGAATATTATAAATATATTTATTAGTATATATGTTAAATTTTTTATGCTCATTTTTGTATATATCATCTAATATACTATTTAATTTTAACTCCATTTTTATTTTACTTAATTCCTATAAATTAATTTTACAATTATATATATATATATATATATATATATATATATATGTATTTATACGTTATTTTATTTGTATTACTATATTTTTTTGTAAATATTTAAAATGTGCATTCATTATCAAGGTATCTTCAATTGTAGACTGTGTTAAATTTGAAAGGATTATAAATATAGAAACATATCTACTTTTTTTAATGACTCCCTTAGGGTTTAAAACTATAAAATTGTTGTTTTTTTCTATATCATAATATATATCTAGTGTACTATCATTTAGTAAGTCTATATTTACGATACATTCATTTTTTAATCCTAAAACTTTTTGAGTCAAATCCTTGAGAAAATTAAAATATGCATTTAAGTAATATATGGAAAAAGATAAATAAATAAATAAGTATAGCAATGATTTAATCAAATTATTTATAACATTTTTAATTTATATATGTGTTTATTTATTGTTTTTACTTTAATATTCATTAAACAAATAGAGGGAATTTTAGGATGAAAAGTGAAAGAAATAAAATTTAGAGGAACAATTTTTCCATTTTTTACATCAATAATTAATGGCATATTATGGAAACCGATGTATTTATGCTTATATAGTATGGTTATAGTCTTTGTACTTTTTTCTTTTATCTTAAATTTCGCAGGATTAATTTCACAGCTGTCTAAACATCTCATATAATTACTAAAAGTGTTATCTACGAATAAAATATGAGCCAGCTGTAAAAAAAAAATTTATAAAATAAAAATTATTCATTTCATTTAAATTAAAAAAAAAAAAAAAGATTCTTTTTATTATATGTAATAACTAAATATATTAGTATATAATACATTAAAATTACCTGTTCTTCTTGATTTTTGGCATATGGAGGTAAAATAGGAAGAATGTAAGATTTTATAGTATTTATATGAACATGTAGAGTTATATCAAGTGGATTGTATAAAATTAAATTTATAAACGTTATTTCATTTAATATATTATTTCCAATATTAAATTCTATATAATTAAATTCATTAAATAACTTTTTCATATTCCTCATCCCTTGGCTTTTCCTGTAATTTCTGTCTATTTTTGTTATGTTTTCTTTTAAATACCTAGAATTATTTTAATTATGAATAAAAATAAAAAAACAAATTATATCTATGTTAATAATGGTAATGAAATATGATGAGAAAATTGATTATAAGGTACATATTAATTTGATCAATAGAAGTCATATTCCAATATAATGATGTGGGAGTTTTGAAATCATTTATATCAACAATCTCAAAATATGGCATAATAACGTTTAGTATTATATTAATACAACTTCTGAAAGTGACAATTCATTATATAAAAACTTATTGTTTATTTTTATTCTTTATTATATATATATATATATATATATATATACATATGTATTTATATGAACTTTTTATTTTATCTTCATACTTATTTTCTGAAAAAAAAATTTTTTAATATTTTCTTTTTTAATTTGTAAAAAATTTTTATCTTTAATTTTTTTATTATTATGAGCATTCTGTTTTTTACCTCCTACTATGACAAAAAGCCTATAAACAAAGCGCCCTTTTTTGTAAGAATTAAAATTAACATAGATATATTTGGTGGAACATGAATTTATTGAATCTTCATTCTTCTCTACTATTATATTTTTTTCTGCCTCTGTAATTTCTTCTTGGTCTTAAAAAAAAAAAATATATGCAAGAAAATTTAAAAAAAGAGAATATAATATATGAGAAGTTAGCATACCCAAAAAATTTTTGCTGTCAATTTGAAAAATTTCCGTCTTTATCTTGAAATTTATTTTAACTGGATGTTCATTGTATATCCTTACCTAAAAATAAAATAAAAATTAGCATAATTAAAAAATATTATTATATTTTTTTTTTTTTTTTTTTTTTTGGAATTTATTCGTCACCTTTTCATTAAATTTTTTCCCACATATGATTGGTTTGCTTTCAATTATATTAGGTTGCAATGCTAAAGAGTACTTAGCTATGCTAACGTTAATTAGAAATTTTTTGCAACTTTTGAAATAATTTCTTATATTTTTTTTAAAATTTGTAAGTTTGTTTTTCATATCTATATCATTAATATATGTAAAATAAGTGAAAAACATGGGTATTGATTCAGTGAAACTAAAATTACAACAAGCAGTTAAGTATATATTTTTTTTTTCAAAAGGTAATAAGGAAAAATAATAAAAATTATCTTTATTTTCTTCATTATATAACTCAATTTCTTTATTTTCCCATGTTTCTTCGTGAAATTCATCCATATATGATTGTTCTTCATTGTTAACCTTTTTTTGTACATTGTAATCTTTCTTACCTTCTATATTAATATTTACAATTTCTTGTGAATCTTCTTTAACTAACAAGCATAAGACATTTCTCTCAGTAAAATTTTCAATTGGAACTTTTTTAATACTTTTTGTATCAACACTTACATGAGGTAAATTCTTTATAAAAATAAAAAACAGTAAAAAGAAAAAATAATGAAAGAAATATTTTAATTAGTATTCTTACAAAAAAACATATTTTTACTATATTTAAGTCTCCTTTGTTTAACACCACATTATTAATCTCATGGGAGACAAAAATAGATATATGCTTTTTTTCAATCCCATTTACTAAATAGTAAATTTTCTTCTCTGATATAGTTAATTCTTTTTTTTTGGGAAAATAAAAAATAAGAACATTTAAAAAACTATTTTTAGGTACATAACTTATAAGTGGATATATTCTAAAATAAATAATAAAATATAAAAAAAAATTAAATAAATAATTAAATATATAAAATTTTCCATATTAAGTTATATTTTTACTTTATTCCATCAAGATCATTTTTAAATTGTGTAAAATCAATTATTTGAGTAAAATCTGTATTATTTTCAAACTTAGCAATAACGTAGTTATTTTCTTCTTCTATCAAGTTTAAAAAGAAAATTTTTTTTGGAAAGAAAAGTAAATTATCAATTACTTCCTCAGGTTCACATAAATACTTTGTCTTAAATTGAAAAAAAGTTGTATATAAAAACAAAGGTGGTAATAATGTTTTACTATTGCATTTTCTATAATCTTTGTTATTGGATGGGAATACAATACATTCGTAAATTTCCCGAACAAATTTCTCCTTTAGAATTTTTATATTTTTAACTCTTAGGAAAAAAAAAAGAATTGAAATATGTATTAAAGAATAAAAAATACATTCAAATAAATTTAGGAAGTTACTTAAATCTTTGACAACTAAAAGGTAAAAGCTGTGCTTCTATAGGTGTTACTTCAAAAATACTATTATCCTTTCTTTTTCTATCCAACATATTTGACCATATACATGTGTATTCTATTGATGTTTTGTTAATAATAATTAAATCTTTTTCTTCAAATTCCAAGACTTCTAATTCTTTTGGAACTATGAATACATCTCTTAAAAAAAAATAAATTTTATATAAAAATATTTGTGTTTTTTATTATAATTTAAGCATCTATTTTAAATAGAAAAATTGTCCTTGTATATTATTTTAAAGTTAAAATAATTAAGGTTACTTTTCATTTATGTCTATTATATCATTTAACGTTTCATATGGAGTTTCATTGTAAGAATTAAATTCAACCGGAAAATCCCATATATCAATATAATCATTTTTTTTATAATAAGAGTTATATAATTCTTCTTTATCATGTATTAAATGCTTATATCTATATATATGATGCATAGAAATAGGGCACATTTCATAATTTATAGAGAAATTACAAATAATATCTATATAATAAATTTGTTTATTTAAATGAACCAAAAAATACAGTCTTTTATGAACATTTATAGGATAAATGCAATCACATATTAAATTTAAAGAATAAAAACTATTTTTCTTTATAGTAAATTTCTTATTTTTTATATTTATAAAATATCCTGTGTTTATAACTTCCATATCAAGATCTATATTTTCATCATTTCTTATGGTTATTTTATCATTAATGTTATCTCCTAATTTTATGTTTTCAAATATATAAATTGTCTTTGAGAAAGATAATTTTACATTTTTAATTTCACATATTAAAAACAACTCAATGTAATAATCGTTACACGCTGTAAAACGAATTATTTCTGTATAGGTATTAACAGGATTATTGCCATCAATGTTTAAAATTATTTCCTCTTTTGATTTTTCTTTCAATATAAATTTTTCATTTAAAAAAGTAAAAACGCTGTTTTCTTTTTTTTTTCTAGCCTTTTAATAAAAAAAAAAAAAAAATAAAAATAAAAAAGAAA
Organism: Plasmodium gallinaceum; assembly: GCF_900005855.1. Taxonomy (NCBI): domain Eukaryota; phylum Apicomplexa; class Aconoidasida; order Haemosporida; family Plasmodiidae; genus Plasmodium; species Plasmodium gallinaceum. The sequence continues at coordinate 879,602 of NW_021628265.1, read as the reverse complement.
AAAATAGCTGAATATAAAAAAAAAAAATGAAAATTTCCAAAATAAAAAGTATTGTATATAGAAATAATTTAAGATAAACAAAATTCTTATGCAAATTAATATTATAATTGTATGTGTGTATCAAAGAAAAAACAATTACTGTTATTTGAATTGGTGCATTAGCTAGATTTTGTAAAAATATTGTTTTAGTAAGTTTCTGTCCTAATGTTATTTGGCCAAAATTTATTACATTTTTATCAAATATTTCTTTGTCTTTTTCCCACATAATATCAATCTGTGGTAAAACTGAAATCCAATTTATTTCAATTTTTTTTTTGATTAAGCGTACTTTTATATTTTCTTCGTTTAATAATTGTATTATGTCATTTATACTTTTTTCTTCGTTTTCATACGGATTCATAGTTTTATTCAATTTATCATCTTTTTCGGAATAAATTTGTTTTTCTAGTTGTTTAGGCAATTCTATGATAGAGCATAATATAAATTCTTTATATTTTTTAGGAATTTCTGAATATATGGTTAATTCAACTAATTTTTTTTCATTTTTTTTCAAAAAAAATTGAGATGAACTTAATTTAATTTTTAGTTTTCTTTCCTTAGATAAGTTTTTATATGACAATTTAACAATTGCATTTAACGAACCTTCATTTTTTATAACTAATTCTTCCTTATTTTTTTGATTTATTACCATCTCTTTAAAATTTAATATAGATGGGAAAATTATGTCACATTTTAAAGGAGTAGCTTTTAATTTTATGAATATTTTTTTATCTTTTTCATTGTCATCTATTACTATACTTAATTCTTCACAAATTGTTTGAAAATCATTTAGCGGGTTTAAAAAACTTATGGAATAACTTTTGTTTAAACCAGGGCTAATGTTTTCTAGTTCTTGCAATGGAAAAGTAAAATAAGAGCTACTTTGAAATAAAAATCTAAACCTTATTATATTTTTAGTTGTATTCCTTATATTTAGTCTTCTTGTTAATTTTACACCTCCTTCATAGTTATCAAATTCAATTGTTGGTTTGAATTCAAGTCCATATATTCTCGTATTTTCCATTTTTTTTTTTAAATACAATTATTTTTTGTTAAATTAATAATTAACATAAATATGTTATTTTAAATAAAAAGTTTCATAACAAGAAATTATGTAGAAAATTTAAAGAAAAAAAAATTATAAAATATATTTTCATTTTTTATAGCTTCATATATATTTTAATTTATCCTTATTAAATTGGAAAAAACTTCGCTTATAAATTTAGAAGAAAATATTATTTTTTTTTTATAAGAATTTTTTAAAATAAATATTATAAAAATAATAAAAAAAATTAATAAAGAAGAATTACTGTATTAAATTTGCTTTTCTATTATTTTTATATATTTTATCATTTTTTAGTTTATCATACTAAAACATTATTTTTAAATTTTTTAGGTATATCTTATTAAAATTAGTATTCTTTTATATATAAAAGCGCACACTATGAAAATATTATAGGTTCAAAGAAAAAAAAAAAAAAAAAAAAAAATTCATAAATCATTATTATGCATCTTTATTCATAATGGTCATTTTATAAAAAAGAAAATTTCATAAAAATAATAGACTAAAACAACTTAATAAAATTGAAGTACATAGAATTCCATGTAATTTATTTTATCATTATTTTTTTTTTTATACATTTTTATTATTTAAAAAAAAACCTTAAAAGGACAAATAATTAATATATATATATATATATATATATATATATAAGTATTAAGACAAATGTGAAGACTTCATAAAAAACTATAAAAAAAAAAAATTATTTATATGAAAAAAAAAAAAAAATATAGATATATATATTAAAGTACTATAAAAAAAAGAACAAAATTATTCATATGATAGAGTTATAGTTTTCTTTCATTCTTCTACTATTATTGGAAATATGGAAAAATAAATGTTCCTTTTGTGAATTTCAGTTTTTTCTGTTATATATGCTAATGTTTTTTTTAGTTTCAATGTATATTCTGTATTTCCTTTTGTTAATAAATTAAGACAATAAGAATAGGCATGTAAAGTATCACACCAATTTTGAATAATTATATCAATAGATACTCCTGTCTTTTGTAATAATTTTTGCAAATTCATTAAAATTACTTTTATATCTTCATTATCTCCTTTCATTTCCTTTATAAAATTATCTTTTTCTTTAATATTATTTTCAATTTTTTCTTTTTTTTCTATTGTTTTTTTAGTAAAGTTTGTAGTTATTCCATTTAAATCATCAATGTGTAAAGTTATACTAGTTCTATCTTTTAAAATAAATGTTACATGATTGTTTTTAATTTCAACTTTTTCAATAAACATATTGTTGTTAAGTATAGCAGTAAAATCAGGAGTACTTCCGTTACTCATTAAATTATATATACCAAACCATTTTTTTTTTAAAGACACTTTAGGTGTATGCTTTTTTAACGTTTCAATTACATTATATGCATATTCATATCTTGCATTGTGTGCTTTTGGCAATTCCTCTTCAAATATATTATAGTAGTCTAGAATTTCATTCATTAATAGGTCTTTTATTTTGATATTTATTCCATCTATTTCAATTATAAATAATAATTTTCTTGGCTTTGATATATCTATATTAATATTTTTTTTTTTTACATTTTTATATTTTTTGATTTCTGATCTTCCTAAAAATGTAAAAATTACTTCTCCAGTAGGTGTTATTTCAAATATTCCCTGTTTTGTGTTTATCTTTATGTTTTTTATTTCTAATGTATTTACTATTTTTCTAGTATTATTTTTATCTGTTTTTTTATAATTCCAATTTGGCTCTGTTAAATTTATTAAATTATTATTTAACGTTTCAAATGAATTGTTTTTTTTAGAAGAATAATTGTTGTCTATCTCTTTATATAATGATTTTGGATTAATAAGGTTTTCATTATTATGAATAAAATTTTTATCCAAATTGTTTATATTATTTGTTATAATGCTATTTACACTTTTTCTATTATTTATACTACTTTCACTTAATGTATCAAAAATATTTTTTTTATTTACGTTATTTTTAAAAGAATTAGTGAAATGGATATATTTTTTATCTACTGATATTTGTGAATTATCATTACCTTTTTTATTATTCATAAAATCAAAATTATGTTCTATATAATTTGTGTTATTTTTTAAAAGATCTGTAGAAACATCTGATTTTTCATATTTTTTATTAATAGAATTATTAACAAAATAAGAACATTTATCTTTATTATTATTGTTCTCATGTATATAATTTTCATAAATATTATTCATATTCTTATCATTTAATGAATTTACATTTATGTTTTTCTCATTACTATTATTGTAATTTTCATTATCAGTGTTACTTTTATCAGAGTTAATTTTACGATTGTTGTTATAATTATATAAATTATCTTTTTTGAACTTCTCAATGTTCGCATAATAGCTTTGATTATTCAAATGATTATGAATTTCATTTATATTATTAGTTTGATTATTATTTATGTTTAATATATTCCATTTGTTAAAATTTTTATTGCATGATGAGCTTAAGCTTATATTAGAAAAACTAGACGCTGCGGGTGTAGGTGCTGAAATTGGATTATCAAATTCTTCATTAAAACTATCAAGTGAACATCTGATAACACTTTCATTTTCAATACCTCCATTACATGAGTTAGTGGAAAAAGAATTTTCCTTTATAGATTTATAAAAGTAATCAAATTTGTTTAAAGATGGATGAACTGTTTTATTATCATCTGTATTTTCATTTATATTATATTTCATTTCACTTGTATTTTCACTTAAATAAAGATCATTTTGATTTTCTTCATTATCATATATATTTTCTATTCTTGTTTTGTTATTTTTCATGATTTCTTTAATATCTTTTCCTAAATTTTTATTTACATGTTCAGGAAATTCGCAATTATGATGATATTCTTGAATATTATTTGATACTTCGAATTTGTTTTTACTTAAGTTGACATTATTATGTAGATTATTTTGAAAATTAAAATTTAAAACATCAATGCTTTCATTCTCCTTTTCTTTTTTATTTTCACATATAGAATTATTGAGGTCTTCTCTTTTTATATTATTCATTAAAATATTTTCATTTTTTCTCATAATATCATTTAATTTATTTTTGCTATTTGCATTATTAAAATAAAATGAATTTTTATTTAAGTTATAATCTTTATATGAAATATAATTATGTTCTCTATTTACAGAATCTGTTTTGATTAATTTTTCATCACACATAGGAAAATCTTCTGAATTTTTTTTTATCAAAAATAATTTTTTTTTTTCATTTAAATAATTGTCATTAATGTTATTCATATAAGCATGATTTTGTGTATACAACATATCATCACTTTCCGTTTTTTTATTCTTCGAAATATTATCATGAATATTAATAGAATTTCCATTCTTTAAAAAATTTATGTTACTAAAATCTTCTTTATTTATATTATTCCTATTTTTTTCATAGCTATTATTTACATTAATAATCTCATTGGTTCTAATATTTCCAAATTCATAAAAACTTTTCTCGTTCATATTATCTTGATTTATATTACACAGTACATTTTTGTTTATTAAATCATCTGTGCAATTAATGGATGATTGTCTTAGGGACTTATCTGACTCATGGTAATTACATTTTTCATATTTGTTATTATCAAGATTATTCATATGTAATACATTTTTATTTTTTGTAGTATTATTGGTTTGATTATTTGATTTGTTTAATTCTTCATTAGATAATAGTTCTTTGTAATTATTTTCGCATGAATTACTTTGTAACATAGAAAGAGATGAATCATTTACTTGCTTAATATAATCTTCAGAATCTGTATTAAAAGGAAAATAATATTTATTTTTATTTTTAGAATTATATACATAAATACTATTATTGATATATTTTTTTTTTTTTTTTTTCTCTTTTTTTTTTAAAGAATGTATATATTCATATTCTTTAAAACTATTTTTATCATAATTATTATAATTTTTTGCATAATCAGAATTGTAAAGTTTTTCCTCAGTAATATATTTCCCTAAAGTTTCATACAAACTATTTTTTTTTAAAGTTTTATTAATATAGTTATTTTTAAAACTATCATTTTTATCTAAATCCTCGTCTTTTTTTATTTTTTTTACATTTAAATTATCTAATCTTTTTAAATTATAAGAATGATTTTCTTTAATATTTAGAAAATCATTTTTATTAATTACAACAGTTGACATTTTTGGTCTAACATTATTATAACTACTTTTATCATATTTCTTTTCTTTATTTTTATTTAATAAACTAAAGCTTATTTTATTTTTTACTTTTTCAGAACATGAATTAATTTCATTAGTAGGAGTGGTTGATAATGTACTTGTATTCTTTAAATGAGATTTTTTTTTGCCTTTATAAATTTTCAAACTAAAATTATTATTGTTATTATTACTATTTATTAAATCTTTGTATTCAAAATTACTACTGCTACTATTGTCACTATAAGTTGTTGTACTTAAATCATCACTTTCATTTATGCATTTTTGTATCGAAGAAAATGTATCTGAATTATTCAGCATCGATTCTTTAATATTTTTTTGAGGAACAGATGCTTTAAAAGTAGTATTTAAATATTGACTTATATTATAGTTATTTACTTGTTTAACATAATATTTATAATTTTTTAATTTCTTATTATTAATATTTTGTAAGCATTTTATATACTCATTTAAATTATCTTTCGTTGCATTAAATAATAATTCTTTAAACTTTTCTAAATTTTTAATATATGAGGAGTTCATATAAGCTTTCTCTTCAAGAGTAAAATTTACTTTATCATTTATATTTTCATCATATGTATTCGCATACTTACTATTACTATAAATGTTATGTTCTTTTTTACTTACATTTTCAGATATATTACTACATTTATTTTCAGATGGATAGATGATACTTGTATTACTAATTTCATTCATAAATTTTGTATTTTCTTCATTTTTAGTTTTTATTATACTATTATGTATATTATTATTTATATCACTAGTTTTTCTACTATTATGTAGAGTAGAATATTTAAAATAGGAAATATCAAAAGCATTTTTAGGTAATAATTTATTTTCATAATTATTTTCTTTTAAATTCTTTTGTGCATAACGTTTAACTTTATTATCTACATAATTATTAGAATTACTTATATTATTATTAATTAATTGTTCTATATTTGAATTTTCTACTTTATTGATTTTTATATAATTCTTAACTATATTATTTTTACTTTCATTTTTCAATTCATGAAAATTAAAGTTGTTATTTACATAATTTTTATTAAATTCATTTATACCTGCTCTTTTTTGTATGGCAGAATGTTCACTATTATATTGAGATGCAAAACTCATATTTTGATTGTCTTCATAATAAGATGATGATAAATCTAACTTTTCATAAATTATTTTCTTTCTTAGAATATCATTATTACTATCATCATCATTATTATTATTACATATGGAATTATAATTCCTACTTTTACTATTAAGAAATGAAATATCTGGAAGTTTAAGAGGTTTTTTCTTAAAGATGGTTTGATTACTATCAAGTGTTAAAAATGTTTTGTAATCATCTATTTCATCATCATCATTAATAAATGATTTATTTAGTATATTTTCACTTATCCTTGCTTTTATAATATCTTTATTACAGTTATTGGAATAATTATTTAATGATAATACATTATTTTTACATGTGATACTTGAATCATAATTAAGATTATTATCCTTCATATTTTGGTTTTTATCAAATTTATCTGAATAGTTTTGTTTTATTTCATTACTCTTATGAGCACTTTCGCATTTATCATCTTCATTATTATTGTATTCAAAATTATGTAATGATATTTTTTTTTGAATATCTACGTTATTTAAATCACAACTAGATAAGTTTAATGAATTATATGCTGATATCATTTCTCTAATTTTTCTTCTTCTATTAACAGCTTCTTCTAAGTTTTTTGTGTTTAATACATCATTATTTAAAATTTCCCCAGTTCTATTATTGCTTAAATAATTAGATGAATAAATAAGAAAATTTTTATCAACAATATCTTTTGTCTTTGAATGTGTTATTGTGTGTTTTTCATCAATTCTATTATTACATATATTAGATGTATCATCATGTATATTTTCATTTACTAAACAGTTTTTATCATTATTATTCTCATTATTTTCATCAATTTTACTAATTTCTTCAATATTTTTCAATTCTTTATTATGGTTCTCTGAAATTGCATTATTAGTTCTTATATGACCCAAGTTAACAAAATTTTGCATTTTTTTTTTTTTTTTTAATTGAAATAAACTTTTGATAAACTAACATACATATATATATATATACTGTTATGAATTATTATAAGATCTTTATTATGCATTATTTTATTTTATTTTGTTTTTTATTTTACTTATTTTTTTTAATTTTTTTTTTTTTTTTTTTTTTTTTTTTTTATTTTTTTTTTTTTTTTTTTTTTTTTTTTTTATTATATTTTTCATAGTTTATAATATTTCACTTTGAAATACTTAAAAAATAATAATATATTTATTATCGTTAAAGCATCATAATATTTTATTTTTTTTTATTTTCTTTTAAATTTTGAATTTTACGAGAACATTATTATAAAATATTAAAAAAAAAAAATTATATTGTTTAAATGTTCTGAGAAAACCTTTTTTCAAAATTTTTTTTTTTTTTTTTTTTTTTGCACAAATATTTTTTTACAAACTTAATGTATTTTAATTATTATAGATTCGAAGAATTTAAAAAAAAAAAAAAAAATTGAAATAACTAAATATAATTAGGCTTATTAAAATAAATTACAAATAATGAATGTTTACGTATTTAAAAAAAAAAAAAAAAAAAAAAAAACTAATATATTTATAAGAATAAAAAAATAAATAATTGAAGACAAGCTCATAATTTAACAAATATTTATCTTTTTTTAAAAATGTTTGTACTAAATTCCTTAAAATACAAAATAGAAGTGTATGTATATGATTAACTGATGTCTTCATCAAATGTCATTGTTGAATTTTTACTAAATGATTTAAAGTATTTATGTGCTCCTTCCTATAAAAATATTAAAATGGAGATAAATTATGAATTAAATTAAAAACTTTTTAAAATAATTATATATAAGAAATTTGTTTCAAACCCTTAATTTTGCTAGTTGTAAAGTTAATATAATTTGTCTTTGCGTATCTTCAACTTTAGAATGCTTATTTACAACTGTTGTGTTCAAATAATCTTGCAATTTCTTCAAAAAAAAAAAAAAGAAAAAAGAAATTGTAGCTATTTATATAAAGGGTGTAAACATATTTTAAGTTTCCTTTAAATTATTACTTTTAGTCTTCTTGAATATTTTTTTTTTGTTAAAAATACACTAAAATAAGGTTCTCTATAAATGGTAAAGAGAAAAATATGTTTATACGAATATGTAAATTAATATTTATTGATATTAATTTATAGGAAAACTATTTCTCTTTTTTTTTCTTAAGATTTAATTTTACTTTCCATTGAAAGGAATACTAATAAATGCTTTTACTAAACAAGATTCATATAATTGAATAAAGCAGCAGGCATATATATTATCTTTGCCACATCCCTATATAAAAATAATAATTCAATAAAGTTATATCAAAGAATATATAATCAAAAAAAATAAAAATTCTTAAAAATATAAAAATACAAAATAATAGAAAAAACGAAATTTCTTCATAAAATGATAAAAATGAAATGCCCATATAAAATATATATAATTATAAACAGTGTTATAAAAAGAAAGGTTACATTAATATTTTCAGTTTCCTCTTTTAAATAGGATTCTTCTGTTATTATATCAAAATAGGATATCTGCTGTAATGAAACTGATTGAATTTTCTTTAAAGCTTCAAGATGTTTTTCATAGGTAAAAGGAGGAAAAACATTTGGGTAATATCTACACACAAAAATTTAATATGCAAAAGTATAATAATATTAATAAAAATATATTTTTTAATTTTTAGAAATATTAATTAAATTTTACTTGTAATGTCGAATTTGCCAAATATCCCATATTCTAAATAAAACTAATGAATTAAAAATATATATATACAATGTATAAATACATATTTAATAAATATATAATTAAAAAAAAAAAAAAATTAGGTTATCATTTTTCAACCATTTATGCATATACATATCTTTTTTTTTATTTTTTTTACTTCTTGTAAATATTTTTGAAAAAAGAACAGATATATCTAAAGTTCTATTTAAATGCCAATTATATATATCTAACAACTTTTTTTTATCAAAATTATTATTCTGAAAATTTTCTGTATTATTATTTTCATTTTTTTTGTTTGATTCATCTTTTTGAGATATTTCATTTTCTATATCTAATACATATGGTTTTTCTGCCATTGCATTCAGCCATAAAAAAGGAAAACCATATTTAAAATTTTGGAAATCATTTATATCTTTAGAAAATAGAAGAAAATGATCTTGATTGCTGTAAATATCCGATAATAATTTACGTCCATTATGCAAACCTATGAATTCGATAGAATTGGTTTTTGCAACTAAGCAATCACTACTGTATAAATAGGATATTTCTATTTCTACATTTAAATAACTAAGATATTTTAAGTCAGGTAAAATGGAAATATCAAAATTATCCTTTGTATAAAATTTTAAAGCTATATATTCACTGTGAATTTCCTTACAATTATGGGAATTTCCATTATTTTTTCTGATTTTAGTAATAGCATCATAATTCATATAATTAAAAACATCATTATTATTACTTTGATCTTTAAAAGGAAACAAAAAATTAAATGGTTTTTTATTATTTAAAATTGAAACGTTGTTTATGTTCAACTCAATTTGATGATTAAAAATTTTATAATAGAAAGTTGATAAATATTTTGAAAGTTCTATATCTAATGAGCTATACTTATCAATAATACATTTAATACTTTTTTTAAATGACGATAATTTATCAAATGAAATAATTTTTCTTTGGTTTTCTTTCATAAACTTTTCAGAATATTCTCTCTTCTTTATCATTAACAATCGTAAATCAGTTTTCGCATCAACACGTTCTGAGATTTCATGTTGTAAGCATTTCAAAGTATATAAATAAGAAAACTCATCTCTTGAATATATACTTTCATTTTTGTTTTTAAAAAATTCTTGCATACGTAAAATTTTTTTTTCTATTGTATATTTTACGTCTTCATAATTTTTTGCTTCGAATTTCAATAAATTTCCAATTACCATTTCATAATTATTTTTCATTATTTTATGTTCGTCTAAAATAAGACAAATATAATCATTAATTTCTTTTAATAAATAAGAAAATTGTCTCATAGTAAATAAATACATCTCAATAATCCTATAAATCAATCTTATGTTCATAATGTTACTCAATATTTTTCTTTTTCTTTCTATTTTTGTTTTCATTTTTTCTTCCATTTCATTATCTATATATTTGTTATTTATTACATTACTATTTTCACAAATGATATCCTTGATTAATTTCTCATTTTCCATAAAATTTTTTTGCAATTCTTTTAAATGGTAATCACATTCTTTCCAATATAATTTAAAATTATTTTTTATTTTCCTCATATATGATTGTATATTATTTTCACTATAAAAAATACTACTATTTATTTTAGCTGGTAAACTTAATTCACAACCATTTTCAATGTTTTCAATTTTTAATTTTTTGGGAGTTAATTCTTTGGTTTCATCATTAATCTTTCTTTTATTATTTCTTATCGTATTTTCATATTTTTCATCTTTATTGTTAACTAATGATATATTTATTTCATTTTTATCAATTTTATTATTATTTACTTCTACCTGAACATTGTATTCTTTTAAAGTAACATTTTTTTTTTCATTACTTGATAATGATTCATTCTTACTTAAAATATTTATTTCTTCATTTGTGTCAATTTTTACTTTGAATTTTTTAATGAGGTTATTAGATAACAGTTTTTTTTCTACATTTTGAGAATTATTATCAGATATAGTTACATTCGATTGTTCTTCACTTGCTATATTTTTACTATTTGTGTTTTCATTTATACTTTCTTCATTTCGTGCCTCATTATAAATTTCTTCCTCATTTATTTTTTTCTCCTTTTTTTTTTCAAAATTTTTAACATTAGCGGTTTCTAAAGATTTTTCCATATTTTAACATTCTCTATTTTAAAATTAAAATATGTTAATATATTATATATATAAAGCTATAAATATTTACAAAAAAAAAAAAAAAAATTCATTTATTTTTGAGGAAAATTAAGTTAAATTTTTTATGATATTTGTATTAAATGTTCTTTTTTTCCTTTTTATTTTTTTTTTTTTTTTCTTATAATTTGATTCTTAAATCACGTTAATGCTAAAGAAAACTTGTAAGAAAGATGAATCATCTTACATCGTTATTATCTATTTTTTAATTGAAATTTTTTTTTTTGGAAAATTTCTGAATTATTATGTTTTTCAAAAGTTGCAGGAATTCATGTGAAAAATAGAAGCATTGATCGTTAAAAATTTTAAAAATATGACGAAAATTTTAAAAATTTTTATACTTCTATTAAAATATAATAAATTTTCATAGTGCAAATAACAATAATACTTAATACAAAATTATATAACTAAAAAAAAATAAGAATTTTTTTAAAATTCATGAGCTTTAGCAAAATAAACAAAAAATTATTCAAATTATATTTTATATCATATATACATATTTTTTTTTAAATATTAACAAAATTTAACTTTTTTGCATCATCTTTTTCTTTTAAATTTGCCTTATTTTTGGAAGACTTAAAAACTTTAATGCAATTTTATTTCTTATTTAAATAATCAACTAATTGTTATTAAATTTTTTATATACTTTAATACCATATAAATGTCGTAATATATAAGAAAATATTCAATAATTAAAACATATTATATGCATTTAAAATACGCATATATAGTTAATAAAGATGGAAAAGGCTAATTTATACAAGTAATAATATATTTTTATACTTCTAGTAAATGAATTAATTTTCTTTAAATTAAAAAAAAAGTTCATAAAATAATATTAAACAGAAATAAATAAAATATTTTTTATTTTAATTTTTAACCTTATTAAATATAAAAGCTTATCTTTTTACAGAATAATACTTTACAAAAACAAAATATGATAGAAATTTAGAAAGATAAAAAAGCTATAATCATTTTTTTCCTACAAAATATAAAACTAATTGGCAGTAAAAATAAGAATAAATATTATAGAAATAAAATAAGAACAAATTATTTTCTAACTTCATCAAAGTAAATTTTACTATTTTCTTATAATCACACTTAAGACAACAAAATGTATAAAATTTTTTAACTTGAATTTTTTTATCTTTTTTTGCTTTTTCACAAATTAAATTATGATGTATATCCATTAAGGAATTATATATATTTGAATAAGTAAGATTGTCATATATATGTGCATTTAAAAATGTTCCTGAATTTAAATTTCCTAAAATTTTGTAAAAATACATATAATTTTTTGTATTTATTAGTATAATTGAATATAAATCAAGTAAAAATTCTTTCTTAACATTCATGAAACCAAAAAAATTGAAAAGATCATTAAATTCTCCATTAGGAATAAATGAACATTTTTCCCCTATTACCTCTATATTTTCATCTCTGGAATAATTTATATTATTTAAAAATAAATTATTTATAACTGCACAAAAATCAATTTTTTTATTCTTTAAATAATAATCAAGTTGATTTTCAATATCCTTATCATAATTAATAACACAAACAATTATTGATATATTTTTATTAATAATACATGAGGCTAATATTATTTGGTCATCATCTTCATATTCAGGAGTAATGTGCAAGTAATCATTTAAACAATTATTCTCGCTTGCTAATATTAGTTTTCCATTTTTTATATCTAAAAATTTAAAAAATTCGGCCATAAACTCATTAAAATTGTCAACATTTTCATATTCTTTATTATAATTTTTATGTACAGGAATTATGCATACTATATTTTTTTTTTTTATAGCTTCTTTAGCATAATATTTTCCGAAGTTATTTGTTATATCGCATATTATGTCAACTTTTAAATTTGATGATAAAGAAACTGTCCCATGTTTTCCAATTGTTAAATCATCTTTTCCAATTTTCTTTTTATTAAAGTGTTTATATATTTTTATAAAAAATAATGAAATAATAACTATAGATATACATTCAAATGTGCCAATCATTTCTTTTAACTTTCTTGTTCAATATTTAGACAAATATACAACATATATTTAAAATTTTTATTATCAATAGAGAAATAATTCTTTTTGGAAATATATTATATTAAAAAAAAAATATATTAAAAAGTAATTAAATAATTCCCAAATTTTCTGTTTTTATTGTATATCCAATGTTAACTTTTTTTAATTTATTTAAAAAGCACAATAGTAAATAATATAATTAACAAAAACAAATAATTACCCCAAAACTGAACATTAATATAAAAATATTATATCATTGTTATACTACATATTTTAATAAATGAAAAGAAAAAAATGCATAAATGAAAATTTGACAATTATATTTTTTATCATATTGTTATTTCATTAAAAATATAATAAAATAATAAAAAAAGTAAAAAGTATGTTACAGTGAAAAATATATCTTATTTCTTTATTTTAATTCAAAAAATTTTGAAAAAAAAAAAACTAAAAGTAAATTTATTATTTCATTTAAATAAATGTAAATCTCATTATATGATTTTAATTTAATAGCTTAAGTATAATATCAAACACTTTTAATTAGCATCAATCTTTTAATCACATGTATTAGAAAAATTAAAACTTAATTTTTTTTTTTTTTTTTGTATTTAAAAAAGAAAAAAGTTTTTCATTCTTAAATATTTGTAATAAACTATATAAAAAAAACTGAGTATTATAATTTTATAATTAACATGAATTTTTAAAAGCTTGATGTATTTAAAAATATTTTGTTCAAAAAAGTGTTCTATATTTTTATTTTTTGTAGTTATCAATTTTTATTTTTAGTATTTAATTACCCAAATTAGTAAGCACAAGAAAAAAAGAAAATCCAATCAAAAGGATAAAAATATTTTTTTTGTGAAAAATTTTCTTATTTTTTAATGTTAAATATAGAAAATAACACTTCTAATTGATTCTATAATACATAGAAACAAAATAATATTTTAAATCAAAAATATAAAATAGTTTTGAAAACTTTTATGTATACATAAAATTTATTTGTTTATTTTTTTCTTTAGAATAATAACATATTATTTTATATTTTAAAAATTAGTTATGAAAATCTTACAAAACGAAAATGGCTTTAAAAAATGAATATTCTGGGTAATTTTTATAAGATTTTAATATTTAAAGAAAAAAATTTTAGTAATTATAAGACAAAAATTAAAATTAAAAATATTTAATGTTTTATTAATAACCTAGGTTTTGTTTCCATAAACAAAAATTAAATAAAATTGATAGAATTGATAAAAACATTAGTGCTGAACAATTTTATTTGGATTACGTTTTAAAAAGAAAACCATGTTTATTAAAAAGGTGTGAAGAATTTTTACATTATATATTTTTCTTACCTAATACAATAATACACTTTTTGATATATACATTTCAATCTTTTAATATGTAAAATTATTTTTTTTTTAGTGAATATATAATTGGAGAGAGATGCAATATAGATATAAATTTTATGAAAGAAAATGTAGAAAATTCATATGTTGAATTAGAACAAAAAGTATCAAATTCTTTCGGGATAGGAAAAAAAAAAAAAATGAAATTTCATAAATTTTTATCTCTAATAGAAAAAGGAGATAGTAATTATTATTTGAATACACAATATATAAAAGAAAATCCATATGGTCCAACTGATTTTTGCAATTCAATTACACGCCAAATGATAAATTTCCTGCCAAAAAAATTAAAGATAATGGGGTAAATAGACTTTATTTTTTTTTTTTTTTTCCTTTTGTTGTTTGTAATTTTTTGCGTTTACATTTTATATATTTTTTTAGTAATTTAGAAATTTATCAATACAACATTTGGTTGGGAAATAATGAAGACAAAAATTTAAAAACATTTTTGCATCATGATTATCATGATAATATTTATGTTTTACTAAAAGGTTCTAAAATGAATATTAATTTTTTATTAATTATATCTAAGAATTAGCATTTTTTTTTTTTTTTTCCATATGTAACTCTTTTAGGGAAGAAAATATTTCGAATATATAGCCCAAATTTTGCTTATGATTTAAAAACAAATGGTAAATTCATTTATTTTAATATACGTAATTTAATTTTTTTTTTTTTTTAAACAATTTTTTACCGCATAAATCATTTTATTATTATATTTTAAAAAAAATTTCAAAAGGAAATATCAATCGTATTTATAACAATGGATTAATTACCTATTCTCCATTTATTAGAAGTGATGGTAATAATAAAAAGAAGAATACAATAAATGAGATAAAATAATGTATATATATATAATTTTTACTTTAGGATCACATTATTTTGATGTATACAAAAAAAAGATAGATAAAGTATATAGTGATATCAATACAATGAATGAGCATTTAAACAAAGAAAGTAGAAAAAAATAACTCATCATTGATCATTTAAATACCTAATTTTTTATAAGATTTTATTTTTTCTTATAAATTATTCATATTTTTACTTTTTTTAAGACAATTTAATAGAAGATAAAATAATAGAAAAGTGCATAAATAAAGCAGAAAAAAAGTATGTACAAAATATATATAAAGAAAAAAATTAAATGAAAAATAACGTAATACTCTATTTAAAAATACATATATTCTTTTTATATTTAGATTAAATAAATTGGAGAACAATATTTTAGATTATAAATTACGTAAATCTAAATTTCAATACAAAGAAAAAAAAAGAAATGATATTCCAAACCATTTTTGTATTCTCAATACTACTGAGAGAAAATATGGTTAGAGTAGTTTTTTTCTTTTCTTCATTACTGTATAATTTATAATTAAATTAAATTAAAACATTAAAAAAAATTTTATTTTTTCCATTTTTTCAAATTTTTAGAACTTGATATATTTAATGATAACACAGATATAAAACAGAAATACATTGAAGTGTGCATGAATGAAGAAGATATATGTTAAAAAAAAGGAAACAATTTTCATAATATATTATAAATATTATAATAATGATAACATATAAATAATGTTATAAATTATATATTTTTTTTTTTTCTCTAAATTGTTTCTTAACAGTATATTTGCCTTGTGGGTGGTTTCATGAAGTCAAATCATTTTCAGGAGAAAAATGTATTATAAATTATCATATCAAATAAAAAATATATTATATACATATTTTTTTATATGTTATTTTTAAAGTTTAAATATTTCATATATGTTTTATTTTATGTGTTTTTTTTTAGATCATTTAGCATTTAATTATTGGTATTATCCACCTTACATAAAGATGAATAGTTCTGGAGAAGCGCAAAATAGATTTTGTCATCCTTATGTAGACAAATACCTAAGTGAAAGAAATAAAAATTTATATAAAAAAGTACGTTGAAATTAATAATTCTTTTACTTGAATATTATTTGAATCATCTTCTTTTTTTTCTCTTACATAAATTTCAATATACGTTAAATTTTTTTTTTCGTTTTCATTTTAGATTGGAATTTTTATCAAAGAAAATGTTCCAAATATAAAAGATATTTTATCGTATTACATTAATTATGACACAAAAAAATGTAAAAAGATAAAAAGGAAAAAAATAAAAAGATTTTCACAAAAAAAAAGGATTAAGAATATTTGATTTACCTTTATAAAACTTTAAGAATTTTTTTTTACTAGAAAAAATTAAATCATCATAAATTAAAAATAATATTTATTAGAAACTATTAATTTTCCCTTAAGTTTTACCTCTTTTAATTTTTTTTTTTTAAATTTCGTGCTTAATAAGATGAATGTATAAATTCATAATAATATATAAATTAAAAATAGTGATACAAAAAAAATTTTTTTTTTTTTTTTTTGAGTTTTTAGTATTCATAAGAATATATTTTTATAATTTTTAAGTTATAAAAAAATTTAGAACAAAAACTAAAAAAAATTTAATGTTTCTTCTTGTTAAAAAAAAAATTAAAATAATAAAAGTTATAAGAAAAACATAACATTACTGGAAAATTGCAAATTCAAATGAAAAGTGTAAAATTCATTATTTTTGTTATTTTTTGTTTTACTTCATTAGTTAATTCCTATGTAATAGATGAAAGTATTAATTTAATACCTCTAGATAATAATTTGGTACATATTAAAATAAAATTGAATATTAATGGAAAAGATTATAAGCAATTTCTTCCTTTAAATATATTAAAAATATTTAATTATGTAAAGTCACTTAAAATTAATATAAAAAGAGGTGTGTATAGAAATATTTATAATAATAAATATTTGGATTCTTATCCTTTTGGTTTTACTCTTGTAGTGGAATTAAAAAAAAGAGAAAAAAATAAAAATAATTTTTCTAAAAGAAATGAATATGATGAATTTTCAAATGAGGAAGTATTCCTTCTACGACAACTATTAAATGATATTTGGTCTATTACGGGTGTGTCAACTAACCTTTTGAAAATAAAAGATTTGATTAAAGTAAATAATGAAATTTTTGCATTTTTACCTGATGAAAGTATTTGTACTGAAAGTTTTTCATTAATTAAGAAACTTTATCCCTGCAAAAACTTTGGAGGGTTATTTAATTCTGTAAGTCCCTCATATTTAATATCGAAACTTTCTAGTAATATAGGCTTTGAGTTAAATGATGATAATGAAAATTATTTAGTTATGTATGTTGATTATATTACAACACATGATCACAAAAAAGATATAAAGATAATAGATTTGGTAAATAGTAAATATAATTTGAATGAATGTCCATTAATAGATAGAACAGCATTAATGGTTAAAAAAAAAAAAGATAATTTTATTGCAACAATTTTGGAAAAATATGGAAAGATAGATTTGGTATATGAAAATATAAATTTATACAACATTCTGCAAAACGAAAAATACAATATTATAGAAGAATATATAAATGTTAACGTAATCAAAGAAGAAGCAAATAGCATAATAACAGCTGATATAAAAAAGAAACAGAGTTCATTATTATATATATTTCAAAATTTAAATAAAAAACATAATAGCGATTTTTTATTCGTTGATAAATTACCATATTATTTATCACCATTGCTCCATACTATAATGATTCAAGGGAAGTATTCTAATGAAGACAATAAATTGAAAAAACAATGTGACTTTATATATTTTGGGCATAATGCAATTAAACGATTTGATGTTAAATTTAGTAATTTTGACATACATAAAAACTCGTCAAGTAATGGAAACTATTACTACTTTAATTTTAAACATAACCTGCCTCCTCAATGTGAAGTTATAATAAGGTAAGCATTCATTTTTTTTTTTTTTTTTTTTTTTTTTTTATATATATATAAATATTCATTTCAAACTCTGTCTATTTTATACATAATATTTTTCTACATGAAAATAATAATTTTGTAATAAATCATTTTTTTATACTAAATAATACATAAAGAATCAAAGCTTTTAATGATTGTGAAAATATATTATGTTCCCAAAAAATAAAAATATGTGTTTAGAGTATTGTAATAAAAAAAAACATAATATTTTTCGTATGAATGTATGAGAAATATATAATACATAAAATATTTTCTCTTCACCTTTTTTCTTTTCTTTTTCTAATTATATATTATATTTATGTGATATGTAATTACAGATTTGAAGTAATCAAGGTGCAAATAAGATCATTTGAATTTGAATTTGATATAGATAGAGGTATTTTATTAGGAAGTGGAATATTCATACAAAAAAGAAATAATATTTTACAAAAAAATGATGATTTTATGTATAAATATACCTCTTCAGTATTAATAGATATTATTTTACCTGACACAAGTACGCTTCATTAAAGATAAAAAAAAAGGAGTAAAACAATGTTTCATATTTTTATTTCATATATATTTTCAATTTTTGATTGTTTTATAATTAAGTAATCTTTATTTTATATATATATATATATATATATATATATATATATATATATATATATATATATTTTTTTTTTAGGTATGCCTTTTAATGTTATAGCCATTTCAACTTGTGTTATAATGTTATTTTTTGGGTTTATATTTAAGCTTACGGCAAAGGAAGAAACAAGATATGTTTGATTTTTTTCTCTTTTATATGCTTTAAAATTTAATAATTAAAAAGAAAATCGAGATAAAAATTAAAAAAATATCATTAATTATAATTTTTTAAATAGTTTTATATAATTAATTACTAATTTCTTTTTTTCTTTTTTTTTGTTGCTGAAACTTATTATAATCTTTTTTTTTTAAAAAAAGTCCATATCATTTTATAATAAACTTGACATAAAATGAAATGCATTTTTCATTATTTTTATTATGAATTATTTTTACGAAAAATGCTATTAAAAAAAAAAAAAAATTAATTACAAAATAGTACATTTTTAATGAAATAATTTGTGTTTTAAATATTAAAATAAATTAATATAGCAATTAATATATAATATTAAAAATTTATCACAATGGAATCTTTAGATTAAAGAGGAAATTTTATTTTCGTTTTTTTTTAACGCTAAAAAATAATTTAATCTACAAATATAATGATGAATTTTTCACTACTTATCAAAAGATATTCTAAAATTTTAAATTGGAAACATGATACCTATTATGCAAGTTTGATGAATAAATATGTATATTTTGAAGAATTTATGAGATTTTGTAATGATAACAAAGGTAAAAAAAAAAAAAAAAAAAAAAAGTTAATTATTTTTTGTTTTATATAATTACTTTATTTCATAAGACATTTATTAATTTAATTAATGAATATTCAGAAGGATTCAGTAAAAGAGATATTATAGCTTCATTAACATATATTAGCCATATGAAAAAAGTTGATTTATTGTCTCCAACGTTTAATAGTTATAATAATTTCATATTTAGTAATATAAACATTTTTAGATCAAACATAAGTACACTTGTACATAGGTAAATTTTTTAGTTCAATATTATATATACATAATAAAACAAATTATATAAAAATAACTCTGTAATAATTTATTACATTTCAAAAATGTCTTTTTTTTATTTTATACAGGTACGCAATTTTGGGACACACTAAATCTCTTTTATTTATTTATGAAAATGTATTAAAAAACAATATTTTAAATTATGATAATAAGACAATTAGTTTAATAGCTTGGAGTTACGCAAAAAATAGTTTTTATTTAGCAGATCTTTTTATGGAAATAAATAAGATATTACATGGATGCATTAAAACAATGAATCTTCATGAGTTATCATTAATATCATGGGCTTATTCTAAGATAAACAGGTTACCTCCTTTAGAATTAATATGCGTAAAAAATAGAGTATATCATTTATTAAATTTATTAGATGAAGAATCAAATAGTGAGTTAAAAAAAGGAACGATAAAAGAAAATATAGGTATAATAAAAATGGATTTAAATGAAAATATTACTAATTATGAAAAACAAAAAAATAATGAAAATTATTTTCATATTAAAAATTTGAATTCATATAACAATAACTTTAAACAATATGATCAAAATAAAGAATTAGAGCCGCAAAATCAAAGCCTAGAAAATATCTACGAAGAAAATAACGAGAATAAAATAGATTTATATGGATGTAAAAAAAACTTGAGTCAGGATATTTGTATGATTATGAAATCATATGCTATTATGAATAAAACAGATCCTTTTTTTTTTTTTTTTTTATTCAATTTTATGATAAAAAATATAAGAAATAATAAAATTATGATAACCGCTCAAGGAATAACAAGTATATGGGTATGTTTAAGAGAATATGAAATAAAAAATAAAAGAATAATTGAATATGCATTAGAATTATCAAGATTTTTAAGACTTGATCACACTGTGAATAGTTCAATGATGCATGAAATTATTACTAGTATTTATAAGTTAAAAATAAAAGATAGAAGAATTTTATATCATTTATTTTATCATTTAAAAAGAAAATGTGTTAATATGCATATACAGCATTTATATGATATTATAATATATTTGCAAGAAATGAATATTCATGACGATGATTTATGGAAACAATTTGGAGTGGCTATTCAAAAAAAAGCTATTGATTTAGAGTTATTACAAATAAAAAATTTACATAACATATTTACAATAAATGGAAAAGGAAATGATAGAATTTTAGGAGTTCTTGATACTTTTATTCAAATAAAAGAAGATGTTAATGCTTACGGTCCAATTTGAAAATTAACCTTATTGAAATATTAATATGTATATATATTTATTTTTTTTTTCTAATATGCTAACCCCAAGATTTTAATGGTAAAATGTTTTAATTTTTCCATGATACTACATTAAAGCATGCAAAAAAAATTTAAAACATTTTATTCTTGTTTTTTAAGTAATATGGCACATTTATTTTTTAATTATTATTGCTTTTATTATTTATTTTTTATTTTTTTTTTTTTTTTTGATAAATAAAATTTTTTTTACCTCTTTTTTTTTAATTTTCTTAAAATAATTTCATAATATATTTCTTTTATATTAACTAAAAAAAAATATATTTGTATAAACATTTTTATTTTATTTTTTTTTAGAAATTTCAATTAGTAATATTTAAGTTGCAAAATTGTTTTTAATTAAAACTTAAGAATAATTAAGAATATAATAGAAATTTTTTAATTTTAATCATAAGATTAATAAATTTAAGTAAACATTTTCATTAAATTTTAAATATTGATTTGTTGTGAATTCCTTGTTGAAACCCTAAATTAATAATCTTTCCTCAAAATAAGACAATTAAATTATATATATTATTTTATTCATGTTATTAAATATATACAAAAATGAAATTATTTTAAATTTATAAGATCAACAAAAAGGTGAAAAAATGGAGAAAGGATTTTTATTGAATAAAAATTTCTATGACATTGAAGAAAAAATAATAGAAAGTGAAAAGGATAAAATACCTAGAAAATACTGTAAAGATGATTTTGAGGTACATATGCATATAGGAAGTGGCAACTTCAGTGAAGTTTTTATGGTGAAATTGAAGAATAATCCTTCAAAAATATACTCCCTAAAAATGTTTGAAAAAGAAAAAGTAAACAGAATGAATAAAATTGATGAAGTTTTAATGGAAAAACATACTATGACAAAACTAAATACTCCTGGACATGTAAATGTTATTAAATTAATTGACACATTTAAAGATAAACAACATGTTTATTTATTGTATGAATATGCTGATTATGAATTGTGGGAATTTTTAAAAAACAGGAGTGTTGGAGTTAACGAAAATATAACATTTAATATAATACTTCAAATGATCTATGCATTAGAATATATACATAGCAAAAATATAATTCACAGAGACTTGAAATGCGAAAACTTTGTTATAAATAAAGATGGAATAATAAAAATGATTGATTTTGGTACTTCGAAAGATTTAGATAATATAACTAAAGAAGTAATTAACGAACCCACAATAAAAGATGCTGAGCTAAGTAAATTTAGATTAAAAAAAAGTAAGAATTCAAAAGAAAACTCAGAAAACGAGTCCGAAACTAAAAGTGATAATAATTTAAGCTCTGAAGAATTTAGTAAAAGTGTTTTGGATTATAATAATGAAAAAAATAATGAAAAGTTAAAAAATCAAATTAAAAAAAACTGCATTTATAAAGAGATTAAAAACACTGAAAATAATGGTTTTAACAATATTATTTCGGAAAAGACTGTTCACAAGCCATGTATTTTAAAAAGTGATAAATATCTAATAAATATAAATAAATATAACAATGGATACAGAAAAAAAAAGAAATTTGAAAATTATGTTGGAACACCTAACTTTATGCCTCCAGAAGCGTTAACAAACAAGTGTAGCGGTAAAGCACGTGACTTTTGGAGTCTTGGATGCGCTATTTATCAGCTAGTAGTATGCACAGTTCCCTTTAATGCCTCTACGGAGTGGTTCATTTATAATAAAATAAAAAAAAAAGAAATAAAATACCCACCTATAATGTCATCTGAATTGATTGATTTAATTGAAAAGTTGACTAATCTTAACCCAGAAGAAAGGTTAGGATATAAAGGAGGATGCACAGAAATTTTAGAACATCCTTATTTCCAAAAATATAATAACCGATTAAATTTTAAAATCCCAGAAATTTCTGAAGTAGAAAAAATGTATACAAATATGATGAATAAGTATCATGAATATACAAATGAAAGAAGGAAACTGAGATACAATATGAATAATAATTATTCTGAAGAAAGTAAAAAAAAAATAGAGAAATTGAAGAATGATTTATCAGATTTAATTAAATATGATACATTAGTTTATGATGAGAAAGATAAATCTATATTTTTAAAGAAAAAAATTGCTAAAACCGTTAATTTTTTGGTTAAAGAATTCGATGAACAAGAAAAAAAGGAAATAGAAGAAGCAGATAAATGGTTAGAACGATTTAATAATAAATAAAATAACATGAAATTCAATGATTTTTTATTTATTGTATTTTTATTCACGTACATTAGAATTTATTTTTAATATTGATATTTTATTTGTTTTATTTCTAAATATGAGTTTTATAAATAAATAATACTTCTTCATAATGTTATATAGTGTGTAATCGCAAAAATTTTATTTAAAGATTAACTTTTTGTAAATTTTTTTGTTCTTTTTTTTAAGTCAATAGAAAAATCAAATTAACTAATAAATGTTATAACTTTTTAGGTATATATAAAAATTGAAGAAAATTATTTTAAACAAAAAAAAAAATAGAAAAAAATAAAAATTTTATCATAGGTTTATATAAAAAAAATTTTTCATATATAAAATGTAAATGCATAATATAATTATAATGAATTTTATTATTAATGTTTTATGGACTTTTTTTTTTTGTGATAAAAAGCCACAATTTTACTATAATATATTATTTTCCTCTTTTATTATAAAAAATGAATGAAATATATTCTTTATAAAAAAAAAAAAGTTATAGAAATTTGCATATAATAAAAAAAAGTTATATTAGTAACTTTAAAAATGTACATTTAAAAAAAATTCTGATAGTTTATATTAAATTAGATAAATATATATTTTATTCTCAGTTAATTAATGGAAGATGTAAAGATATTCAAATGGTTAAAATTTTAAATAAACTTTAATAATAATAAATAAAATTCTTCAAAGTTAAATTATAAAATTAGCAATATAAAAAGTTACTATTTTTGAAAATATTAAATTCTATATACGTATTCCTTGATAAAAAAAAGAAAAAGGTATATTTTATTTTATATAAAAAACATAATGGTTATCAACGATTAAGCTTGTATTTTATTAAAATAATAAACTTATAATTCATATTTCATAAACTAAATTTTTAATTATTTAGTTCTTCATTTCATTATTAACAAAATTCTCTTCATATGTTATGAATACATTGCAAAAACTGCAAATTAAACAAACAAAATTTTTTACATCACTTTTGAATTGTTTAAAAGATAAAAGAAAATTACTAAAAAATATATAAATAAGAAGACAAGATATCACAATTATATTTCCCTTCAAAAAAGTTACAAAAATTAAATGTAAAAGAAAAATTCTATATAATATTTTTATTGTGACAAATTTTAAAGATGTTAATCTCCAAGATGAAAAATGCACATATATATTCAAATATTATGAAATTTTATTATCACTAATAATGTTATTTAATTAACGTTTCATTAAGAAAAATCTCGAATAATATACTAATATGTATGAATGTTTAATTCTTCATTTTTTGACAATTTATTTTAGCTAATAAATATATGTTGATTTGAGGATGAGTAGAAATTTTATTTTTTTATTAAGTTCTTTTGTGCATAAATTAAAATATGTGCTGTTTTATTTAATTAAATGTTCAGTAATTATAAAATATTTAAAAATAATAGTAATTAATACATATAACACATATAAATTTTGTGTATGCATAAATTAAAATTCAAATCTATGTGCATATATACATAACTTTCATTTAAATAATATCAGTGCTTTTTATAAGAAAAAAAGAAAATAAGATTTATCTTGAATTCCCAACACAAAAAAGTTAATAATAAAATATAGGTAATTATTAATATGACATATTAAACTTAACATGATCATTCTTATGGTAAGAGATATTTAATATTATTAAAAAATAAACATAAAGCTTAAAAAAAAATTTATTTTGTATCAATGAATATTCATATTTTCATATTATCATACTATTTTTTTTCTTCTTTTTAAACTATAAAAATAAATACTTTAGGTTTAAAATACACCAAACTTATTCTTTATGAAAAAAGTATAATTCCTCATAATACATTTTTTATGATTTTCTGAAATAAAGAATATCCTTTATTTTCTAAAATGATATATGTAATTCGTTAAAGAAATTGGATCTTCATCTATATTTGTAAAATTGCTATTTTCGTATAGAACCACCCTATTAATGTAATATATAAATGATAATATAAAAGTAAAACTATTTGTATGTCATTTAAGAAAAAAATAGAACGAGAATAATTATAGATATTTTAAAGAGTAACAATACATTTATTATTTCATTAAATATTCTTCACTAATGAAGGAATTTTTTAAACAAATTTTAGCTCATAAGAATATAATGATTCTCTTATTTTCTGTAAATCACCATTCATCAGACATATACTATTACATTTATAAAATATGTTATATTTTTATTTGCAAAAAAAATAGCTAAAAAATTTTAAGGGATTTTGGACAATATCATTACGAGTTATTGTATAAAATCCGTTACTTTTACTGAAAAAATATTTCTCTTATTCAAATTCAACTTTAAGTTAGCCATTTTTATATATTATAATTTTAGATATAATTATAAGAATGGCTAAAAAATTACAAATCTAAATAAGTTATTCGTTATCATGGTTAAGAAACTCCTATTTATAATTTTAATATATATATTGATTAAGTATTTATAATTCTTATACTATCTGAACTTTGTAAATTATGTTTTTTTTTCATATACTATTTAATTTATCCCTAAATATTTAATTGGACATTCTTTTTTCTTAAGGAATTTTTAATATATTTACTTGATAAAAATTCCTGCTTTAAGTTAATATATATAATACTTCTAAGATTAAATTTATTTCGACAAAATAAAAAGATTCAATTTAAATCATTTTACCATTTTCCAAACATGTACGTTCTAAAAAAAAAATTCCGAATATGGATAAATTATGAACTAAAAAAATATAGTAAATTAATTATTTTATTATTACTTTTGCACATGATTAAAACAAGAATATATACATTCAAAAAATAATTCTTTGGTTTCTGTTACTATTAAATAACGTTAAAAAATGAAGCATAACAAATAACAATAAAATGAAAATTTGTAATTTTAAATTAAGAGTTAAAATACGCATTAATATTATAGATGAATATTATACGATAATAAAATATTATAACTATAATAAAATTAAATAAATTATTTAATTACATATAAATATAAATAATTTTAAAAAATAATATATATTAATATTTAATTAAAATAAAATATGAATATATATATTATACATAATAAGTATCAATTAAAAAATTAGTAAAAAAAAAAAAAAAAAAAAAATTGTTGAATTAAGAAATATTAGTAAAGAATTTATAATAAATATCAAAATAAATGATAAAAAATACCTCTTAAATAATATTATTTGTATATAAAAAATTTTAAATTATAATATAATAAATATTTTTAATATAAGTTATTAAATATTATATTTATAAGTAAAAGAAAAAAAATATATATAATTATATATAACATAAATACATAAAATAAAACATAAAGATATATATATATTAATGAAATAAGTTAAATGATTACTATAATATATATATATATAATAGTAAATATTTTATTTTAATAATTCAAAAAAATTATAATTTATTTAAAATCTAAAATATTAATATAAATTAGATTATTAAAAATATAAAATTTAATTTTAAAATAGTAATTTGTTTATATTATTTAAAAAATAAATGTATTTATTTATTTATAAAAAAAAAAAAAAATGATACTATTATAAGATTAGTTAAAGATAGAATAAATAAGAAAAGGATTCAAATAAATTATAATATATATTTTTAAATTAAATGAAGATAAAATTTAATATATTCATTTCAAATTTCGAAATGAATAATTTAAGTATATATAATATGAATAAATTTAATAATATATTAGCGAACATATAAATATCATAGAATAATAAAAATTATAAATTTAAAAATAAATTACAACATATATTTTATATAAAAATTGAAAATAATTAAAAGTTTATTTTTAATTTTA
Source organism: Plasmodium gallinaceum (assembly GCF_900005855.1). Classification (NCBI taxonomy): domain Eukaryota; phylum Apicomplexa; class Aconoidasida; order Haemosporida; family Plasmodiidae; genus Plasmodium; species Plasmodium gallinaceum. The sequence goes on along the minus strand of NW_021628265.1, from coordinate 852,029 downwards.
TAATAAAATTCATAAAGAAAAAATATTTAATTAATTATAAACGTAATAATATAAAGAATAAAAATGTTGAATTAATTAATTAATTTAATGGAATTAATAAATTAAAAATAAGTATCATTTAATTTAATAATAAAAACAATAAATATATTTATTTAATACATTTATAAATAATATAAAATAAAATATTATATTAGATTAAATAATTTAGTAATAAATAAAATTAGACTGAAATAAATAATAAAATATGAACTGAGTATTAATAATAAAATTAAATTGTAAATATATATGCATAATTTAATATATTATATATATATATAATAATAAAAATATATATTAAATTATTTATTTTAACAAAAAATAAAATTAATATTTAAAAAATAATAATAAATAAATATTATTATTATTATTATATATTATTTTAATTAATTATTTAAAAAATAAACTAAAAATACTGATTAAATAATTGATAGTTAATAATTAAAAAAAATAAATAAATAATAATTATTACTTAATATAATATAATATCAATTAATTACACTATTAAGTTGATAAATACATAAAATTAATAAATTACATATTAATTACATAAATAAATAATATAATATTAATTAATTAATTAAAATTAATAAATTATATATTAATTACTAAACAAATAATATAATATTAATTAATTAAATAAATTAAATTAAAAAAAATTATATATTAATTATATACGTAAATATATAATATAATATAATATTAATTAATTATTTAATTAATTAAAATTAATAAATTATATATTAATTACATAAGTATATAACATAATATTAATTAATTAAATAAATAAAATTAATAAAAAATATATATCAATTATATATTTAAATAAATAACATAATATTAATTAATTAAATAAATTAAATCAAAAAAATTATATATTAATTATATACGTAAATATATAATATAATATTAATTAATTATTTAATTAATAAAATTTAAAAAATTATATTTTAATTATATACTTAAATAAATAAAATAATATTTTAAATAAATAAATAAATTAATAAATAAATAAATAAATAAATAAATAAAATCAATAGAAATATATATTAATTATGTACTTAAATAAATAATAATATAATATTAATTATTTGATTAAATAAAATAAATAATATTAATTAATTAAATAAAATTATTAAAATTACGTATTAATTATAGACTTAAATAAATAATAAATATTAATTAATTAATTAATTAATTAATTAATTAATATTAATAAAAATATATATTAATTATATAATTAAATAAATAATATAATATTTTAAATAAATAAAATTAATAAAAATATTTATTAATTATATACTTAAATAATAATATAATATAATTAATTAAATAAATAAAATTAATTAAAATGTTTATTAATTATATACTTAAATAATAATATAATATCAATTAATTAAATAAATAAAATTAATAAAAATATTTATTAATTAAATATTTAAATAATATAATAAAATAACACATTGATTAATTTAATATAACAAATTAATATTTAAGCAAATTAAATTAAATTAAAATAAATTAAATTAAATTAAAATTAAATTAAAATAAATTAAATTAAAATTAAATTAAAATAAATTAAATTAAAATTAAATTAAAATAAAATAATATATTATTAATTAATTAATTAATTAATTAATTAAATAAAATTAATAAAAAAATATATTAATTAAATTATTAAAATAAAATAAATAAAGCAATGTATTAATCTAGATAATAAATAAAATATATTAAAGTAAAATAATATAATAAAAATGTGTAAAAAAATATAATAATTAAATTATGAAATTAATTTATTTTAAATTTATTTATAAAAATATAAATAATAAAATAATTAATTTTAAATTAATGTATAACTTTGTTTTAAAAGACATAATTGTTTAATTAAAATTAATATAATCGTACATAAAAAAAATTAATGTTAGTGATATAATTTAATGATATATAAAAATAGCCATATAGATTAAAATGTTAATGTATGAACTATAGTAAAACTATGTATATTTAGAATAACTTATCTTACGCTTATTATTATGTACTAATATTTCATTATATATTAAAACATATTATTTATATGTTTATTAATCTATTTTTTTTTTTTTATATTATTTTATTTTTTTGTAAGAAAATTGGATAATTATATTATCGTCATATTAATATCATATATTTTTAATTTCAAAATTTATTTTATTTTTGTTTGTTACTCAGAGCATTCTCTTATTTTAATTAATATTTTTTTGGTATAATTTTGTTTATAATGAATTACACCTTTTTTATACCAGGTATTTTTTTAACGAGGATTTTTCCTTTTAAAATTTTATTTTTTAATATATTTTAGCATAATCTTGCTTCATAATTCATAGTCTCTGCATTTATTCCTTCATTTGTTACTCTTGAATTAACATTTTAATTGATAAATTTGGTTGTTAATTTTTATTTATTATAATTTTCTTTTATTTATCACATGGTTCTCATTAATAACTTTTTATGTTATTCTATTATAAATTAATGTTCAATTAAAGGTTTTGTGACTAATTATATTTTTAATTTTATACCTGTAAAATATATACCTTTTTCTATTTATATACAATTATACTGTAGAGAATCTTCCTATTATATTTTAATATATTTTTTTTTTTTTTTTTCTAATTAATCTTAAATTTCTACATAAATATTTACAATTTAGTAAAATTGTTGTTTATACCTTTTTATAAAATGTCTTAACAATAAAATATGAAAAATACATTAAATTTTAAGCATATGTTTTATCTTTTGAATAGTAGAATATAGAAATAAATTATACACATTCTGTCTCATATTTTAAATTTATTAAAAAAAAGTATTTGATAAAAAAAAACAAGAATGAACAAAATTTTTAACACTTGCAAAAAATTTTTTTTTTGTTTAATATTGTGCAATAAGAAAATTGAAGCATATTTTTGGGTTATATTTTTAATATATATATTTGACTATTGTAAATTATTTTATATTTTCTATTAATTCTATGAATTTTTTTTTACAACACTAACAAAAAATTTGCAGTAATATTGTGTATTTTAATCTTTTATATTTATCTTATTTTTTTTTTTTTTTATCAATATTTTATATTTATTCTCCAAAGAATGGAAATATAAAAAAATATACAAAAATCATCATTCCTTATAAGTAGTTTATTAATGAACTTTTATTTTTCCTTTTAAACGCAATAATATGAAAAATCGCAACGAAAAATAACAAAACTGTTCATAAATTCTATCCTATATTTTTTTATAAAACATCTTTTTTTATTATATGTAAAATTAGTACCATCTATAAAACTTCAAAAATGTATATAAATTATCTACCAAAATTTATAAAACTATATTTATGAATATTGAAATGTATAATAAAAAAATAAGTATACGGTAGAATTAAAATACTTATATTTTACGATATTTTAGATTAACACATATTCAGGATGTATTTTTTAAAATTTGAAGAACATTATATTATATATATGGTATCTATTTACACCGCAACTTTTAAGATTAAAAAAATATTTATGTGAATTATTGAATAAATATTAGTAAATTGTGAATATTCCTTTTGAACCATAAAATGACTTTCTCGAAAATTAAAAATTCTACATAATTTTTTTCATAAATAACTATAACTGTTTTATATAAATAAAATAAAGGAATATAAAAAATGTATATAGTCTTATATTAATTTTGAGATATATTAAACTAAAAAAATTATATATCGCAATATATACTTTAATTCTATTACTCATGAAGTATTATGTTTCTATTTTGAATTTAATGAAAAAACTTGAGAAAAGTAGACATAACTGTTTTTTAGATAGAAAACTGTTTTGCTATTAACCTTGAAATAAATGAATTTTTGAATGTTCTAACAAAAAAAAATTCCCACAAACGTTTGAATATATAATAAAATAAACAATAAAAGACCTTATCTATTTATTGCTATTAATTTTATAGTAAAATTTGAATCTCTTATTTTTAATTACCAATAATATATTAATGCAAAATATAGTGCAAACAAACACCTTTCATGTGATAACATGAAAAATTACCCTAATATACGTGTATATATATATAAAATATTATCAGATTTAACAAAAAAAAAATAGTTGTATATTACATTTAATGTTTAATTTTTAAGAAAAAAATATTAAAATTTTATCTAAAATAATTAATAAAAATAATAGAAAAAAATAGATATAAAATCTTGCATTTCCTTGTATTCTTAAATTTCACTTTAATTAATCTCACTAAAATTTTTGTTGTATCTAATATAAATATGTCATTGAATTATCAGTAGAAACTATTTCATTATTCATATATTTATCTATGTTTATATTTCAAAATATGCTTTGAGAAATAATAAATATATTGGAAAATTTACAAATATAATATATATATCATAATTCATTGTTTTTTAAATTAATATATATATTCTTTTTTTTTTAAATAGCATTGTGAATAATACATTTGTACACTAATCAAATTCTTACCTTTTTTATTGGTTAATAATTTTTAGTATTTTGCAAGGTATTGCTTTTAATGTTATTTATTTGCTTTAGAATAGATAAATAGATGAATAATAGAAGAATAAATTGAAACAAAAATGAAAAAAATTAAATTATGATTCTATTGATCACCTTTCTAAATTATTAGTAAAAAGGTATGTATACACATAATAGAAAAAAAACAAAATTTTCATTGAAGCACAGTGAAAATATTTAGAAATAAAATATTAAGTTTTAAGAAATATTTTCATTTTATTAAATTCAACGTATTAAAATGCTTAATGTATTCTTTTTATTAATATTTGAGTTTTGTAAAAATAGTTTCGTATTTTTAACAAAATATTTAATAATAATCACATATTTTATATGAAAACTTATAATCCATCTCATTTACACTTTCTTATTTGATTTTCTTAGATCATATTGATATTACCATATGTTTTTGCATTAAGTGCAATTTTTTCAGATTCTCATAAAATATTTTAATAACTTTCATACATATTTATTCTTTAACAGAAGGATAATAATTCTAAAAATTTATTAAAAAAAGGCATAAAATATAAAATTGTAAAATAAAATTTATATTTTAAGTAAACTCATATATTTATATGGAAAAGATAAAATAGTATTATAAGAGCAATTTTTTATGTATAATACTTTCCTTATTTTAAAAATTCATGTGAATTATTTTTCAAAAAGACAGGTTTTAAAAACTATTTTCTTTTTTTAGTATAGTACAATTCTGAGGAAAATATACACTATATAAAATTTTTCTCTTTTTATACTCATGAAATGAATAAAATATATTAAAAATTTTTATCCTAAAAATACTCTACATTATTTTATTTGTTCATTTTGAAAAATTTTTTTTTGTATTTTTCAAATTTACTCTTTATTTTTTGTTGTTAATTACATAAATTAAAATTTTATGTATGGTAAGAAAAAATAGCATTAAAGTTTCCTATTATAGTTAAGGAAACCATTACGTTTACATTTAAAAAACTTTTATAAATATAAAATTTCAAAACTTTTACTCTATTTAAAATTTTTGTATCTTATCTTTGAAACGCAATCTTACATATTTTTTTTTGAAATGATCTTTTCAATTATGAAAAAGTTCAGTGTATTTTGTTACGGAAATTATTCCTAATTATTTTATTTGTACGTGATGATGTGTTTAATTTTCTTCATGGAATTTACAAATATTTAAAGATAAAATATTTACACTCTTTAGAATGTCATAACTTTTAAACTGAATTGTATAAAGAGATGCATTAGTATATTAATAAATTAATCATACTATTAGCATTAATTTTTACTCTGAAACATATAACAAAAATTAAAAATAAAAAAAATTGATGAGATAGAAAAATTGAAAATGTAAAAGTTTAAAAGTATTTACATTCTTACATGTATTTTTACATATAAAACTTTATTGGTATCATAAAATTAATATTATCTTTTATTTTAATATAAAATATATTTTTGATAAATCTCTATAATCTAATAAATTCTTCAGTTTAATTTCAAAAAAGTGAATTAATCTTTAAATTTTTTTTTTCATTTAGTACATGAATAATTCATAAAACATATGTATTATTTATTGCAAAAGAATAACAAATATTGCTAGCTATATATATATATATATATATATATGTGTGTGTGTGTGTGATGGAAATTAAAGGAAAATATTCTAAAATGTATTTTTTTTATCTCATAAAATGAATAATCCCGTTATTATAATTTTTTTATGTTATATTGTTTTATATTAATGTATTTTATGTTATATATTTATTTAATTTAAAAAAATGGGTAAATAAAATCTTATTCTGTTTGTAAAACATAATTATATATTAAAAAAGAAATGCATTAACGTTCATAATTTTTTTTTATATACACAAAATATAAAAAAAAAAAAAATGGTGTAGAGTCATTTTTATTGTTTTTATGTAATCATTTTAATTTTATCTTATTGATTAAATTTTATATATTAACATTTCTGAAATAATTTTAATGAGAGGTGTAATATTTTACTTATTATGTTTAAAACTTACAAGGTATTAAATTCTTGAACTGTTATTTTCAGAAATATACATGTATGGTTTTTATTTAAAGCATATTTTTCAAAAAAAAAAGTTAATGTATTATTTTCTTTGAAAAAAAAAATTGTTAATATTTTATATGAATATGATGAAAAATTTAAAAATAATAATATATTTGACAATTAAATTTTTGCTATTATTAGTTTTATTTTGTCAAAAATTTTCAAGTTGTCAAGATGCATTAAATAATAGCAGAACTAACTATGGATTAAATGATGATGAACTTAGAGCAATGATCCTTGGGCTTAATTATAACCCATCTAACTTAAATAAAAATAGTGTAGTAGACAAAGAAAATACAGAAAATGAATCTTTTTTATTGCGTAATTTTATTAATGAAGATATATTTGGAAGTAAGAAAAATGAAAAAGATGAAATAGAAATTGAAGACAAAAAAAGTAAAAAAAGACATTTTGATACATCACGCGTAAATACATCCAACAAAAACGCTTCATTGATTAAAAATGAAAAAAAGAATACCAGTCTTGAATTAAAAAATTATCAATCCTCTCATAATGCCATTGAAAGTAACAAACTAAATGAAGATAATCAATATGGTGATAATGAAGAAAATGAAGATAATAATGTTTTTAGTGATAGCTACAATTTGGATAATACAAATGCCTTTATCAATAAAAATAATTTAAATAAGTTAAATTATTCAAGTAATAACAAAAATAGTGATTTATTTAATATAAATGAACCAAATGAGACAAATAAATCAAATAATACAGAATTAAATGACTTGGATTTATATCATTCAAACGAATTTAATAAGATAAAGGGAAAAAATAGGATTAGTGATTTAACTAATTTAAGAAAAGAAATTGATATAAATAACACAAAAGTTGCGAAAGAGATAAATAATGCAAGTGACGTAAACAGTTCAAATGAAACAAATGACATAAATGATACAAATAACATACAAAATATAAATAATTTAAGAAAAGACAATAGAGTGAATAAATTAGAGAATTTAACTAATAATAATGAAAACTTAAAAAATATAAGCAATTCAAATAATGAGAATCAAAACATTTTAAAAGAAGATAATGAAAATAATTTTAAAAATAAACATATTTTTAATGATGTAAATACCATAAATAGTAACCATTTAAATAATAATAATATTAATAATATAAATGATGTTAGAACATTAAATAGAAATAATTCAAGTAATAATGATAAGGAAACAAATAACATAGATAACATACATAAAGTAAATAATAAAATAATAAACATTAATGACAATGCTAATAATGTAAATAGAACAAATAATTTAAATAATAATAATACAGACGACATAAATGATATAAATAATAAATTAAATTATAATAGAGAAAAAAACAGTATAAATAATGTATATTATAGCGATTTAAATAATAATAATGGTGAAAACGATATAATCGTTTTGAATAATAACATCAATGAAAAAAATAGTAAAAATATCAATAATTTAGATAATAATAATGTAAACTATAAGAATAATAGCGTAGTAAATAATAATAGCACATATGACAAAAACGTAAATTATTATAGGAGTAATATAAATAACACAAATAACATAAATAATAGAAATTTAAGTGGCAATGCAAGCGATATATTTGGAGTAAATAACAATTTAAATTATATTAACAATGGTGTAAATAATACAAAAAACAAAATTTTGAGTGACAATAACATAAATGATCACAATAACTCTAATGTGTTTAATTTAAATAATAATAATGAAAACTACCTAGGTAACATAAAAGCCAACGAATTAAATTATAGAAATGATGTAAATGATGATTTAAAAAATAATAAGGATGAAAATGAAATGAAAAAATTTAATTTAGATAATAACAGTGGAAAATTTACACGTAACATAAATATTAACGAGCTAGATTATAACGATCGCGGAAATAATGTAAAAGGAATACATAACATATATGATAGTAAAATGAATTATGTAAATGGAGAAAATAAAATTAATTTAGATAATAATAAAGAAAATTACACAAATAATGTGAATGACAACAATTTAAATTATAGCAATGGTGTAAGTGATATAAATAAAATAAATGATTTAAGTAATAAAAATATAAATGATGCAACTGGATTAAATAAAATTAATTTAACTAATTATAATGTAAATGATACTGCTACGAATAGAAACAATTTAAATAAATATAGTAAAAGTAACCTTAATGATGTCGATGTAAGCAATAATAATGTTAATGTTCAACATGGAGGTTTATTACTTAATGATTCTAAAAAAGTAAATAACTACTTAGAAAAATTAGATGATACAAATTTAGAAAGATCTGAATTATTACAAAAGGTTAGGAACATTAAAAATAATGAATCCCTTAAAGTTAATAAATTAAAAAATGAAGAATTGAACAATGAAGTAAATGAAGAATCAAGTAAAAATATTAATAAAACTATGGAATCAGAAGTGCTTAAAGATCCCAGAAAAGCGAAATTAGAAAATAACTATGCATTCACTTCCGAAAATGGCAAAGAATATAATACAGAAGATTCTTATAAGAAAATAAATAATTCAGGAGAATCACATAATAATAAATATACTTTACACTTGAAAAATAACGAAAAAGATGACTTAAAAGAAGAAGACGTAGATAAATATCTGGAAAAAAATAATAATATAAATAATACTTTACCTAAAAGTTTAAATTTTTATAAAATAGGTGAATCAGATGAAAAACTAGTACCATTTAAAAGGGAGAATCAAAAAACAGATTTTCGTTTTTCAGGACAAAACAGTTTTAAGAACGTATCAGATAATGATGAGGAAAATCATATAAAATATTCAATAGAAGATTCAAACGGAGAGTTTAATGATTCTAAAAGAGATATACTAAAAAAAATAAACCCTGTAAAATTTGGAGAAGACATAAGTAATAAATTGTACGATACTTCTGGAGAAGAAGAAAATGAAACCTTAAATAATATAGAACAAAATTGGGACAATTTATTTAGTGAAAAAATAACTTTAAAAAAAGGTGAAAATGATAAAAATCAGTACGAATATTTTAAATTGAAAAATAATGAATTTAAAGTTTTAGGAATAATTAATAAATATTCTCCCAAAGGAGGTTTTTCTATATCTATTGATTGCGGAGGATATGATGATTTCGATGAAATTCCAGGAATTTCTCATCTATTACAGCACGTAATTTTTTATAGATCTCAAAAAAGAAGTACAACATTGTTAAGTGAATTAGGAAGGTATTCATCAGAACATAATTGTAGTACTAATGAATCATTTACTAATTACTTTGCTACTGCTAATTCTGAGGACATTTATCATTTATTGAAATTATTTGCAGATAATTTATTTTATCCTGTGTTTGATGAAGAATACATAGAAAATGAAGTGAGAGAAATCAATAATGAATATGTTTCAATGGAGAATAATCCTGAGAGTTGCCTAAAAATTGTTAGCGAATATATCACAGACTTTAAATATTCTAAATTTTTTGTTTATGGAAATTACATTACATTGTGCAAGAATGTTTTAAGAAATGGATTAAACATAAAAAAAACCTTATATGAATTTCATAGAAAATGTTATCAACCTAAAAATATGTCACTATCAGTATTATTAGGGAGAAAAATAGGTTCAGACAATCATTATAACATGAGAGACATTGAAAATATGGTTGTACAAATTTTTGAGAAAATAAAAAATTATGATTATTCAAAAGAGAAGAATATTGTTGGAAAAGGAAATCATCATATAGAATTTGGAGACAAAAACTTTAATAGACGAAAAAATCATTATAACACAAATCTCGCTTATAATGACATAAATAATAATTTCATAAGATATGATGGTAATGAAAATGGTACTTTCATTGAGTTTATTAACAAATCCAATTATATGCTAGATTTAAACCAAAAAAGCAGATATATTGAAATTCTAAAGAAAGAAGGATGGGCAGATCAAATTTATTTGTATTGGAGCTCTAAAATTAATATTGATCTTTATAAAAAAATTGAAGAATTTGGATCAATAAAATTTTTACAAGAAATTTTTTCTGATTATAAAAAAGATGGATTGTATTATAAATTGATCATAGAAAATAAATACGCATATGACTTAAAAATTATTAGTACATATAATAAGTATTATTTGAATTATGGAACACTAATAAAATTGACAAAGAAAGGAAAAAGTAACTTAGTTCATTTATTACATATATACAATATATTTATTAAAGAAATTACTAAATTATTTGATCATGATAGCTTAGATAAGGGGTTGAATAAGTATATACTTGATTATTATAGAGAAAAGGCTTTAGTAACTGATCTTAATTTTAACAACAATGATATAAATATTGGTCTTAATGATTTGATAAATTACTCCAATAAATTATTAACTTATTCAGATGATCCATCTTTATTTTTAATTATTGATAAGATAATTGAAGATAAGGACAAAAATGATTTCCGAAATCATATTAAAATTACGAGTTTAATTGGTTCTCTAATGAAGAATGAAAATTTAAATATAATAAATGTTGTAGATACATTTACCATTACAAATATAAATAAAATTCCTTATACTACCATAACATATGCTATAGGGGAAAATCCATATCTTATTGACGAGAAGGAAATTATAAACGATATAAATCTTAAACTTCCAGAAATAAAAGTTTGCCCTTCTAGTAATTATGGAAATAATACTTTTTACGAAAAATATTTTTTTTGTGTTCCATTTAGTAATAAAGAAAATTTTGAATACTCAGAAAATCAGCAAATGTTCGTGTCTCAAGAGAATGAAAATATACTTAGATCAAACATTTTATATAATACACCTTGTTTGATTAAATCTTCATATGGATATAATGTTTATTTTAAAAAAGGTTTAACAAATATTTTAAAAGTAAAGACAGACATCACTTTTTATTTTCCTTCTAAAAACTTTACATTTTATGAAGCTATTTTCACTCGAATACACACTATAATTTTAAAAAAAAAGATAAAAATGTTTCTTTCCGATTATATTAACTGTTCAGTAAATATTAATATAAGATATGGTACAGGATCATATAGTATACACATAGAAACCAATAGCTATTTTTTCGAAGAATTATTTCGCAAGTTAGAAGAGATTATGTCTGCAAAAGAAATTCCCTCAAACGATGAATTTAATGAAGCTTATAATGAATTAAACATAATGGTGCAAACAAGTACAAAATTTGGAATAAAAAATTCCTTAAAAATCATGCATTCTTTATTTAACAAATATGTTCCGACTGATAAAGAGATTTATGATATTTTAAATTCTTTCTTTTTTTATCCTTCATATAATGCATATGTACGATATATACATAGCTTCCTTCATAGAAACTATATTAGCATTTTCATATACGGAAATCTCATAATGCCAAACGTAAAAAATGATGAAAATTCTTTTAATAATAATAAAATTAATGTTGATGATAACAGTAATGATTATAAAAGCGTTAATAATACTATTTCTGATAATAATAATAATACAATTAGTGATATAAATGATAATAATAATATTAATAGTAGTATAATTGAAAATAGTAAAAATAATAATAATAATGATAACAATATTGATAATAATTATACCAATGACAAAGATAATAATAATGTCAATACAAATTTATATAGCATTGATAATAGTGAGTATAAAATGAATGAAAATGTTTATAACAAGTTAGATAATAAAAATAATTTTTCATATTTAAAAAAGAAGCAGGAAATATCCGAAACACGGGAAAACTTTGAAAAAAAAAATTATGAGTCAGACTCACTTCAAATATCATTTAATGCATCAGGAATAGAATATATAGTAAATTTATGTGAGTCCTTTATAAGAAAAGTAACAAATAGTGTTATAAAAAGAAGTGAATCTACATATTATACGAGGAAACTAATTAATGATGAGGATATTGAAATAAATATCCAAAATATTGGTCATAATACTAGTAATTCAATAGCAGTATCATATATGATTGAATCAGAAACTATATTAAGTGATGTCTTAATTAATATTATCGCTGATTTAATTTCGTCAGATTTTATTAAATTTATTAAATTAAGATATAATGATGGTTATATTGTTAATGTAAAAACCTTTTTTACACCTTACGGATTGGGTGGATTACTTTTTGTTATTGAGAGTTTCGATAAAAATGTTGAAAAACTTCAAGCAGACATATGTACTTTTGTTAAATACTTAACATTTCAATTACTAAATATAGAAATTTCTGATCTGATAAAGAAGTTGGAAATTATGAAAGAATCCTACATAATAAATAACACTATATTCACATTTAATCAAGAGTATTCATCTATTCTGGATCAATTAACCTTTGGAAATGAATGTTTTGACAAAAAAGATAAAATTATAAAAATATTTGATGAGCTAATTAATTGCCCTAAGATAATTTTAAATAAAATAAACTATATTTTAAAGAGTTCCAAAAAAGTCATTTTTAAGGAATATAAAGCTTTTAATGAGTCAAATAATAAAAAGGAGATCAGTGATAATGATAATATAAATGAAAAATGTAATTACTACTATGTGAAAGATATAAAAATGTCTAATGTACAATTAACAGATAATTCAAATTTAAATAAAACAAAGAAATTATATGAGAATAAAAATTTTTTAAATTATGACTTACTCGAAATGGATGAATTATACAAAAAGGAAAATTTTATTAATTTTTCAAATCTTCAGATAGGAGAAAAGGGATTTTTTCAATATATTGCTGATTATTTTAAAAGTGGTAACAAAAAGAATTTGAAGGATAGTAATTATTTGGATTTTAAAAGCTGTGATGAAGAAATGTCTTCAGATAATATCCATGTATTTCAAAATTTTACAGACAATATAAAAGAAATAAGAGAATTTTTTCTACTAAAATTTACAACAGATAAACAAATTAAAGAAAAGTGTTCTGTAAATTATGAAGAAATTAGGCAGTATTGTTATGTACACAATATTGATTATAATGAGAGTGTTTTAAAATAAATAAAACTATCTTTTTTAATTTTTAATATAATTAATTTAAAGAAAATAATCACAAAACTTAAAATGTAAAAAATAAAAAGGTTCATCCTGAATTTTTTCTTTTTTTTTCATTTTTTTCTCTTATAATATAACCTTAATTGTTGATATTTTCTATTATTTTTACAGTTTTTTACCAATGATATTAATATTTTTTATATGTAAAAATTTTCTTTTTTTTTTTTGTAAAATTCATTGAATATATTTTAATTCTATAAAAAAAAATTTATTTTAATTATAAATTTAATTTATTTTTATTTTTGCAAGAATTTTTATTTTATTTTATTTTATTTTATTTTTTACGCATCTATTTATTTAAAGAACATTTAATGTTCTTATTATTTTATTTTATTTTTTAAGTTGTGTTTTTTTTTTTTAATAATTATGATGTATTAAAATATTAATGCTTTATACTTATTTATGAGTTTGCATTTTTTCTTAATTTTAATGTTTACCCATTTATAAATTAGTCTATAAGTTTTTTATGTAAAAGCTTTTTAAGTATGATTACATTTGATTTATGTTAACTAGTTAGCTTCATTTCAGTTTTTAGTTTTTATGCAAGTCTAATCAAAAAATGTATTCTAAAACTAGTAACAAGTATATACATATATATAAGTATTTTGTTGAAAAAAAAAAAAAGTAAAATGTGCATATGCACTATATCTTATTTTCAAGTATTAATTTTGTATATTTATCAAAATCATAGTTAATTTTAACCAATTCTTTCGTACAATTATTTATATGATATATTTCATCGGCTACATGTTTTATTAAATAGGTATCGTGGCTAATAATAATAATTCCTCCTTTATATAAGTTTAAAGCTACAATTAAAGCTTGAACTGATTCAATATCAAGATGATTTGAAGGTTCATCCAAAATTAATATATTGGGGTTTTTATAAGCTAAAATTGCTAATGCTAACTTACTTTTTTGACCTCCTGATAAAACATATATGGGCTCATATAAAATATTTGTAGGTATATTAAATTTATTAAAATATTTTATGGCCTCCTCTTCCTTTATATTTTTGCTTGAATAATTGTATTGTAATTGTTGTATTGAATTAAAAATTGGATTTAAGCTATCAACGTGGTATTGTGAATAGTATCCTATATTTGCTTTATTGCTAACATGTAATTCTCCTTCAAAAACATCTATTAAATTCAAAATAATTTTTATTAATGTTGTTTTACCACTTCCATTAACACCACATATTGCAATTCTAGAGTCCATATCCACTTCAAATGATGCATTTTTAAATAAAAACTCATGTTTAAATTGGTAATCATTGTTATTGATAGTTGAAATTTCTTCAGTAGTGGTAAGATTAGGTGACTCTGCATTCATTTTTATATTAGTTTCATTAAAATTATCACCTATTATAATGCTTTCGTTTTTTTTTATTTGAATATTTTTAAACATTGAATTTTTAAATGAGACGTTTTTTAACCTAATAAGTACATTGGATATATAAAATGGTTCTAAAAATGAGAAGCTAAATGGAGTTTCTTCTTTTTCCAAATTTATTATAGGTAATTTGTTTAAAAGTTTTATTCTACTCTGAACAAGTGATGCTCTTTTTGAATTACATCTGAACCTATCTATAAATTTTTGAACATGTTTTTTCTTCATTTCAATTGAATCAAATTCTCTTTGTTGTTGTAATAAATGTTCTATTCTAGTTTTTTCAAATTGGTCATAATTTCCTGAGTAATACGTTAATTTTTTATTATGAAAATGAATAATATCTGTACAAACTTCGTTTAAAAAGTCTCTGTCATGTGAAACAATAATACATGTTTTATTTAATTTTTTTATATAGTCTATTAGAAACTGTATTGTGTATATATCTAAATGGTTAGTCGGCTCATCCAATAGTATTATATCATTATTACTAAACAAAATACGACTTAAACAGAGTCTCATTCTCATACCTCCACTTAAAGAATTAACTTTTTTTTTCTGCAAATTAGAGTCAAAACCTAATCCACATAAAATTTTGCTTGCTTCTTTTTCTGTTTCCAAATAAGAAATACTATTTAATTTTTCATAAATATCTAATATTTTTTCATCTACATTTTCAGTATCACTCTCTTTCGTATTATTCATTTTTCTTATTTCATTTTTCTTTTTTTCTCCTTTAATTTCATCACATAAATTTTCCACATTATCATTTCTTTTACTTTTTATTGATTCAAGATATTCTAATTCTTTTAATAAATCATGTCTTAGTTTATCAACCATTAATACAGATTCCAGGACAGTAACATCTTCAAGAAATAAATCTTGCTCAATACAGGCTATGCTAATATCCTTTTTTATTTCTTCAATTTCATGCCTAGCTAATTTTGCTAGTAATGTACTTTTACCAATACCATTCTTTCCTATAAGTCCGTATTTGTTCATAACATTTATTTTTAAAGTAGTATCATTTAGTAAGTTTCTCTGACCAATGCTTAAATTAAAGTTATCAATTTTAATATCATACATTTTTTCAATTTTTGTTTTGTTTTTATTAAAATCGTCACAATGCAACAAATTATGTACTCTTACGGGTGATGGAATTTTAATTTTGTTTTTTATCCATTCATTAAATAAATTTAATTGTTTTTGCTTTTGTTTTTGTTTTTCTTTATTTATTTTTATACTTTCACTTAGGGGGATATTTGTATTATAGTTAATTTGTTTTTCATGTATTCCTAAAAAGGGATCATTATATCCAATGACATTATTATTTTTCCAATATTCTTTTAGGTTTAAGGATTTTGATAGTTTTTCATTATTAATATTTTTGTTTTCATCAGTTACTAAATTGCAGTTTTTTATGTGTTTATTAAAAATTTCTGTTATTTTGCTTTTTTTTATTTTTTTATCAGAAAATGAAGAAATTAAATCATAAAAATAATCTACACCATTTTCTAATATTTTTTTTTTTTCATCAATTATTCTTTCTTTTAAATAAGATTCAGTTTCCTCATCAAATTCAACAGTCTCGAATAAATTTTCTAAAAGTTTTTTCATGTTTTACTTTTTTTTGTTTACTCTTTTATTTTATTAAACCTTAAGTAAAAATTAATTAATGAAAAAGAACTAATGTAGTTTTATAAAGAAAATTTTATATAATGAACATGTTTAAATTAACCATACTCTTTTTACACTATTTAATTTCCAAATAATTAAAAAAAAAAAAAGAAATGATAAAAATAAAATAATTAAAAATTAAAATTTAAATGATTTTTATTCATTTAAAAGGAAGAGCCAAAAAATGGTATTTTTCAGATTATTTTTAAATATTCAATTTCTTATAAAAAAATAGAACATTTTTTTATACAATTTTTATATAATATTACAAATTACTTTAAAAATACATCATTTTTTTTTTAGCATATATACTGGAAAATACATTTCCTGTTTTATTTTTTTTTTTTTATGAAGTAGCATTTTTTCAAAATACAATGATTAATTTTTGTAATATTTTACACTGAATTAGATATTTTAAAAATTAAATATGTAAATTATTTAATTTATGAACTACATTTTTTTAAAATGTTAATTTCCTTTTTTTTTTGTGTTTTTTTTATTTTTTCAAATGGATTTCGCTAAAAACATTAAGAAAATTATATCGTTTAATAATGTATGATTAACATTTTTATAACAATTAATGCTTTTGTTTTTCATTATTTTTTTTTTTTAATATACAAAATATTTTTTCACCCTTACATTTTTCCTTGTTTATAAATTGTTTTATTAATATATTTTTTTTTTCTTGTTAATCTATTAATTTATAAGTGTTGTTTTTTTCTATATTTTATTGATTTTATTTATATTTCTTATATATAATAAAAGTACTATTTATATATATTAATTTTTGAGTTAATTAAAAATCCTGTAATCCTCATAAATTAAGTTCCATTGAACATTTCATACACTTCTACTTTTTATTATTGATACTTAAGTTTATAAAAATAATAATTTTAATTATTGTATATGAGGAATTTGCTAATGTTTTTTATATGCATGCTACTAAGGAAAAATAATTACATTTTATTAGTATAACATACTTTTATGTATTAATGCATCTTATTTTTTTAAAATTAAAATGCCATAATTTGAGGTATTATTTTTTTTTTTTTTATATTTTTTTTATTTTTTTGTAAAAAAAATAAAGAATAATGCAATAATTTTTTAATTTCTATATAATTTATAAAGAAAATCTTTTTAGTAATTGTTTTTAATTATTAATAAAGAATAAATAATTATACGTTATATAATAGAATAGTGAAGTGGCACATATACTAGCTTAAAGTATTTCTTGCATGCATTTAAATTTTTTTAGAAAAACCAATATCGGATCAAATTTACATAAAGAAGAATGCATCTCATAGATTTTTATAGCATAAATTTGTTATCTATTTAATATGAAAAAATAAAGAATTTTTTTTTATTGATATCTTTTTCTTTTAAAATTAAAAAAAATTTAAGTACTCTACTATATATAGTGTATACGTTTTGAATAAAAGATAGGTAAAGAAAAAATTAAATATTATTTAAATAAATTTTACTAGATATATTTTATTCGAAAATTTTATAAGGTTTAAGTTTTAAGAAATTCAAAAAAAAATTATATTACAATTTAATTATTAAAAAATTTTTTAAAATTAAGTAAAAAATACAAAATTTAAGAAAATTAAGAAAAAATTATTAATAAAAACTTTATTAAAATTTTAAATAAATTGTGCATTTAAATTATTCCTTACTATTCCTTACTTTTTATAAAAATGAAGCGCTTATCAATTATTTTCTTTGTTTTTTTCTTTATTTTTTTTAATAAATCATTAGAAGGTAAAATTAAAACTGAAGGAGGAAATGCCATTAAAAAAAGATCACCTAAAAGTAAGTTTAAAAATATATTAGATATATAAAGATTGAATTTATTTATTAAATGAAATTGAGAAAAATATATGGCATAATATATATTTATTTTTCATTCAAAATTTTATAGAACCAGAACCATTAGTTGATGTACAAGAATTATTAGCTGATATGATTAAGAAGGATGAGGAATTAGTTCAAATAACAAAAAGCAAGGCTGGATACAAATTGGCTACACAAATTCTTTCTGCAACTTTGGGTGTAGTATCAGCAGCTTTAATAGGTGGTATTGGATTAGTAATGTTTAATGCTAACCGTGGAAGACATCCATTCAAAATAGGACCAAGTGAACCAAAAAATGTATGATTAAAAAAGAATTTCTATGTTATTTTTTTAATTTTTTTCATTTGATTATTTCATTATTTAAAATTTTTTTTTTTTTTTTTTTTTTTTTTTTAGGAAGATGTAGATTCATCTGAAGAAGGAAATGATACTAATGAAGAAACATCATCATAATTTTCTTAATTTAGTTAATGGGTTTTAGCGCGAGCTTTTCTTATTTTTTTATTATCAGAAGAGTTTAAATTTTGATAATATTTATTTTATATATTTATTTACGTTTTCATTTTTATATAATAGTGGAAAATTTTTCTAATAAATTTTTCATTTTAACTTTTTCATTTTTTTTTTTTTTTTTTTTTTTTTATTTATTTTCCTTTTTATTGTTATATTTTGTTAAGTTGTTATAATGATTTATAAAGAAAAGTGTTAAGTAGTGATTTTTTTTTTTTTCCCCCCATTAACTGTTATAAAGATATGTAATATTTAATGAATAAAAGAAAAATTATTGTAAAGTTATGATTAATTTTAATACCATAAGAAATATAAATGAAAAAAGTATTATTTTTGGTTTTTCTAAAGTTAAATGTATTTTGTTTACTAAAAATATAATTTTTTTTTAATAGCCTTTGAAATATAAAAAGCGAATTTTTTGAAAAAATATTTCGAAAAATGTATTTGAAAAAAGAAAATTTTTTAAAGACCATTATTTTATTTTATTTTTTTTAAAATATGATTTTTGTTTAAGAGAAATAAATATATATTTTTTTTTTGTTTTTTTCGTTTTAAAGAATTATGCCAAGTGGTTCGTTTTTCTTTAAAGTATTTATATGTGGATCTCCCTTTTGTGTTTTGTTTTTTAATGAAATTAATAGAATAAGAAAATTTAGAGAAAATGAAAGATTAAACAAAAGTTTGTTTTTAAAAAATTTTGATAAAAATATTATAAAAAATGAAGAAAATAATGAGAAATTAAAAAAGCATTCTCTCTTTATAAATGATGAAAATGAAAATGAAGCACTACATTATTTTTATGGGAAAGCATGGGGATATACTACAGATTACGAAATTGATTTAAGTTTAAATACAGGCGATTTAATTTTTATTAAGCATGATTTGGATTATATAAATTTTTTTAAAAAAATATTATTAAAAATAAATAGATATCTTCAATCTAATGATAACTATGATGAAATAGGAATTATCATAAAAAAACATAACATTAGTTATGTTTATATTCAGAATATATTAAACAAAAAAGAAAAATTAATGCGTTATTCATATTTTTTGCAGAAGTATAAACCATCTGTTGTTTCATTGAGAAGGTTATTATGTAATGATGAAGATATAAAAAAGAAATTGCATGAGAACATATTAGAAAATATAAAGAGGAATGAAATTAATAAATATTCTATTTTTTTTAATATATTATATAATATTTTAAAAAAAAAAAAAAAAATTAATAAGGAATTATCTAAAAATGATTGTCTTTGTGATGAATATATATGCAAAAAAATAAATTCTAATATAGAAGTAAGCAATTTAATTAACATGTTTTTATTTAGATCTTTTAATTTATTTTTTTATTTCATGACTTATATAAATGAAGAAAATTTAAAAAGAGAGTCTCATGAGAAAAATGTACTTCTAAAAAATATTAATTCAAACAATACAATTCTATTAAATAATTCAAGATTATGTAAATCATTTTTGCATTTTTATGAGTTACCCTTGAATTCCTTAACTCAATTTCCTTTTATTAAAAAAGATTATGAGTTAATGAAGAAAAATAATTTTATTTATGAAAAACCAAATAGGAGTGTACAAAAAGAAATAGAAAAATTTATTTCACTTTTAATAGAAAACGAGCATACATTGATAGATTCCTTTGAATATATAAATAAAACACTAAAAAAAGAAAAAAAAGAGGAAAAAGAGATAAACAAATATAAGAATTCTATTTATTCAAATTATTTTACTGATAATTTGAGATTTTATTTTGAAAGTTTTTTTGAGTTAAAAAAATTTTCTTTAGCAAATTATCATGTTTATGAAATATACAAGAGCACTCATTTATTGCCATCCATAAAAAATTATAATTCTTTGTCATTATTTTTATGTTTAAATAATTTATGTAAACCTTTGAATCCACATAATTTATTACATGATACATTTAGCATACCAAAATTATCAAATATATTTCATGTAAGACAAGAAGAAGATGAAAAACTACAAAAATATTTTTATCAATTTAATAAAGTACCCAAATCATAAATATATATTTTTCTTTATATTTTAAAACTCTTTGTAACATTTAAAATTTATATAATACATTTTATTTTTTTTAAGCTATAACAAAATTTGCTTTTGCTTTGTGATTTTTATTTCTAACATTTCTTTTACGTTTTTATATTTTTATAAAAATAAATTTACACAATCTATTACATAATAATATAAAAAAAATGAGGTGAAATGAAAAATAGATAAGAATTGAATAGTGTACATAAACATTTTCTTTATGTAAAAGAGTTCGGCATAAATAAAAAACTTGGTACACCATCATCACCTGCTGCTATAATACTATAAATTTCTAATTCATTTGTGTATAAATTTTTAGAATCATAAATAAAAATGCATTCTATACAATTAATTCCTCCTTTTTTACAAGTACCAAAAGCCCATAATATATCTCTATTAATTTTATCATATAATATATTTGGTTTTTCAACAAAATTTTTAATATTTTGATTTATATCATTTTTTCCAGTTAAGTTTTTTTGTTGATCTGTTAATTTATTATTTGAACAATCAGAAAAATCTAACAAAAATAAATTTCCAAAAGAAGAACCAATCAAAACTAAGTGGTTTCCAATATATTTTGCTGATAAAATTGGCTCATTAACACATATTTTTTTCAAGTAATTATTCAAATTGGATGAACATATGCTTTGAATCTCAAATTGATAACAAAAACCATCTGCTGAACATGAAATAATATAAGTTTTATAATTTAAATTATAAGTTATAATACAATTGATGCTGGCTGTATGTATTTTTTTGCAGCTTATATATTTATGAAAAATTCGAAAATCTCTTACTTTTATTGTACCATCATTTTGACCTCCTGTTACTATTAATGGTATTTTTTCGTTATTTAAATTTAAATAACAGTTTTCTTCACCGAATAAATAATCTGAATTTATTGTATTAATATTATTTTGAATAATAGGTTTATCACTATCTTTTTTTGAATTGTTTTTTTCATTATAATGATTTCCTTGTAAATTTAAATTTCTCTCTTTTTCTCTATTTAAAATAGAATTCTTAATGAAATTTTCATCACCATTCTTATATAAATAAAAATAATTCATTGCCCCTATGTTTCCATTGTGTGTGCATTTCGCATTAAATATTTCTTGGCAAGATTCAACGTCAAAAACGCATATCGTTCCATTTTTGTCTCCAGATATAATCTTGTTTTGTAACCATAAAAATTTTGTTATTGGGTAAAAATGACTACCTTTGTATATAGACATTTCTCGAAATTTTTTGATGTCAAAAAGTTTTAATGTTTTGTCATAACTACTAGTGATACATTTTTCATTCTTTTTATCAAATTTCATATCACTAATTGTAGAATGATGCGCATACATTTCTTTACAAATAATTGCATTGTTAGAAGCTTTAAATTTTACTTCTTCAACTTTTTTTTGTTGTTCTAAGTATTCTGAACTGTTCATAATTTTATTAACTTTAGGAATTTTACACAAATAGATAGTATTCCATAAACATATTTTTCCATCTAATCCACCTGAAAGAATTTCATTTTTTTTAGTAAAGAACACTTGATTTACCCAATCATAATGACCACACTTTTTATGATATAATTCTTTTATTGTTGATAAATTTTTTATATTGTGTACGCGTATTGAGTGGTCTGTACTAGCTGTTGCCATATAAGTTCCTATTAAAAAAAAAAAAAAAATAGAAAAATAATAAATAAAATGGAATAAAATGAATATATAATCCATATAAAAAAAAATACAGAAATTTACTTAAATTCATTTATTTATTTAAAAAATTAAAAGAATAATTTGCATTTAAGTATTATAAATAAAAAGACAAATTGCTTTTTTCTATACAAATACATATTTTAAAGACATTTGCTATATAAGACATTTTTAAAATATATACATAAAAGGTCGCTATTTTTGTTAAAAAAGAAAAAAGTAAAATAAAAGTAGATTAAATTTTTTTTGTTTGCCATTAACTTAATATTTTGTTACTCTTTTTTTTTTTTACCACTTTCATCTAAGGAAAGAGAGAGGATTGACCTATCATGAGCATATTCGTAAAAAAAAGAAAATTCTGGTCCATTTTTTAAATTTTGATCTTTTAAAGAAGCCAAGTTTAAATCTATATTATCAAAACAAGTATTGAATGTCTTTATATTACTCTCTTTTAATATACTTGTTTTTCTCTTCATTGAAGAAACTTTTATATATTTTATGATTAAGAAAAATTACTTATTGATATAATACTTACAAAATATTCATAATTTAATTAATTTTTCATAATTATATATATAATTCTTTAAAGAAAAAAAATTAAAATTACAATATAGAAAAATGGATGTATTATAATGAACTAATTAAGAATTATTTTTTTTAATTTATGTATTAAGGATAAGATATTATTAATGTTATATTAAATTACAAGTTTTATCTATAGAAGAAAATTGTTTCAATTTTTTTTAGTTTTATAATTATTATTATTAATTAATATTAAAAATATTGTTCTAAAATTATTTAATTTTAATGATATTTTTTTAATATTAGTGTTATAATATATCCTTTTAACTAAAAGTATTTTTTTTTTTTGTTGAGTGTGTGCATAATTGTAAATTTACACAAATTTAATACTTCTTATGATGAATAAAATTTTTTCATCTAATATTAATATTTAATAATTATGTATTTACATAAAGAGATCGTTAAATATAAGAAGAGAATAATTAACATTGTATTTTATTGAAACTTTTGCTTAAACAAAAAAAAAGAAATTACATTTCATAATAATTCATTTAATTTTATAAATTTGAATAATTTATAAAATATTTTACAGTTTCAAAACATAAAAAAAAAAAAAAATCATTCTTAAGTTAATATTCATTTTTTTTTTTTTTTAAATTACAGTTATTACATATTTTGGATAGTATTATAACTGTTTTATAATAACAGTATTAAAAAGTTAAAATTTAGATAATTAAGTAAATTTCATTAAATCATATATATATATATATATTTATAAAAGTAAATTTTTTTTTTATTCAGTGAGAAATGTGTTTTTTTATGTGTGATTATTTTCACTGAAAAAAATATACATACTCAAGTTTAAATATTTTATTAAAATTGAAAAGTTCTTACCTAAATAAAAATAAAAACAACAAAGAATTATAAACTCTTATTTTTTATTGAGATATTTTATATATAAGAAAAATACTTAATATATAAAAAAAGAACTTTTTTATGTTTTCAAATATCTAAATATGTAACATTAATTGTTTTTAAATTTCATCCAATTTAATTAAATATATAATGTAATAATAATAGTAGAAACAAAAGATTTATATGAATATGAAATACTAAGGAATGTTGTATTTGATATATAATAATAAACTTTTCATAACTTTCCAAACATAAAAATCTCTTCTTTTTTTTGAAATAAATATGGTTTTATTATTAATATTTTTAGTTTTTTTTTTAATATAATTTATAAATAAAAAAAACAATTCATTAAGTTTTTCATATATTATTAGCATGTCACTCATATATTTTTGAATAATTAATAACCTGTATTTTTAATTATATGTAATATTGGTGTATAAAATAAAAAGTATAGAATCAAACTAAATTTATATGTCTAAAATATTCCAAAATATGAGAACCATTTAAATAAGTAAAATGTGTAACGTATTTATTTTGTTAAAATCGCACATGCATAAATTAGTCGAATTTTTAAAAAATGCATGCAATGGTTTCTTATTTTAGGAAATAAAAAAATTAATAAATACTATATATAAACAAGTTATATAATTATATCATTGAAGAAAAACAACTTAAAATATTATATATTTATTAATCCTTTTGAAATAATAAGTTAAAATATGTTAAAATAGGTTATTCTTTTTGTATTCTTTTATGTTCATAATTCTTTGGAAGATAATTCATTCTTATTCCTAATGAAATCGAAAAAATATTAATTTTTTAATAAATTTTAAGATAATCTTAAAATAATCGTAATTGTCAATATATATGGTTTATTAATTTATTTATTTTATTTTTTTTTTCTTAATATTTTTCTTTTCATACATTTTTTTTTAATGTAAAAAAAAAAAAAAAAAAAACACTATAAAGTGAATCGTGCAACAAATATGGATTAATTTCTTTGTCTTTGGTATTCAAATCAATGCAAAATTTTAGGAAAAATTTATATTACGAAATAAAAAAGAAGATAAAAATAAAATAACAAAATATTCTTTGTAACAAAGTAAAAATTTAAGACAATAAAGACAATATTATTATTACAAAAAAAAAAAAAAAGAAAAATGAAATAAAAAAAGAGATAAATTAGGAAAGTAATTTTTCTAATAGCATATATTAATGCAACATGTTTTAGGAAATGGTTACTAGACAACAAAAAAAAAAAAAAAAAAAAAAAAAAGTAAATTAGATTAAATAATTTGAAATAAAAATTAATTATTACAAAAAAATAGTAATATTTAACTTGGCATATATTTTAATACAATATAAATTGATAAATAGTAAACATATGTGTAATTCAATAGTTTCGAATTAAATCAGTGAAAAATATAAACATAGTAAATAATTAAAATTAGGATAAATTAAATAAAATATTATATGAATTTTGAATAATGATAATACATATAATTTTAATTTTTAAATTCTTATTTTATATGAATTTTTCTTTTTTGTTTTAAACATTCCTTTATTTTTCTTATATATATATTTAAATTATTATTATGTATTTTATTTCTCCTCGATTATATAATTTTTTTATATCATAATATTTTTTTTTCATTGTCGTTCTTATATTACACACATTCCTATTATTCTATTTTTTCTACTTGTTTCTGTATTTTTTTTTTTTTTTTTGTTTATATTACAATTTCTATTTTTGTTCTTATACTTCTCAGTTTTTTTTTGTTTCGTTATCTTATTATTCCTTATAAAATTTTGTTTTAGTTTTTTTTTTTTTTTTTTTTAAAATGAACAAAAAGTATTATCCTTTAAAAGAAACAAATATTGAAAAAGGTGCAATTGATGTATTTAAACAAAAAATAGAAAAAAAAAAGCAAGAATATTTAAGATTCAGTTTATCAAAGAATTATCATAATAAAAAAGAGGAAAATGTAAAGATTGAAGAAAATAATAACAGTGATAGAAAATTTATATATATAGAAACATTTGATACTTATGATAAATATATTTTAAATATACATGATGAAGAAAGCAATAGTTGTAAAGAAGACATTAACGAAGAAGAAAAGGATGACATAACTTATAAAAAAAGTGAATCTAAATTAAAAAGTAAAAATGAGGAAAACATATATATTCCTTTAAAAATATTATCTAACAGATATAACTACGATGATTTAGTTGAAGCAACAAATAATTTTTCTGATGAAAATAAAATTGCCAAAGGTGGAAATGGAACTGTGTATAAAGGAATATTAAAAGGCTGTATTAATGTTGCAATAAAAGTCTTGAAAAAAAATGAAAACAATGGTTTTGAAAATGAAATTATAATTATGAGTAGATATAGACATAAAAATATTTTATCTTTATTAGGTTATGCAATGAATAAAAATAATTTTTATTTAATTTATGAATACGCTAATTTAGGAGATTTAAGGACTCTTTTATTTAATCATTATTATTTTTATAATTCTAAAAATAAAGAAAATTTAGAAACAAGTTATTCAAATGCAATATTTGACGATAAATTTACTCCTAAAAATCAATATTCTAGTCATTCAAATAATTGTTTTTTATCTTATAAACTAAATAATTTTTTAAGTCCAAGTTCTTTTAAAAATTTTGGATTTCAAAGTAACACATTTGAAAATCACAATCCTATGTTTTTATCTTTTAGTGTTAGAGTAAATATTTTAGTTCAAATAATAAATGTGTTATGTTATTTACATACATCTTCTCCTATCGTATATCATAGAGATTTAAAATCCGCAAATATTTTAATAGATGAAAAGTTTAATGCTAAACTAGGAGATTTTGGTCTCTCATTTGTTTATGTAAATAACAACAATATATTTAATTTGACTGGAGGTAAAAAATGAAAATACATATAAATATATATGTATAAAAATATATAAAACATTTTTGTTATAAATATATACTTTTTATATAGGTACCCCTGGATATGCAGATCCGTATTATATATCCACTCATGAAATAAATGAACAGACAGAAATATATTCTTTTGGGGCATTGATATTAGAAATGCTAGTTTCAAAATCTCCAGCTATTCATGTAGGAAAGAACTACAATTGTATTTATAATAAAAATGAGAAATGTCCTATATATTGCAACAAACAAAAAAGTGAAACTGATGAAAATGTATTCGATTATTTAGTAAATCATATAAATATGAACGATTATAAATCCATTTATTCTGTTTTAGATTATAGTGTTAATTTTCCTGATTTTTTAGTTGAGAAATTAACAAAATTATCTTTTTTATGCTTAAACCCCAATATTAAAAGTAGGCCATCATCTAAATTAGTAAATTTAATTTTATTAGAAATACAAAAAGAGAGTGACTTTTTCATAAAAAAACAAAAGGAAATATTAAAAAGAAAAATTAATAATATAAATATGTATTACGATGAATATGAAAAAGATAAATATAATAATAATGTATCTAATAATTGCAGAAATAATAAAGAGGAACAAAAATATGCTCTAGATGAAAAATACAATAATAGTGAAAATAGTGATTTAAAAAATGAAAAAATTAAAAATAATGAATACTACAAAAAGATAAAAAATTATAATATTTATATCAATCACATAAAAGAAATAAATTTTAATACTTTAAATCAATTTTTCTATAAATATATTTACCTTTTTTTTAGAAATGATAAATTTTGTAATTTACATAAAATTGGTTATAAAAATTTATTTTCTGAATTTACTCAGAAAAATAAGGATAGAAAGGTTGATAATATACATCTTAATAAAACAATTACTTGTAACTACATAAATTTTAAATACAACACAATTAGTAATATGCATAATATAAAAGGATTTCTTTTTGAGAAATCACATAAACATCCTTTTAATAAGAATTTTTTTTTAAATCCGTTTTCTTTTAATTTGATGAACTGTTATTTTTTCAGATTTATTTATGATTATTTGAAAAATAATAACTATCATGATCCAAAAAATGTATCTCTAATAAAAGATCATAGTAAGTATTGTCGTTTAAAGAGTTATAGTAATTTATTTTATTCTGATGAAATAAATTATTATAAGCAGATAAATTGTGAATTAAAGAAAAAATATTCTAATGAAGGAGAAAATAGTAGCAACAACAAAAAAGATATTAAAAAAGACCATAATATAAGATTAGATAATATTGATAATATTAATAAATATAATAATTTTTTAAATAGGGAAAATAATATTGAAAAAGATATATTTATACAAGAACATAGAAGCAGTTTTATGGATAAAAGTATTGATAATGATGTTTATTACGATCATATGAATAATAAAAATAATATGTGTGATAGATATTACAATAGCACATCTATCAATAACAGTGATTTATTAAAAAATAATATTAATATGTGTAATAATGATCATAATAATAATGCTATACTTATGAATAAATTATATGTAAGTAATAAATACAATAATTTAGATTATATAAATAATTATCGTAGTAATACTTACAATGAATATATTGACAGTATTCAGTTTAATAGCCAAAATCACACAGATTACGAAAATGTAAATAATTATAAAGATATTAATGATAACGAGAAAAATAAAAATTTAGATGATTTAAGTAATAAGAGCATGAATGAAGAAGAAAGGAAAAATAGTATATATTCAAGTTGTGTTCCTTTTAATGATTCATATAATTTACATCATTCAAATAATGAAAAAAAATTGCATAATAATTTTTGTTCTAATAAGTGGCCTTTAAAAAGAAACTGTAGAGATAATACACCTCAAATGATTTTTAATATTAAAAAAGAGAATAATATGGAATTAAAAGAAACCAATATAAATAATAAAAAAAAAATTATGAGAATAAATATTTCAATTGACGAAGAAAAAATAGCAAATAGTTGTGAAAAATATAAATGTGATTTAAAAAAGGAAAGCATTAATTCCAAAAATAGTAATGATAAAGTTTACAAATCTCCATTAAAAAATTATAACCCCTTTAAAAAAGAAAATAATAATACATTTGTAGAGAAAAATACCTTTATTCCTATTAGAGATATAAAGGAGAATAATATAATATATATTTCTAATTTTATAAATTTTATAAACTTTGACAAAAGTAAGAATGTGAATAATTCTAATGTTTTTTCATGGTTTAATAAAAATATATTTGAAATGATAATTGATGAAAATAGGGTGGTTTCTGATATAACTTTTTTAGATATTTTATATGAATTCAATATTTTAAACTTCAAAAAAAATAATGCAAAAAATTGCCAAAGTGAAAATAAATATTTTTTAAAAGGGGAGTGGAATGATTATGATAAAGTTGAAAACACATTTACTTCTGTTAACGCACAAAGTAATTTTTTTTTTGAAATAGCAGTATATCATGATGATAAAAAAAATATTCACAATATTTTTTTATTAAAATCAAATCAGTTGAAAGATTTTATATGCAACCAAAATAAAGGAACAACTAAAAAGATATGGATTTCTGATTATGTAGGTAGGAGAAATGAATTTGTTGAAAAAATTTTAAAAAAAACAATTTCCAATATTTTATATGAGTGTATAAGTAGAAAACACTGTTTATTTCTATTAGAAGTACAAATGAAAACTTTAAATAAACCGTCATGTTATGATCATAAAATAAAAGGAGACTTTTTATATTATTATTTTGAATATAATGTAAAAGTTTTGTGTAACAGCGAAAATTGTATTTTTTCTAATAATTATGTATTATATAAAAATAACACATATTCTTACAGTTTACCAAATAACATTTTATCGTTACTTGTATTTTCTGAAGATAAAATTATTAAAGAAATATGTCAGAATAAAAATTCATCAACAGCAACACAAAGAATACATTTTCCTCTTTATCCATTTTTTGTCAATATAAATTTCTATAATGAAAAATAAAAAAGGGATTAAAATTATTCATTTTTTTTTTTTTTTTTTGATCTATCTAATATATGTGTTGATTGAAAAAATTAATGAAAATGATTTAGTGTAAACAAATTTCTTAAAAATATGAATTAATAAAATTTTCATTGAAAAATAATATATATTTACACGTAAACGTGCTAATAAAAATTCTAAAAATAAAATTTTTACATTTTTTTTTTTTTCTTTTATCAATTTGATTATCCTTTTTTTATGTTACGTTTTAAAAAAAATTTTTTTTCAGTTTTTTTCGTTCATTTTATTTTTTTTTTAAATTTTTTTCTTTTTTTTTCCTTAATTACTTTCTCTTTGGAAAAAGCTTTTTTTTTTTTTTTTTTTTTTTTTTTTTTTTTTTTTTTGTTAAATTAAGAATTACAGTAATATTTGATTATAAAAAAATATTTAAAGAATATAATTTATATTATTTTTTTGTTCTTTTTATTAAATTTAATATGTTTACATTTCCATGTTTTAGAGATAAAAAATGGATGAAACAAAATGGAACAAATATGAAATATCCAGACGAATTTTTTAATGTACAATTTCGTCCAGATTTTTTAAGATATTATGAACATACAATTAATTTTGAAGAAAAGGTTAAGCATGTAATAGATCAAATAAAATCTGCATTATTTCGGCAAGCTATATATAAAGTAAAATACAAAATATATTAAAAAAAAAAGAAAAAGAGCTTTTATTTTTTTAAATTGTATTTTTCCGATGTCTTTTTTATAATTATAATAAGTTGTATAACTGTATTTATTAAAAAAACATGAAATGTATTTCTATTTTTTTTTTTTTTTTTTTTTTTTTTTTTTTGTGTGTATATGTATAATGTTTAATTTCATTTGTATTAAAATTTAAAAAAAAAACTAATAGGAGATATATAAAAATTTTGAAAATATATTAAATTAAACGTTTTATTTATTAGATAATTTTATTAACTAATATATTTATTTTTTAACAAACTACCTTAAGAATACAAGTTTCCAATTATACGATTATTTTATCACATTTTTTTTTTTTTTTTTTTTTCATAAAAGATACAAAATATTGAAGTAATGGCTATGAATGAATGCAAAGAAGATAGAGTTTTAGAAAAAATAAAGAAAATTAAAGGTTATGAAAATTTTAAAATATCTAATAGTAAAATTTTATGTGATGAAATTTGGACAATAAAAAGATGTAATAAAAAAATTTCTTATTGGGTACGTTATTATGAACAGGATAAAAATGGTTATTCATTATCAATTATGCCAACTCAAATAAAAAATATTTTTTATTTTTTTAAATATTATTATTTTTAAATAAAAGAAAAAAAAAAAAAAAAAAAAAAAATTATCTTATTAATATACTTTTATTTGATTATATTTTATCTTTATTTTTGTTTTATTTTTTTTTTTTTTTAAATGTAACAATATAATATTTTTAAGTATAATATAAATAATTTATAATAATAAATCTACAATTATGCATTTGTGTGTAATATAAATGAATTAATATAGTAAAATAAATTAGATTATTTAAATGGAAAAATAAAAAAATAAAGGAGTTACAAAATATGGAAAGTTAAAAAAAAATATATATATTAAAATTCTGAGAGAATAAGGATAATAAAAAAAGAAATAAAAAAAAATATATTTTTGTTGCATTTTTCTTTTTCCTGAATATTTGGTTGATTTTTTTTTTTACATTTTAGATAGAATTTCATAAAAATTATAGGATTTCGTTAGAGTATTATGTAATTTTTTTTTTCAAAAATTAAAAGTTTTTATTTTTATTATTTAGCAATAAAAAAAAAAAAAAAAAAATTTTACTTATGTATATAATTTTTTACATAATTTGAAGATATTTAGCTGTATTTTTTTTATTTAAAAAAACAGTATCATTTGTTTTTTCTTATTTCATTTCCTGTAATTTCACATAACTTTTTCTTATTCCTTTTATTTTTTGTTATCATAAAAGATAAAAATTCTAAGAAAAGAAATGAAAAGTAATAAATGTTTATTAAAAGAGAAAAAATTATTTAAACAAATGCACTTTGATTATATAAAATATCATTTAAAAATAATTATTTTTTTTTTTTATATACATTAATTTTACAAGTAAATACATATATTACATTTAATTTTTTAAAAATTCAAGGTTCTTTTTGGAATTTCATAAAACAAAAAAAAGATAACGATGATGATACAAAACCAACGAAAGCTCATTTAGGTGAAGATAATAAATTTTATTATAATAAAGAATTAAATAGATGGGTTATTAAAGGTGAAGAAGATAAAATTAATGATGAAGAAAAGTTGTCCGCACCTCCCAAAATGAATAATTTACAGAATCCTAATTATTGTTATCGTTCTTTAGTTCAACAAAAGTAATTTTTTATTTTAATGGAATTTTTATTTTCATTCTACTTCTTTTTTATTATTCATTATAGCTTATATTTGATGTAATTTTATATCATATTTTTTTGATTTTTATTTTTTTTTTCTCTTTGAAAGGAAAACAAGAAGTGCTTTAACTATTTATGCTGAAACACCCGGATTAAAAACAATTAAAAAAAATAATTTAGTTCAAGGTGGGTTGATATCTCCATATATGAAGTCTATAGATGATAATGAAACAGAAAGTAATATTCAGGAAGAAAAGAAAAAAGAATCAAATGATTCTAATTCATATTTACCTAATAATAATAATTCAGAAAATAAGTTGGTAGATAAATCTAAAATGAATATAGATGAACAAAATGAAGAAAAAAAAAAAAAAAAAGAGAAAGAGCGAAAGGAAAAAAAAGAAGAGAAAAAAGAAGAAGAATCAAAAATGGGTGATAAAAAAAAAGAGAAGAATCAAGAATTGGTATTAAAAGAGTTTAACGAAAAAGATGTGTTACTAAAAAAACAGAACATAAAGAAAAATATTAATAATGAATTTTTATCTGAATATATGCATAAGAAAAATATCAATAATTTAGATAAAGAATATCCAGTGATAGATTCTGATCAAAATCATTTATATAACAAAAAAAATGAAAAAAAAAATAGCTTAGAAAATTTAATTAATAATGATACTCCGAATGAAATTGGTAATAACGAAGAAGCAATTAATCTAAAAGAAGAAAATAGAAGTTTTGAAAGTGTAAATGGTAACTTGTGTGAATTAAAAAAAAATTCTAAAGAAATAAGCAACATTTCTAATTTAAATATTAAAGACAATGAGAATAATATGAATAATATTGAAATTTTTAATAAAAATAATAAATGTTTAAAAGAAAAAAGTAATGCAAGCAATTATATATATAATGATGTAACTTCACCACAAAAAAATATATCAAAAAATAGCATTGATCACGCAGATCATGAAGAAAGCAAAAATACTATTTCGAATTTTAGCAATCAACATGATACAAATACAGAAGATAATGAAATATCATCAAAAATTACACATATAGATAAAATAGAAATTAAGGAAAAAAAAGAAAATATGCATTTTAATATAAATCAGAAAGAGATAGTGGATAAAAATAGAAGCATAGAAATAATTAATGAAGATAATTTAGTAAAAAATGATTTAAATGCAATTAATAATAGTGAAGATATTAAAAATAATTTTTCTCTTTATAATGAGGAAAATATGAATAACATTAAAAAAGAAAAAGAGTTAATTAATTATTTTATTATTAAGTTAAGAGAGAGTTTAAATATGGGGGATAACTTTAGTAGCCTTATAAAATCAGAGATAGAAAAAATTAATTTGTTTTTCACAGAAAAAAGAGATTCTTTAGAAATCCTATATAATAAATTAAATGAATTAAAAAATGAAGAGGAAGAAAATAATATATATATAAAAGACAAAATGGACATACATGAAAATGAGCTTAACAACATTTTATATGTTATAAATATTAAAAACAAAAAAATTAAAAATGAAATAGAAGGGTTCATTAATTCATTCAACAATTTGAAAAAATTAAAAATTAAAAATGAGGAAATTATTTCTATTTATAAAAGTAGAGAAAGTAAATTCTTAGAAGCCATAAAAGAATTAGAAGAAAAGCAAATAAAAAAAAATAACATATTTAAAAATAAGGAAAAGCAGTATAAAGAACTAATTTTAAAAAAAGAAAAATGTTTAAAAATGGAAAAAATGAATAATCAGAAAAATTTAGAAAATTTAAAAAAACAAGAAATATTATTAAAAGAGGAATTAAAAAAAATTGAATTAGAAACGAAAAAAGAAATTTCTATTTTAAAAGAAGAATTTGAAAAAAAAAAAAAAAAAGAAATTGAAAATTTAGAAAAACAAAAATGTGAAATTATGAAAAATACCTTAGAAAAAGAAATAAATAAGGTTAAGGAAGAATTTAAAACGAAATATGAAGAGGAAAAAAAAGAAGAAATAGCAAAAGTAAAAGAATCAGTTCAAAATAATTTTAACTCAAAGTTAGAAAAATACAAAGAAAAAATAGAAAAAAGCAAAAATGAATTTATAAATAATTTAATTATTGAAAAAAATAATGAATTAGAAACATTAAAATTTAATATGGAACAAATAAAAAATGAAGAAATTTTAAGATTAAAAGAGGAAAGTAATAAAATCATAAATGAAAATATAGAACAAATTACAAGAAATATACGTGAAGAAGAAAGTAAAAAAATTGAGAGCATAAAAGAGGAATATGAATTAAATAAAAATAAAGAAATTGAATCATTGATGAATGAATTAAATTTAAAAAATGAAGATTTAAAAAATATGGAGAAAAAACTAATAAATGATAAGAATAGAGATATTGAAAATGTTAAGAAACAATTGGAAAGTAATTATAATGAAGAAATAAATAAATTGAAAGAAGAATTAAATAATAATTACGAGATTAAAATACAGCAGATTATTGATGAAAAAGAAAAAGATAATTATGAAAAATTAAAAGATGAAGAAAAAAGATTAATTCTTATATATGAGGAAAAGTTAATTTTGCAAAAAAATGAACTAGAAAGAATGTTAAATGAGCAAAAACAAGAATTAAGAGAAAATATAGAACTAGAGAAAAGTAAAGAAATAAAAATTCTAAATGATAAAATTGATAAATTAGATATTGAAACAAAACTATTAATTAAGCAAAAAAAAGAATTGGAAATAAATCTATCATTATTAAATGAAGAAAAAATAAATATTTTAAATAGAAATAAGAATTTAGAAGATAATTTGAAAAATAATGATGATATATATAAAAAAAATATAATAATATTAAATGAGAAGAATTCAAAATTAGAGAAAGAAATGGAAAAAATCATAGAAGAACATTCAAAAGAGGTTATATATATATATGTCTTATTTAATTCATATGTATATTATTTAATTTTATATATTCAAATATTTGTTTTTATTAAAATTAAAAAAAAAAAAAAATTTTTAATCTGATTTTATTATGTATATGTAACTTATTTAAACTCATATATATAATTATTACCTTTTAATATATACTCTTTTTATTTTGTTTTTAGTCAGAAGAAATTAGAGAAAAATTTGCAGAGATATTAGAAGAAGAAATTGAAAGAATAAGAAATGAATCAGAAAAGAAGGTTGATAATTATATTAAATTATATGAGCAAATAAATGAAGAGTATAAAGTTAGAAAAAAGGAATATGATGATTTATTAGAAAAAGCAAATTCAAATAACAAGGATTTAACAAAAAAATATGAAGAAAATATACAAAAAATAGGTGAATATGAAGATATGATTAAGATACTTGAAAATCAAACGGAAGAAATTGTTGAAAAAAGAATAAAAGAATTGAATGAAGAATTTGATAGGAAGAAAGAAGATTTTGATAACGAAAAAAAAGATTTATTAAAAAATTATGAAAATTTATTAGAGAATAATGAAAAAATAAAAAAGCAATTAGAAAATCAATCTAGTTTATCAACAAAAGAAAATGAGGAAAAAATGATGCAAATAAAAAAAAATTATGAAATTAGAGAAAAGGAGATGAAAGAAGATTATGAAAAATTAATGAACGATTTTAATGAACTTAAAAATAAAAATAAAGAATTATTAGAAAGTTTAAATAAGGAAAAGGAGCTAAATGAACGCTTTGAAAACTTAAATGTGAATGATGAATTTGATAATAAAGAATTGAGTGATGAAAACAAAAGATTGAGTAATGAAAACAAAGAATTGAGTGATGAAAACAAAAAATTGAATGAAAATATTACCCATATTAAAGATGAGATACTTGTCTTGCAGAATAAATATGATGAACTTATCAATGAAAATGAGTATTTAAAAAATGATGAACAAAAAAAATTATTAGACAAATTAAAAAACCTCGAAAATATAAATAAAAATTTAATGGATGTAACTGAAAAAGAAAGAGAATTAAATTTAAAAAATGTAAATATTATTAAACGTTTACAAGCACAAATAAATGAACAAACAAAATTATATAAAGAATATGTTGATGAATTAAAAGATGAAATTGCAAATTTAAAAGATTTAGAAAATTCAAATTCAAATTCAAGTAATTTAAAGTTAATAGAAGAAAATAAAAAGTTAAAGTTACAAAATGAAATTATAACTACAAAAAATGACACTATATCAACTGTTTTAGATAATTTAACAAAAAGATTAAGTTTTATAGAAACAAAAATTAAAGACAAAGATTATGGGAAGGAAGTTATAAAACAAGCAAATGATTTACAACTACAAGAGTTTAAATAATTCATTTGCAAATTTAATTAAAAAAAAATACATATATATATATATATATATATTCTTGTGTTTTATATTTTTTATTCTTTATACTATATATATATATATAAATCTTTTAAAATATAAAAATCAATGAATTTTATATATACTTAAGTTTTTTTTTTTTTTTTTTTTTTTTTTTTTANTTTAATTTTTTTTTTTTTTTTTTTTTTTTTTTTTTGTTAATAATTTTTTATAGTCATATCTCTTTCAATTTCTTGATTTTCTATATCCTATAAACAATTAAATTAATTGAATTTTTTATATTTGACATTTAATTAAAAAAAAAAAAAATAATAAATAATATAAAAAATAAAAAAATTTTATTAAATTATTATACCTGATTTTTATTTTTCGATTTTTTCAAACGTCTACAAATGTAAAAAAAAAAAAAAAAAAAATATATTTTGATTAATTATATATATATATATAAGATTTATTATTATTTTTTCAAAGTGAAACATTTTTTATTTTATTTTTTTTTTCTTTTTTATATGTATACTTTTTATCTATAATTATCCATTCAAAAAAGGTTTTAACTGTTTTTTTTTCTTTCTTTTCAGACTAAAAAATAACATATTTATATTATAAATGTTTATATAAATATATATATATATAAAAAGATGTAATTTTTTAAATACTTCATTTGCCCTATTAAGGATATATTCGTAAGTTGTCATTTTTTTTGAAATCAAAAAGATGTGTAATGCAAAAAGTTGTATGACTAAAATAAAAACTGTTCCGTTCAATATAAAAAGTGAACATAGCAAGATATAAAATAATATATCATTATAAGATCCATATGACTAAAAATAAAAAAAGAATATTTATTTTTAGAAATTTTTTTTATATAAGCAAAAAAAAAGTTTATTTTATTTTTTTTTTTTTTTTTTGTTACATTCTTCCATCTGTCTTTTATGAAGTCGTACTTTAGAGAGTTAATAAAATAAACAATACAAAACACAAAAACAAAACAATTAAAAATAGTTAAAACTGTTAATAGTCCTACAAAATACCTAAATTATGAAAATTTATTTTTCTTAATAACCTTTTATAATGAAATTATTTTTTTGATTACATAAAAATATAATTATTTGTATGTAATAAATGTATATCACTACTGAAAAAGAAAACATAAATTATTCAATTTTCTATATATATCTATATCTATATCTATATATATATATATATATGTACATTTTTTTTTTTTTACTTATAATTTTTTTTTCCTATACAATTATTAACCCACATACAATGATGATCAAAAACAGAAACACATTTGTTGCATACTTTACAGTGTTTACTTTTTGGTTCTACAAATCCACAAATATCACAATGACATAAATCCTTAACATCTTCATCATTTATTTTATTATTAATATATTTAAATGATAATGGATCAATTGGATTTATTTTTGTTACAGTATAAGATAACACAAATATTGTAATTATTAGAAAACCAAAAAAAATATAAAAAAGTATAAATATAGTATCTGTGTTAAATGCTGTAATTAAAATAATCAATGCAATTATTACTATGTAAATTAAAAAAGACATTAATTGAAAAAACTGAAGTGGTAATGTAAACCCATTTTTACGAACAAATTCATCAGCTTCTTTAGAACGTGTGTCATCTCTTAAAGTAAATATACGTTTATTCATAATTATTACAAAAAAAAAAAAAAAAAAAAAAAAAATAATAAAAAAAAAAAAATATATATATATATAATTTTATAATAATAATGAAAAATTTTAGAATTAAATTAGTAATATATTTTTTAAAAAAAAATAAAGATTATTAATTCATGAAGAAATTGTCTTATTTTATTTTTTCAAATATATTTTTATTTATATTTTAATAATTGTTGCTCATTAAAAAATTATCAAAAAAACGGAAGGAAATTAAATAATCCATATCAAAATTTTCTTAATTTTATTCTTCAAAACATATATGTTAGAATTTTAAAAATTAAAATTAAAGAAGTAATATATACAATAAACTATATATATATATAACACATATTTTTTTATTAACAATATATATTTTTATATAGTATTTTGAAAATTTCATTAAATTTAATGAAAATAAAAAAGTATATATATATATATATATTTAAAAAAGAAAATTTTAAAAATGAGAATATTAATATCATATAAATATTATATTTAGATAAGAAACAAAAAAAAAAAAAAAAAAAAAAAAAAAAAAGTCACAAAATTACATATAAAAAAATATACACACTAAAACTACAAAATTAAGGAAAATACTCAAAAAAAAAAAAAAAAAAAGTTATTTTTTTTTTACAGTTATATCGTAAATTATTTTTTTGATGAAATAAATAAAAGTGTAATTTTTTTAATTTAAAATTTAATTTTCTATATTTTATATTTATATAATTAGCATTTTGTTATATTAAATTTTGCTAAAATTCATAAAAATGTAAAAACAAAAAGTATACTAAAAATTATAAGCTTTATTTTTATTACAATATAAAAAAAAAAAATAAAAAAAATTTTTTTTTCATTTTATAATTTCATCATATAAAAATTATTCACACAATTTTAAAAAAGTTGAAAAAAAAAAAAAATAAAATAAAATAAAATAGTCTTTAATAGAAAATATTTTTTTGTAAATTTCACGTGCTGAAAAGATATTTTATTAAGGAAATTTTAATAAATATAAAAATTGTAAGATATTAAAAAAAAAAAAATTTTCTTTTTTAAATTATTTAATTGTTTTTATTTGTAAAATCAATCATTATGTTTTCTAAGTCTTCTAAAGATTTTTCCATATTATCTACTTTACTTAATAAGTTATTTGATAGATTTTGCATTTTATTTTTTAATTCGTTAAGCATATTTTCAACATAAATTTCTAAGTTATCTCCTTTTGATTCTGAATTAAAAGTATCATTGATATTAAGTGGAATAGTATTTTTTTTATTTTTTTCTAATGGTATTGAACTATTAAAGGATTTACAGAAATTATTTAAGTTCTCACTAGTATTATTTTCATTGTTATTTTTTGATTCATTGAAATTAAAATTCTCACTTCTATTATTTAACATTTTTATTTTCCTTATTTAAAAGAGATTTCGCTGGATTTGTAGCTCTATATAAAGCTAAAAAACTGAAACAAATGGAAATAAAACCAAAAAATCTTTTGTCACCACTTTTTTTTTCAGCTTGCAAAAATTTTAAAAAAGAATAAAATGATACACTTCCAAATATTATAGTACCAGTAATACGGCAGAAAATACAATCTTCTGAATTTTTTTTAGAAACTGTAAACATCACTTAAATATTTACAATTTTGATAATTTCTTTTTGTATAAACTTTTAACTTTTTTCTTTTTTAAGTAAATATATAAAATATATTAATTTATTTTTAAATACATTATTTCTAACTTTTCATTAAAAAAAAAAAAAAAAAAAAAATTTGAGAAAAATCCACAAGACAATTTAAAGATAGCCAAATGTAAACATATTATTATTTTGTAAAAATAAAATAGCAAAAGAAGAAATATGAAAAAAAAAAAAAAATTTATTTTTTATTTGAAATTATTTAATATATATATATATACATATATTTAATTAGATATTATAATAATTCTTTAAACTTCATTTAATTTTTTTATTCTAAAATTTTATATTAGTATATTTAAAATTATTATAATTTTCAAAAATATAAAATTTATTCTAATGAAAAAAAAAAAAAAAAAAAAAAAAAAAAAATAAATAAATAAATAAAATAATACATAAATTTAAATAAAAACTTCTTCAAATACTTTTTGCATACTATCAGATTAAATTAATAATTCTTATGTTGATGTTGATAATATTTAAGTTTGTAATGTTAATACTATATTAATACAAAAAATTTTCTTTTTTTTTTAGTTTTTTTTGAAGGATAATGTAAATTAAATAGAGTATTTTTGTTTGTGTTTCATTTTATTTTTAAATTGAAATAACAATTTTATTTTATTTTTTTTTTTTTTTTTAATTACTAAATAAAATAATAAGTGTGTATAAGGAAAAAAAAAATATATAAAAAAGTATAAATAAAACCATATTTTTATATTTAAAAAATGTGTATATACAGAAATTTCTTAGATGTATGACATTATGTATTTAATGATTTAGTAAAAAAGAAAAAATAAATGAAATTAAAATAAAATGAATAAAAATAGAATAATTTAATAACTTTTATAAAATTAAATTGTTTCTATTAATATATAAAACATTTTTTTCTTGTAAATTATAATAGAAAAAAATTCTGTTTTAATTTTGTAAAGTTGTCTATATATGTAATTATTTTGTTAATATATATCATAATACTATATTCCTATTTATTTTTTCTTTTAATTTATCTTGTTTCATAGAAGAATTAAAAACAAAATGCTTAATTTTTTGAAGATTATTTTTATGTAAATTTTTTTTTTTTTTAGAAAAAATTATAAATGTATACTTTTATTTTTGTCCTAATTTTTTTTACAAATTTTTTTATATTCTTATCAATTCATTATTATTATTTTATTTTATTTTATTTTTTGTTATATATTTTGTAAATTAAATTTTATGTTTTAAAATTTAGTTTGTAATTAGATATAATTTTATAAAAATCTCACTTTCGTTTTTTGAAGGTTATAATTTTTTTTGTAGATTATAGTTTTTTTGGTACTTTTTATTAAAATTTCCTTTTTTTTTTTATATATAATTATTTTTATTTAAAAAAAATAAAAAGAAAAAAAACTAATTTTTTTTTATTGTTTTTTTAAGTCAAATTACTAGAATTATTATTTCTTTTTATATATTTAACTGGTTTAAAAAAAAAAAAAAAAAAAAAGTGAAGAAAAAGTTACAACAAATATATAGAATCAAGAAATAGATAAAGGATTGAACATATTAAATAATTTTTTGAAATAAATTATACTTCAATAAAAAAAAAAAAAAAAAAAAAGTAGAATGTGGATAG
Organism: Plasmodium gallinaceum; assembly: GCF_900005855.1. NCBI lineage: Eukaryota > Apicomplexa > Aconoidasida > Haemosporida > Plasmodiidae > Plasmodium > Plasmodium gallinaceum. The sequence goes on along the minus strand of NW_021628265.1, from coordinate 809,909 downwards.
AAAAAGATACAAAAGAAAATCATACATATGGGGGTGCTTTAAGTAAACAAGTTAATAATGAAATAGAAATATTAAAAAAGAGTAATAATAATTTATATAATAGTAGAAATATTTTTACAGAAAGAAAAAATAAAAATTACAAAGATAGTATGAGCTTATATAATAAAAATGATTGTACAAGAATGATTAAAAATAAAAGTGAAATAAAATCTAATTATACTGATACAGTAGATAATATTAAAAAAAATTTATCAAAAAGTTATTTAAGTAAATCTTTACATTTTAATAACACAAATATATATAATAAAACGAAATTATCTAATGAAAATTATGAAAGCAAACCAAAAGAAAAAAATATTTATACTAGAAATCTGGAGACCTATAATATGTCTGAACTTTATACGAATAAAGAAGAAGAAAATGATTTTTTAAGTACATTGAGTAGTTTTAATATAAAAAAAAGAAAGGAATTAGATTTTTTTGATAATATAAATAATGAGTTAATAGAAAAATCATCAAATCTTAAAGATATTAAAAATAAAAATGAATATTATTTATATGGAACCCATTTAAGAGATAATAATATATCTAAAATAATAGAAACAGGAAACAACAAAAAACAGAAAAAGGAAAATGGAGAAATTCTAAAAAATTATAGAAATACTCAATATCTAAATAGTTCTATTTATAATGATAGTATAATAAATAATAAAACTGTATTCCATTGTGATTATGATGATATTAAAAAATATGAAATTAAAAATGAAGAATGGAATGATTTAATATATAGAAATAAAAAGATTCTACCTAAAGATGAAAGTATATATAGAAGTTATCATAAAAATAAAAAAGAAATAAATGAATCATTATGTAAAAAAAATGAAAATGAATCAGTAAATGATATTAATAATAATAATAGTCTTTTAAAAGTGAAATATCGTATTCAAAGAGATATTCCTGCAATTATAAAAAATACAGTTGACAATCATTTGTCTAAAAATATTGACATTAAAGTTCAAGATTCCATTGAAAAAAATATCATGAATTTTGTTGAAAATAAATTATTAAGTATTATAAAAAAGAATGTAAATGATTTAAATAATAGTTATATTTATGATAAAATAAATGAAAGTATCGAAAAAGAAATAAAAAAAAATATAGATTTAGTTTGTAACAGTGTAAAAGATAATGTTCATAAAAATATAAATGAAGAAATAAGAAAAAATGTTGATTTTTTAAATAATAATTTAAATGATAACATAAATAAAGAAATAGAAAACAATATAGAGAAAATTTATACTAAAGTTAATGAAGAAGTTGACAATAAGTTAAATATTAAATTAATAGAAAATATAAATAATGTTCAGGATAATTTAATTAAAAATGTAAATGAAGAATTAAAAAGAAAAATAGAAATAGTTCGTAATAATATAAATACTAAGGCAAATGAGAACATAAATAAGGAATTAGTGAAAAATGTGGATTTTTTAAATAATAAAATAAGTGAAAATATCAATAAAGAATTAAAAAAAAATATTGATATTTTAAATAGAAATATAGATGAAAATTTAAATGATCAAATTGAGAAAAATATTAAAATAATAAGAAAAAACGTTAATGATAATTTAAATGAAGAATTAAAAAACAGCATTAATACAATAGAAAAAAATATTGATTTAATACACAAAAATATTGATGTAAGTTTAAATGAGCATATAGAAAATAAAATTAAAAAAATGCATGAAAATGAAAATTTTGATTCAAATAATGATATAAAAAAATTTATTGGATCAACAGAAGACAGTATAAAAGATAACATATGTAAAGAAATTAGAAATAATATTGATTCAATAAATAAAGAACTTAATGAAAATTTGAAGGAAGAAGTAAAAAATGGCATACATGAATTGAATAAAAATTTTGATATAAATATATATGATAAAATTGATAAAAAATTTGATATAATAAATGAAGATATTCATAATAAATTAAGAAAAGAAATAATAGAAAAAATTAATATGACTTATAAAGATATTAATTTAGATATGAATGAAGAAATCGAAAAGAACATTAATAAATTATATGAAAATATAAAATTAAATTTAAATGAAGAAGTAAAAAAAAGTATAGATGTACTTCAAGAAGGTTTCAGTTTTAATGTAAATGAAGAAATAAAAAAAAGTTATATTAAAAATGAGATGCTTATAAAAAATTCTAATGAAAATTTAAGTGTTTTAATAAAAAACGATTTAACAAATACTATACAAAAAGAGATGAAAATAATAAAAAATTTTAAAATAAATAACAAAGATTTAAATGATATTATAAAAAATAATTTTTTAGAATTTCAAAAAAAAGTTAATAATTATCTTGAGAGTAACACTGTTACCTTAATTAATATAAATGAATTGATTATAAAAAATTTGGGTGATTATATATTGAGAATAAATAATGTACTTAATAAGGTTGATGAAAATATTGAAAAAAAATTTTCAAATATAATAGATGAACATATGAACAATTTAATAAATAATATAAGTAACAAGAATAATGAAAATGTAAATAATATAATTGATAATTTAGATAATAAAAATTATCAGAATATTAAAAAAATAATTGATGATACAAATAAAAGAAACAATGAAAATATGACTAAAACTTTTAATTCTTTAAATAAAATAAATAATGAAAACATAAGTAAAGCAATTAACGATTTAAATAGCAAAAATAATGAAAATATAAATAAAATAACTGACTTACTGAATAGAAATAATGAAAATATAACTAATATGATATTTGATAAAATTGTTAAAGAGAAATTGTGTTACAAAATAGATGAAGAAAATTTATTTTCTAATTTACAAGAAGGGGTAACAATAAAATTCTCTCATATATATACAGATATAAAAAATATATTAATTAAACAAGATGAAAAAATGAAAGGTTATTTAAGAAATATTAAAAATGAACTAAATTTAAAATTAAATTATGAAAATTCTAATATTTTACAAATTATTGAAGACAAAATGAATGACATTATTAATAGAAATATTGGGTATATTAATAATAAAGAAGCAATAAAAAACATTAATGATATAAAAAAAATAACTTTACAACTTAAAAAAGATAATGAAAATATAAAAATTTATAAATCAAATAAAAAAAATAATTATTCATTTCAAAAAGATATAGAAATAAACGAATCAGGAAAAGAATTATGCCAATTTTTTAATTTAAGTAAAGATTCAAATTCATCAAAATATTTCAATAAAAAAATAAATGCTGAAAATAAGAATAGAAAGAAAAGGAAACCTATATATGTAGTTAATTATGTAAAGAATGAGAATAATGAACTAATAGAAGTGTCAGAATATTTAAAAAGAAAAACAAAGAAAAAAGTATGCTTTTAAAATAATATAAAATGGTCTAATTTTTTAAAAAATAAAACACTTTGTATATATTGATAATTTTTTTTTTTTATTTTAAAAATGTTCTTTCCTTTAAAATGTTTTTCTGAATATTCAACTATTTTTATGTTTAAAATTTTTATTATTTTTTTTTGTTATTTCTTCACTTTTGTAGATGTAGATTTAACTACATTTAATTAAAACTTTTTTTTTTTTTTTTTTTTTTTTTTTTTTT
>NW_021628265.1:783423-805267 GCF_900005855.1 Plasmodium gallinaceum | reverse complement strand
AACTGAAAAAAAAAAAAAAAAAAAGAAAGTAGATTATAGAGAATTATAGAAAAAGGTTTAATATAAGTATAAAAAATTAAATAAAGAAGAAAAAAATTTTAGACATTTTATGTATTTTAAAAGACATATATACATGTATATTTAATTTGAGGATAATATAATAAGAAAAAGGAATATTTTTTATTTCATTTTTTTTTTTTTTTTTTTCTTTTAATGAATCTTATTAAAAGAATATTGTCAATTTTTATTTTTTACTATTTTGTTTCCTTTTTAGAAAAAATTTATCATATATAGAAAATAATAATACCTATATATAGATTTAAAAAAAAAAAAAAATAGAAGCACTTAAATTTCATTTTTCTCTTTAATTTTTTTAACTTTCTTAAATTTTTATATAAATATTAAAAAATATTTGTTTTAATTTTTATAATTTAAAAAAAGTAAATGAAGGGATGAAGAAACAGTAACTTTGTTAGAAAATTTTTCATTTTTGCATTTTCTTTTATTTTTAAAAGATGTTATTTGCAAAAATTAATAAAGTAAAAATTACTTTTTTATACATTTAAATATATATATATATATATATATATATATATATATAAAGTAAAAACCTTCATTTTAAGATGAATAAGCCATTAGAAATTTTAGAATTTTTTAATATAAAACTTTCTATTAATTTAAGTTTAGCTTTTATAATTTTAAATATATTATTAGTCTTACTTTCTACTTTTTTAATTAGGTAATATAATAATATTATATATAATGTTTTTTACATATAAATATTTAACTTTTTTCTAAATTAATATATATATTTAATAGACTAAATAATTTTTTTTATTTTTCATAAAAAAGTGATAATTTTTTTTTATTTTTCATAAAAAAGTGATAATTTTTTTTTAATGTTAATTTTATTAGAAATGTAAAAAAAAAAGGACAAAAAGGAGATTCTAAAAAAGGTCACATAATTTTTGAAGATGAAGTATTTGAAGAAAAAGATAAAATTACTGATAGGAAAATATATATAAACACAAAACCTATTTTAAAAAGTAAAAACGAATTTGATGATGACATATATGAAAGAAGTGAAGAAAATAATTATGATAAAGCATATTTAAAAGAAAAAAAAAAAATAAAAGTATACTTAAAATTAAATGAAAGGTTAGAAAAAATTAAAGAAGAATTAAGTTTAGTAGACAAAGAGCTAAAAAAAATTTTATATGAAGAAGAAAATTTTAAATTTACATATATAAATATAGATGATAAATTAAATAACAAAAAAATTACAGAAATTAATAATTTTGATAAAGAGAATGAAGATACGAAAAATAACCATAATGAAAATATATGTGCAATGAATTCATTAGAAAGAAGAGTTAATGTAGGATATAACGAAAATGATAAATTAATAAAAGATAATTATTCAAATTGTAATAATAAGACCACAATAGTTAATTTAAAAAATGATTATGGTAGCAATAATTTAAATGATTATATTAATAAAGCAACTAAAACATCTGAAGATAATGTAAAGAAAAAAAGTGTATTCAATATTAGCAATGTAGTTAGTAATACCATAGAGGATGTTTTAAATAATAATAAAAATAATAAATTCATGAAAAATAATGTTATTAACTATAATAACAAGCAAGAAAATTTAGATAATAATGAAAGTATAAATACTGTAAATTATAAAGAAGGTTTTTCAAATAAAGATGGTGAAAGTGTAATTGATTTAAATTATAAAGAAAATATCAATTCTAATAAAAATACTATCTCGAAAGATGATGATGAGAATAATATATCTAAAAATTATCAAGAAAAAAATTATAAAGAATGTGTAAATATAGAAAATGACAAAATTGATGAAAATATATTTATCAATGATGAAGATTTACTAAGAGAAAAACTAAGAAATAATCAGTCAACTGAAAATAAATCTGTAAATGAATTTAAAATTAATAATCCAAAAGGATCTATTAAAAATTATTTAAATAACGAATTAGATAAAACAAATGAAAAATTAGAAAGCTCTAATTATTATTCTAAAAAAGATGACATTTTAAATGATAAAAGAGAAGAGTTAACTGATTATAAAATAAAAATAAATAATGAAATTTTGATTAAAAATAATCAACTAAAAAATGAAAATTGCGATTTAAATAAAAAAAAGAATGTTATTCGTAAAAGTGTAGAAATGAATAAAAGAAAAAGTGAAGGTGATAAAGTTTACATTATAAAAAAAAATGATATCAATAAAAATGATATAAATGAAAAAAGAGGAGACATTAGTAAAGTAGATATTAATAAAAGAAAAAGTGTTAATGATAAAAATGACTATGTTAGTAAAAGAAAAACTGTAACAGATACAGATAACGTAAACAAAAGGAAAAGTAATGTTGAAATAATTAATTCCACATATAAAAAAAAAGGTAATCTTGAAAAAATAAATGATATAAATAAAAGAAAAAGTGATGTGGATAAATTAAATGATTTAAATAAAAAAAAAGGTGATCTTGAAAAAATAAATGATATAAATAAAAGAAAAAGTGATATGGATAAAATAAATGATTTAAATAAAAAAAAAGGTTGCTCTAATAAAAATTATAATGAAGATAAACGAAGATATGATATTAACAATATAGATGACATAAATAAAGGAAAAGATCATTTTGAAAAAACAGATGATATAAATAAGTGGAAAGGAGATAATTGTAATATGGATATTACAAATATAAGAAAAGATTATACTGAAAAATTTAATGATATAGATAAAAGTAAAAATAATTTTTATAAAATAAATGATGTTAATAAAATAAAAGATGATAATGAACAAATTGATAACACATATAAAAGGAAGAGCGACACTAGTAAAATATATTATATAAATAATGCAACTGATATACAAAGAGCTGATTATATAAATAAAAGGAAAAGTTATAATGACAAAATTGATCATAAGGATGATAAAGGAAATAATTTTTGTAAAGCTAATAATACAAATAAAAGAAAAAGTAATATTGATAAAATAGACAATATAAATATAAAGAAAGAAGATATTGGGAGAATAAATGATATAAATAAAAGAAAAAGCTATGTTAATAAAATAAATGATATAAACATAAGGAAAGAAGATATTGACAAAATAAATGATATAAATAAAAGAAAAAGTGAAACTAATAAGATTGACGATATAAATGTAAAGAAAGAAGATATTGAGAGAATAAATGACATAAATAAAAGGAAAAGTGAAACTAATAAGATTGACGATATAAATGTAAAGAAAGAAGATATTGAGAGAATAAATGACATAAATAAAAGGAAAAGTAACAATGATAAGATTGACGATATAAATATAAGGAAAGAAGATATTGACAAAATAAATGACATAAATAAAAGGAAAAGTGATATTGATAATATAGAAGATATAAACATAAGGAAAGGAGATATTGAAAAGAGGAATGATTTAAATATAAGGAAAGGAACTGTTGATGAGGTCGATGATATAAGTGCAAATAAAGAAGATATTGACAAAATAAATGACGTAAATAAAAGAAAAAGTGAAACTAATAAGATTGACGATATAAATATAAGAAAAGGAGATATTGACAAAAGGAATGATATAAATATAAGGAAAGGAACTGTTGACAATATCGATTATATAAGCACAAAGAAAGAAGATATTGACAAAATAAATGACATAAATAAGAGAAAAAGTGAAACTAATAAGATTGACGATATAAACATAAGGAAAGGAGATATTGATAAGAGGAATGATATAAATATAAGGAAAGGAACTGTTGATGAGATCGATGATATAATCGCAAAGAAAGAAGATATTGACAAAATAAATGACATAAATAAAAGAAAAAGTAATATTGATAAGATTGACGATACACATATAAGAAAAGGAGATATTGACAAAATAAATGATATAAATAAAAGAAAAAGTAATATTGATAAGATTGAAGATATGAACGTAAGAAAAGAAGATAATGACAAAATAAATAACATAAATAAAGAAAAAAGTGAAACTAATAAGATTGACGATATAAACGTAAGAAAAGAAGATATTGACAAAATAGATGACATAAATAAAAGAAAAAGTGAAACTAATAAGATTGACGATATAAATATAAGAAAAGGAGATATTGACAAAAGGAATGATATAAATATAAGGAAAGGAACTATTGATGAGATCGATGATATAAGCATAAAGAAAGAAGATATTGACAAAATAAATGACATAAATAAAAGAAAAAGTGAAACTAATATGATTGACGATATGAATGCAAAGAAAGAAGATACTGAGAGAATAAATGACATAAATAAAAGAGAAAATGACATTGATAAGATTGAAGATATAAACGTATGGAAAGAAGATAATGACAAAACAAATAACATAAATAAAGAAAAAAGTGAAACTAATAAGATTGACGATATAAATGCAAAGAAAGAAGATACTGAGAGAATAAATGACATAAATAAAAGAGAAAATGACACTGATAAGATTGAAGATATAAACGTATGGAAAGAAAATAATGACAAAATAAGTGACATATATACAAGTAAAAATATTAATAATAAAATAGATGATGTAAACATAGTAAACGGAAATATTAACAACATTAATGATATAAATAAAATAAATGAATATATTGAAAAAACACATATTATAAATAAAAGTAAAGAATACTATGATAAAGTAGGTATGAATAGGGAAAAAGATGATAATAATCAAATGGATTGTTTAAATAAGCAGAATGACAATAATGATAACATATATAATACAAATAAGAGAGCGTATGGAAATAATATAATGGATAATAAAAATATAAGAAAAGAAGATGTTGATGAAACGAATGATCTAAAAGAAAGAAAAGAAAATGTTAATCAAATAAATAATACAATTAAAGAAAAAGAAGATTGTGATAAAATAGAAAATAGAAATGAAAAAAAAAGTGGTACATATAAAATGGATAATACAGATAAAAGAAAAGATGATGTTGACAAAATATATAACATATATGAAAGAAAAGAAGGTACCGATGAAATAGATAATGTTAATAAAAAAAAAGATACTGATAAAATAAAAGATAGAAATAATAAAAAAAGTGATATAAATAAAGTGGATAATTTAAATAAAAGAAAAGATATTAATAATATAGATAAGGGGGATAATAATAAAGGAGACATTGATAAAATATATGATATAAATATAAGAAAAAAAGTTCTTGATAAAATAGATAATATAAATAAAATAAAAGATGATTCTTGTAAAAGAGACAATATAAATAACAGAAAAAGTGATAATGACAATACAGATGATATAAATAAAAGAAGAGATGGTACAATAGTCGATATACATAAAAAAAAAAAAAATGATGAAGAAGTTGATTACATATATAATAGAAAAAATAATTCTGATAAAACTGATGATTCAAACGGTCAAGGTGATTTAAATAATTTAAATATAAATAATGTAATTAGAGAAAAAACGGGACAGCACAAAGAAAAGCAAGAATATGATATAAGTGAAAATGATTTACAAACATTAAAGGATGTAATAGATAACAATAATAAAAATGAGAATAAAAAGAATTATTTAAATTATGAAAATTTTGATTTTAAAAATCTTAAAGAAAAATATAAATTCAAAGTGGGTATAAAAGATAGTGAAGTAAATCAGTTAAAATATAATTCAATGAACGAGTTTAAAGATATAAATGAAATAATTATATTACAAAATAATGGTTTAAAAGGAAGTTTCATAAATTCAAAAAATATAGACAATTCAGATGGCATTGAAAAGATGGCTGAAAAGAATAGTTACGAAGGATTTGATATAAAAGATACTTTTATAAATGATATACAATTAAAAAACAAAAAGGAAAAAAAAGACGTAGAAAAATTAACTGAGGATATAATCAATCAAGAAAAGATATATCAATATACAAAACACAAAACTAATGTTGATATGTTGAGTGTAATTCATTTACCTATGCATATATTTATATTAATTGTATATAGACACATTTTTTTTTTTCTTCTTTTTTTTTTTTTTTTTAGTTTTCAAATGAGACAAATAGTAGAGACATAAAAAAGCTAAAAAAATGGAAAGTATTATATTTTTCAATAGAAATTTCAAATACATATATATATTTATAAATACATCTATCTATATATATATATTCATATATATATACTCTTTTGTAGTCACATATGATATCAAAGAAATATGAAGATGATTGGCTATCATCAGATGTACTATTGTCATGCTTCTTGAATTTTATAAAATTAAAAAAGTATGTAAATATAAAGGAGTTATCCGTTAAATTTCAAACTACAACTGACGTAAAAAAAAAAAAAAAAAAAAATAGTGACATAAAAATAATTTATAACAATGCATATCAAAATTTATATGATTATTAAAATATTTTATTTACTTATAGGATATAAGAGAAAAGTTAGAAGAATTAGAAGAACAAGACATGATTAATGGCGTTTTAGATGAAAAAGGTAATTATATTTATTTATCACAAGAAGAAATTAATAAGTTATGTTTTGAAATACAGTCAAAAGGAAAAGTAAATACACGGGAAGATTTTGTGAAAATTTGTAATAAAATTATATCTTTAAATATTAATGATAAGGTTATATAAATTTATTTTTAATTAAAATTTTAAGATTTCAATATTTTTCTTCTGTTTTTAATTATTTGTAAAAATACATTTTTAGGATAAAGAAAAATTAAAAGAAGAAGAGGAAAAAATAATTAAAGCCAAAACGGAAATATTTTAATAATATAAAAAATTTGTTTCAAATTAGTATAAAAAATAATACTTATTTGAGATATGGAAAAAAAAAAAAAAAAAAAAAAAAAAGCATAAACATATATATATAACTAAAATTCCAAAAACAATTATAATAATGTGAAATATTTTATGTATACTTTTTAAAATGTTCTTTTAAAAATTCAATGCATTCTTTTTTATTTTCTCCATGGATACACATAAATCGTATCTGAAAAAATATAATAAATATTTATATGTATATTATGTTAAAATTAGATGAACAATAAAATAAAAAAAGCTGTAAAATATGTTATAAATAGCCAATATATACGAATTTTTTTTTTTTTTTTTTTTTTTTTTTTACTATTTGTTCATAGATTTCATTAATTTGATTTGAAGAAATTCGTGGAAAGTTATTTTTAATATCAGGCCACTTTAAAAATGGTTTAATTTTATACGAGTTTTGTAAATTATTTTCCAAAATATATTGATATAATTTTTTAACAAAGTCAGATGGATATATATCATTTATTGTGAAGGCTAAATAATTTTTATTTATTTCGTTATATTTATGAAATATATAAAATATAAAAAATATTATATTCCATCTTTCACCTACTTTTTTTAAAAATAATACAATATCACTTTTTATATGTAAATTATTTTTTTGATCAATATTATTTTTTAAAAAATTAAGCAAGTCAATATTTTTGTATAAATGATATAAATGAATAAAACCTTCGAAAATGTTTACACAAAATTTTGAATATTTTAATGGTAATTTTAATGATTCACGAATAATATATTCTACAACATATTCAGTTTTTGAATTTTTTATGTAATAAAAATGATTTTTTAATGGCAATAAAAATAAACATATATATATGTAATTTACATTTTCTTTATATTGTAAATCATGAAATACTTCTTTTGTTAAATTATGTTCAATTTCTTTAAAAAATTTTACATAATTTAAACCATAGAAAAGCCAACTGGCTTCTTCATTTTTTTTTTCATCATTAATATCTTTATTTATTATATTTTTTGTATTATTTTGATTTATATCATTTATATTATTTTGGATATTTAAATCACTTGTATTATTTTTAATAATATTATTTGCATCATTTTTATTTATCTTCTCTTTTTCAGTTTCATAAAAATCATCATGAATCTTTTTATTTGTACCATTATCTTCACAATTATGTATACTTTTATTAATTTTATCTTTTTTTTTTATTTTTTCAAAGTTTTCTTGATCCTTAATAAAGTACTCTAATGGTAGTTTAAAAATTTTAGAAGAATAAGAACTATAGTTTAATAAGGTTAAACATAAAACAATATTTTTGCATTTTTCAGAAAATATTTTTGTAATTTCTGAAGAAAGTCTACTTTTCGAAATTTTTTTACTAAAAGAATTTTTTATATCTTCATTTTTTAAAACATTAAAAATAGACTTTTCTAAACAAAAATCAAAAGAACCACAAAATCTTATACATCTGATAATTCTTAAAGGATCATCAAGAAAAGTAGAGAGCGGATCTAAAGGTGTACATATAATTTTATTTTTTAAATGAAAAATCCCTTTTTTTGTGTAATCTTCAACTTTTTTATTTTTTAAATTATAAAATAAGGAATTTACAGTGAAATCTCTTCTTAAAGCGTCTTCTTCTGGTGTTCCAATTACAATTTCAGGAATTCTACTCTCTTCACTATATTTTTCATTTCTTAAATTAACTATATCTACTTGAAAATTAAATAGATTAAAACTAGATGTTTCTAAATGTTTCGACTGATCAGAATTTATTTTTATAATACCAAAATTAAAATTTTTATTTTCTTTTTCTTTTATATATTCTTTAATATAATTACAAAAGTCAGCACCTTTCATATTGTCTACTGTTATATCAATGTCGTCGTTAGAAATTCTTAAAAACTTATCCCTCACCCAACCACCTACTACTCTTAATGTGCTTTTTAAATTATATTTTTCATTTACATTAGTTAAAAATTCAAATAAATCTTCTTCTTCCTTTCTTATTGTTGTACTTATTAAATTTTCTATCTCTTTTATGTTGTCACATTTTTCTTCATCAACTTTATGCTCTTTTTTTTGTGTTAGTTCTTCTTCATCTACTATGTAATTTTTTAAATAACTTAAATAAATATTTTCATACATTTTAATTTTACTATAGTTATATATGATATTTTTATTTTTTGTTTTAATTTTATAATTATTTCTTCTATGCTTTGTTTTTATATAGAATAATTTTTTTGCACAATTAAAAAAAATTTTTTTTTTGATCATAATATCATTTTTATATATCACTTTATTTGAGTACTTTTTAAGTGAGATATTTCCTTTTATGCTAATTACTATTGTTATTAATGATAAGTAAAATAGCGAGAAAAAATTAAAATTCATCCAAAAGAAAAATATTTAAACGTACATAGTGTTAAAAATAAAAATATTCATATTTTTTATATAAATAATGTTTTGTAATTTTTTAATTTATCTTTTATAAAATTAATGATATTTATATTTTACTTAGATTTTTTTTTTTTTCTATTTAATTTTATATTAGTAAAAACAAGAAATTTTAATTATAATAAAGTATTAGATGGGTACTGAAGAGATAGATTAACTAAAATTTTAATCAAATATAAACTCCTCTAAAATTTTTTTTTTTTTTTTTTTTTTTATTGAAATAAAATTTTTTATTATCTTTTTAATAGATTTGATATTTTCATTTATACATAAATATATATATAAAAAAAACAAAAAAAAAAAAAAAAAAAAAAGTGTAAAGTAAAAAGGATTAAATATATATTGAAAAAAAAAGTGGTAAGTTAAATTAAAACTACCATGTAAACTAAAGAAGAATTAAAAAAGACGCATAATCGAATAATTTTTTTTTTGTTTATATTTTTTTATACTAATGTTTCAAAATCTAAACGTCTTATTAAAGTGATTTATATTCACTAGTTTTTTGTTAAAATGAATAACATCTCTTTTGATATTGACATTCAAAATATGAAGGAAAGAAATGGGGATGAGGAAAATGAGAATAAAAATATCGATAAAATGAACAGTGAAGTAGTTTTACAATCAAGTAAATTAAAATATTTATTTTGCTTTCTTGGATGCTTAACTTTATGGTATTTTAATTTTTTTTCATTGTGTAAATATTTAAAATTATTACATAATATACATATATGTTTTAATATTTAGAATTATAATAATGTAGGGCTTATTAATTTTAAATATACGTGTATTTATACTAATATTTATAAATAAATATTAATGTTATTATATATTTTAATTTATTTTACATTATAGTGGATTAAGAACATCAATAGTAAGAAAAATGGCTTTTTCTCCACCATCATTAAAAGGATATTTAGTTGAGAATAATAAATTTGTTTGTAATCATGTTAAGAGTATTGAATTTTATGAAGCAGTAAGAAGAAATAATATAGGAATAAATTTCATATTAATAAAAAAACATTTAAATAAAATAGCAAGTATATTAATTTATAGAAAGCCATTAAATTTTAATAAACAGATAATTTTGTTTTCTCATGGAAATAGCACAGATATTGGTCATATGTGCCTTTTTTTTTTGAATTTAGTACTTTATAATGATGTGAACATTTTAGCTTACGATTACAGTGGATATGGTTATAGTAACAAAAAACCAAGCGAAAAAAATATATATAAAAATATAAAAATAGTATATAAACATTTAATAAAAGAGTTAAAAATAAATCCATTAAACATTATTGTATATGGGCATAGTATAGGTACAGCTTGCAGCTGTTATTTGATTAGTTTAAAAAAAGTACAAGTTGGAGGATGTATTTTACAATCTCCTCTTGCTAGTGGGTTAAGGTTATTAATTCCTTATGAAAACCAAAAATTACCATGGTTTGATGTTTTTAAAAATGTAGATAGATTAAAAAAGGTATCTCTTTTACCAATTTTTTTAATGCATGGAAAAAGAGATAAACAAGTACCTTTTAATCATGCGGTTTGTTTAATGAATATATTAAAAGAAAATTTTGAAAAAAGAAACCTCAAAAATAATTCATTGAAAAATTTTGAAGAAAAAAAAAATTTAGATAATTTATCATTAATTAATTTTTGGGCCATTGAAGATGCAGATCATAATGATATTGAAGAAAAAAATACCGTAGTTTTTTATCACAAAATAAAAGAATTTTTATTACTTTGTGAAAATTTTAATAAAAATAAAAAATCATAAAACATATTCAACATTTCTTAATTTAGATATATTTATGTTTTTCATCTGTATGAGTATATATATTATTTAAATTTTTCATTTTTTCAAATGTTTCTATATATATTATATTTTACTTTGATCCTTTTATATTTTTTTTTTTTATCTTTCATGTATTTTTTATAAAATTACATTTTGCATATATAATTTTTTTTTTTAGATTTTTATATCATGAAAATTTTTTGCTAATGTCTTTTATATAAAAATTATATACTAAAAATAAATGTGTCTAAAATACACGCATATAAATATTTGTCAATATTATAATTCTAAAAATTTAGTTCGAATTCTATTTCATTATTAACGTTTTATTTGTATATGAATAATATACTATTTTGTATATAAATATATATATAAATAATTTTTTTTTTTTTTGTTTTTTTTGTGGTGAGATATAAATGTTTTCATTTAGCTTTTACAAAAAAAACTTATATATCTATGGAATATTTAATAAAAAAAAAAAAAAAGGAAAAAAGGAAATTATTCTATATAATTGTAAATTATTTGTAACCAAATTAAAAATAACAAAAAATAGTAATTTATAATTTAAAAGAAATTATAAAGCAGATAATATATTAATAAAAAATAAAAAAGTGGTACACATAAGAATTCATAATAAACAAATATATGTATATATGTAAAGACAGCAATGAAATGAATTATTAAAAAAAAAAAAAAAATCACATTGTCCTTATGATAAATAATTAAAGAATGATGGATGCTCTTAGAATTTAACAACATTAAATAATTAATATCTTATTTTTTGGTATATTTTGTAAATGTTTTTTATAAAGACTAAACTTAAAATTGCCATATATTTTTATTAAAGAGTGTATATGATTATAGATCTCTTTTTTTATTTTATTTTATATTTATCAAAAAACTTGAGTAACATATTTATATTCTTAGTGAAATATATTCCTATTATAGACCAACCTGAAATAAATATAGAAACAATAAAAAAAGCATAATCATTATTCTCTATAAAATTTTTTAAATTCATTCCAAATAAACTCGTAATAACTGAACAAATAGAACAAAATAAAGTAGAAAAAGAAATTTTTGCATTTAATAAAATAAATTTATTTCTATTATAATCTAAATTTAATCTCATTAATTCTTCATAATGTGTAATTTTTTCTTCAATATTTTCTAATTCTCCATATAGTTCATCTGTTAATTGTAAATGAGTTTCAAGTAATATTTCTAAATCACTATGATCTTTTAATTGATTTATATAGTTATTATGTAAAAATGTTAAATACATATTTTTCATATCATTATCATCTTTTAATATTTTTTCAATATTACTACGTAGAGCATTTAATAAATTGGATAATTTTTGTAAATTGTTTTTAATCTTCATCATATCTCTTAATAATTTATTTGTTAACATATTTATTTCATTATTTTCTTCTCTTCTTTGTAGTTGTATTTTTTCTCGAATTTTTCCATTAATTTGATCTATATCGTTTTCATACTCTTTTAAAGATAGTTGCATACATATGTCTAAACATAAAAATTCAAAAAAATTGTTTGTATTATATCTATAAAAATTATTTTTTACATTTAAATCATTTATATCTTCTTTTTCATCATTTCTTTTATCTTCCGAATTATCATCATTTTTTACATCATCTGTGCATTCTTCAATTTTTAAATTACATTTTTTTTTAAAGTTCTCTTTAATTAAATTTATTGCTTTTATAACTAAAGGATTATTCGGATCAAATAGCCATAATTCATTAAATCGAATAATACAACTTATAAAACCAGTTCTTAATAAAATCACATTTTTTCTTACTAATATAGTTGGGTTGTGATTATTATTATATGTATCAATTAATCTTAAATCACTAAAAGGTATCTCTATTAAAAAAAAAAGCACAACACTGATATAAAATTTGTAGTTTATGTATGTTTATATTTTTTTATAAATTTTTAATTTTTTGTATGGATATAAAAAAAGAGTATACATATAAACAATTATATTGTAATTTATTTGTTATAGAAGAAAATATATAAAAAAAAAAAAATTTTTTTAAAATATATATATATGTATTATTTTTTTTTTTTACTTAAAACATAAGGTAAATTGTATTTGGAAAAATAAACTTTTTCACATATTATTTTCTCATCTGTAATTTTTATATTTTGCATTAATATATTATTAAAATTCTTTTTTGAGTATATTTTATTTTCATTTTTTACATTGATATATTTTGATGAAAATCTCACAGGAATGTATGTTTTTGATGTTAAGTAAATTGAGTGAATAATTTTATTTTTATATTTTTTCATGTATCTCCACTCTATCATTGTTTTTTTTTTTTTTCTTTCATATATATATATATATATATATTTATTTGTGCAAAATTTTTTTCCTATTATTAATTTTAGGAAGAAAAGTTTATTAATAAATTATTTTTTAAAAATTATAAAAAAAAAAAAACAACAGGTTGCTTGTAAGGAGTTGAAATTCATTTATTGGCACTTCGTAAAATGGTTAAAATTTTAAGTGAAGATATATGCAATTGTGTTAATGTATTTTATTTTTTGAATAATGTACAACTATTTTTAGTGCAACATTCTATAAGATCATATAATAAAATAAAGTAAAAGAGAAATGAATAAAACATGGTATTATATAAATAAAAAAAATAATAATTGTAAATGTTATGTGAACATAAAAATAGTCAAAAATATTATACAAAAAAAAGATAATAAAAAAAAAAAAAAACAGAAAATGTAGTGTAATAAAATAAAAAAATAATATATTTTGAATAATTTTTTAAAAAAAAAATAAAATATTAATTTATTAAAATGGAGTAAATGTAGCCAAATGAAGAATTTACCTTTTCAGTGTTATGAAAATTTTTTTTTTTATTAAATTAATAAAATTGAAATTTTTTTTACACTAAAAAGAGTTATTATATATAAGTTTCAGACAAAAACAATAAATTTAAAATTTATTTTTAATTTTTATCATATATAATGTTTCAATATAAAATAATTAAAAAGATGGAGAAGAAACTCCTTGAAAAAAAATAAAAAGTTGTATAAATATATGCATATAAAGAGAGAAAAAAAAAAAAAAAAAAAGAACAAGAGAACAAAAATAATATATATGTGCAAAATATAATAAAAAATGGGATACTTTATTAATTGCTTTTATTTTGAAAACATTTTGATTTTTTATTGCTGCTAATTATCATAATGATACTTATTATTAATATGCAAAAATAAATCTAAAAGAAAAAAAAAAAAAAAAAATAAAAAAAAATAAAAAAGTATTTTTAAATTTTTCTATCTCCTTCATTAATAAAATTATAATTATTTATAATTTAAAAAACTTTTATAATAATTAATTTTTATCTTTTAAATATGAATAAAAACATAAAAGATAATTCAAATGTTGTGTGTTTCAATGAATATGTAATATGTTTCATAAATTTTAATACAGACATACTTATTAAAGAATAAAAATACTTTTTTCTATAAGAAATATTTATAATATATAAAAAGTACGTCTACTTTTTTTTTTTTTTTATATTTTTGATTTTAAATATTTTTTTACTTTTATACATTTATTCAATTATGTAAATATATATATATATATATATATATATATATATAAATATTTTTTGTTTTTCTTTTTCCCCTCTTACCCCCGCACCAATGAAAGATGGTTTAACTTTTTCAGATATTTTTCCATGAAGTTCTATTGATTCGGAGTCACGTAATAGCATAAGACCAACAATTGCTAAAAAAACTGCAGAAAAAAATGATACTATAGCGAAATAATAAGTGACAACTTTTCCAAATGAAGACGACATTATCTTTATAGTTTTAAGAAATTGTATATTAATTTTTCAAATTAAAAAAAAATCATAAACATAAAGCAAATATTTCATTAAATTTAGTACGTTATAGTACCATTCTGTATAAAATCTAAAAAAAAAATAAATATAAATTACTAATGCATATAATAAAATATAATCTTTTTTTTATAACAAATTCGTATTACATCTACATTTGAAAAAATTACAAATATTTAATTAAAATATATATATGTAATCAATGATTACGCAAAAAAAAAAAAAAAAAAAAAAAACCTTCAACCATTATTTTTTATAAGAACAACTCGAAAATGAAAAAAAAGAGTTCTTGATTTTGTCAAAATTCATTCAAAATTTTATAATTCTCTTTTTTTTTTTTTTTTTTTTTTTATCATTTTCTTCTTTTTTTTCTGAGTTGTTCAATTTAAAGTGTATTATTTTTTTTTTTTTTTTTTTTATAAATAAAAAAGCTTAATTATTTAGCTATTCATTAATAATTTTTGCACACATGAAAGACAAAATACATACTCAATTTTATTTTATAAATGTATAAAAATGAGAAAATTTTGTATATTTAAAAAAAAGAATAAATATAATAAAATACAGAAAAAAAAAAAAAAAAGAAAAAAAAAAAAACCATAAAAAAAATTATTGAAATATTTATGCGTGAAAAAAAATTTTTGTTTAAAACATATTATTATATGAAATAAATTTATCTATTAATATGTATAATGTAAAATAAAATTAAAAAAAAAAAAATATTCAATAAAATTGTTTTATCTATAACACCTTTTATTATTATTTATTTAACTGAAAAATGCTTAATAACGTTTTTCTTTTTTTAAAAGAAAAAAAATTTTATTAAAAAAGAACAAACTTATTACACAATTTTTTTTTTTTTTTTTTATGTCCATTTTTATTTAAGGAGTGAATTAAATTAAAAAAAAATAGTAAAAATGAATAAACATTCTTTTGAAAATTGTTTTCAAATTGATAAAAAAATTATGTAATTTGTAAATTAAGGTGAAATTAAAATCATACTGAAGATATATATTTACATATATATTTTACTATTAAAATTACATACATAATGATAAACTTCAGCATATTAGAGAAATGTCTTATGGGTCATATTATGTTAGTTTTAAAACATTAATTTTAATGTAATTAATTTTAATGTATGTCACGTTTTTAAGCTATATAAAATGAAGTAAATTTTATTAGTTTCAATTAAAATTAGATGCATTTTTTTTATATTATTTTTTGTGTCATAAAATTCAAGCTAAATAATATATTTTTTTTTTTTAAGCATAATGAATTTAATTAAAATACGTAGAAATAAATATGTGAAAAAATAAAAAATTTTTAAATATAATATATTTTTTTTTAATTTGTTTATAAAGTTAAAATAAAAGATTTAACTTTTTCGAATTATTAATATGAAATAATTATATGTAATTTATATGATATTATTTTTTTTCTTTATTCTTCTATTTAGCTTTTCCTTGATTAGCTACTTCGTCCATTTTTTTTTTTAATTCTTCGCTATCTAATAAATAATAATGCTTAATTGGCTTTAAGTTTTCATCTAATTCGTAAACTAAAGGTACACCAGTGGGAATGTTTAATTCTAATACATCAGCTTCGCTTAAACTATCTAAATGTTTTACTAGCCCTCTTAAGCTATTTCCATGTGCAGAAACAAGAACTTTTTTATTTGCTAAAATATCAGGTGCAATATGATCAAACCAAAATGGTAAAACTCTTTCAACTGTATCTTTTAAACATTCAGTGAAAGGTAAGGTATCTTTTGGTACATTTTTGTAAACAATATTATGTCCAGGCCATCTGCTATCTTCTTTATCTAGTTTTGGTGGAGGAATATCGTAAGATCTTCTCCATATTTTAACTTGTTCTTCTCCATATTTTTTTGCTGTTTCAGATTTATTTAAACCCTGAAGAGATCCATAATGTCTCTCATTTAATCTCCAGGTTTTTATGACAGGTACATGCAAAAGGTCAGCAGTTTTTAAAACATTCCAAGTTGTATGAATAGCTCTTTTTAATACAGAAGTGTAAACAACATCAAATTTAAAATTTTTTTCTTTTAGATAATTACCAGCAGATCTAAAAAATATTTAACCAAATAAAAAAAAAAGTAAAAATATACGTGGAATATTAAAATTTAAGCATAACTATCTTTTTTTTTTTTTTTTTTTTATTCAGAATAATTAAGTTTTTTTATATTACATTGCTTCTTCTTCTCCTTTTTCACTTAATGGAACATCAGTCCATCCTGTAAATTTATTTTCTTTATTCCATGTACTCTCACCTTAAAAAAATAATACAAAAAAATAAATTATCATTTAAATTTGAAATCCTAAAGATCTTAATTTTTTTTTTTATTTTATCTTTTTTTCCTTTTTAAATACAAACCATGTCTTAAAAGAACTAAAGTATACACCATTTTTTCTTTTTATTTATAATTTTTTTTTTTTTTTTTTTTTATATATATATAAATATAATTTGTAAATAAGTAATTACAACTTCAAACGAATTAAAAAAAAAAAAGTTAATGTTATAAAATAATATAAAGCCAATATTTCTAAAAATAGAAAATTATTTTAATAAAAATAATATTTTAATATTAAAGTTTTAATTATTTTAAAATAATTATAATGCTTAAATTTTTTTTTAATTTGGTATTTATTTATTTATTTTTAATGTATTCATTTTTTTTAATGTGCATTTTTACTTGTGCATTACAAGGTTTTTTTTTTTTTTTTTTTTTTTTTTTTTTTTTTTTTAAGATATTAGTATATTCTATTTATTTTTTATTTTTATATACATGTGTTTTTGTATTTTATATTATATATTTTTATTGAGTACTTAAGTTTATATGTATAAATTTTTATATTTAATTATATTAAAAATTTAGTGTTTTTAAGAGTTCTTAAAAAAAAAAAAAAAAAAAAAAGAGAAAGAAATTTCAGCTTAGAAAAATTTCTTTTTTATTTTTTTAAAAACGAAATTCTTCGGTACATTTTTTTCTATGTCGGATATATCATTTGTTTTAATTTCTTCTATTTCATCTATCTCTTCATCCTCTTCTTCACTATCTTCTATTAACCATTTATGCCAGTATATTAGCTGAAAAAAGTGAGAATTTTACAATTATATATACAAATTAATGTGTTAAGATACAATATTGAAAATGAAAAGTTAAAATCGTAAGCTATTTATTTAATTTTTTTTCAATTGTTAGCATATGCCTTTTTTTTTTTATCATTCATTTTTTTTTTTTGATAAATATCATTTAATATGCCAATTTATTTTATCTTCTTTTAAAGTATATTTTACTTATTTTGTAGGTAAAATAATATATTTAAATGAAGATAATGAAAAAAATATATAAGAAATATATTTTTTTTTTTTTTTTACTTATTCATTTATATTAAATAAAAAAAATAATATAAAATAATAAAAAAAAGGATCTTACTTGTAACATAGCTTTGCTTTTTAATTCTGATTCAGAGTTATCTTCTTCAAACCACTGATAAAAATAAAAAAAATATGCAGAATTATAAAGTGCCTTTGCAATATATGTAAAAATAATTATGGGCAAATATTTATATGAATTGTTTTCTTATTTTTTAATTTATTTTTTTTAATATATAAAATAAACTTTGAAAAATTATTTAAAAAAATAATTTTTATATGTAAATTTGTTCTGCTCTTTTTACTTTTATAAATGAGTTTTTTGAAATAACACCGGAAAACAATAACGAGTCAAAAACTGCTTCAACTAATGAGGTTTCTTCTGATAAGTGAGGGTACTTTAACTCTTTAAAAAAAAAAAAAAAAGAAATGATAATAAGAATAATAAAAATTACTATTTAACAAATTGTTTTAATTTACTTTTATTTTTTTTTTTCTTACCATCACAAAATTTTATTATGTCATTTAAAATATAATTATCATGGTTTTCAATTTTGCTATTCTGAAAAAAAAAAAAAAATACATAAGCAAATATTTACAAAGAATTATAAAAAAATTTTAATTAAATAATTTTAATTCTAATGAATAAAAAATTTATACTTGTTTCAAATAAAGAAATAAAGTTTTCAAATTTTTTGCTTTCTTCAAATAAATATCGTATTCGGCTTTTTGTGGAAGACTTAAAATAAAAACTGACATAACCACATAAAAAGGGACATGACTTTCAATGTAGTTGCCTAAAAAAAAAAAAAAAAAAAAAAAGAAGTATTTAATTAAGAAAATATTATAATATTATTTATATAAATTTATTAAATGTGTATTACAATTTTCTGTTTTTAATATAGAGCATATATTAACGATTTCTTCTTCATTAAATTGATAGCTTTCTATTATTTTGTCCTTGATTTCATTATAAAAAGCTTTAATAACATCTAAATCATGTTTATATATATTATTATATTTTAAATTTTCTTCATTTTTTTTTTTAATTTTTTCTAACTGTTTTTTGTAAATTTCTTCTCTTTTTTTTTTTGCAATTTCTTCAATATCCATTTTCTCAATAATTTTTGCATTTTCTGTTTTTTCAGCTATTTCTAAAAAGATATTTTTTACATTATTATATTCATCATTTTTGCTTTTCTTTGAGATACTAATGCTTTTTTTATTATCATTTTTTAAATCATTTTTAATTTCTTTTTTATTATCTTCTTTTAATGATTCCATATGTATTAGCTTTGCAGATGGAATAAATGTTGATATTCCTTGATTTTTACTTTTAAGAAGTTGTAATCTCATCTCTCTTAATTTTTTTTGTTCTTCTAGCATTTTCAAACTTCTTTCTTCTTTTTCTTTCAATTCTTGCTGATACATATAAACTCTTTTAGGTATAAATTTTTTTTTCTCAGTTTCTTCTTTTTTACCATCATTATTTAAACATATCTCTTTTTTTGACAGACAATTTTCTTTTTCTTCAATCTCACTTTTTTTTATTTCTGTTTCTTTTATTTCATTCACTTCTTTTGTTTCTTTTTCTTTTATTTCTTTTTCTTCTTTATTATCTATTTCTTTTGTCTCTTCTTCTTTTATTACATTCACTTCTTTTGTTTCTTTTTCTTTTATTTCTTTTTCTTCTTTATTATCTGTATCTTTTGTTTCTTTTTCTTTTATTTCTTTTTCTTCTTTATTATCTGTATCTTTTGTCTCTTCTACTTTTATTTCTGTTTCTTTTATTTTTTTATATTCTATCTCTTTTTTATTCTCTTCTTTAATTTCTTTTTCTTTTATTTCATTCACTTCTTTATTTTCTGTTTCTTTTGTTTCTTTTTCTTTTATATTTTTCTCTTCATTATTATCTGTTTCTTTTGTCTCTTCTTCTTTATTCTCTTCTTTTGTTTCTTTTTCGTCCATAATATCGTTTTCCTTTTTTAATTCTTTATCACTTTTTTGTGATTCTTCAATTACATTAGTTGATATCATGTTATTTTTATATTGCTCAAGTTTTTTTTTTTTTCTTAATTCTTCTAATCTTCTCAAGTAAAGTGGTTTTTCATTTGTTTTTTTATTTTCTTTTATTTCATTTTCTTTTTTTTTTGAATTATTAAACAATGTATTATTAACTCCTTTTATTACTTCTTTATCATTTTGTTTATTTCTTATATTCGTGAAATCTATATCATCATCATTTCTTTTATTTCTTATATTTGAAAAATCTATATCACCATCATCCTTTTTGTTTCTTATATTTGCGAAATCTTTATCATCATCGTTTCTTTTATTTCTAATGTTTGAAAAATCTATATCTTCATCATTCTTTTTATTTCTTATATTTGAAAAATCTATATCACCATTTTTTTTGTTCCTTACATTTGAGAAATCTATATCATCATTTTTCTTATTTCTTACATTTGAAAAATCTATATCATCATTTTTTTTGTTCCTTACATTTGAAAAATCTACATTTTCTTCATTTTTCTTGTTTCTTAAATTTGAGAAATCTATATCATCATTTTTCTTATTTCTTACATTTGAGAAATCTATATCATCATTTTTTTTATTTCTTACATTTGAGAAATCTATATCATCATTTTTCTTATTTCTTACATTTGAAAAATCTACATCATCATTTTTCTTATTTCTTACATTTGAGAAATCTATATCATCATTTTTTTTATTTCTTACATTTGAGAAATCTATATCATCATTTTTCTTATTTCTTACATTTGAGAAATCTATATCATCATTTTTCTTATTTCTTACATTAGAAAAGTCTAATTCTTCATTGCTTTTTTTATTTCTTAAATTTGCAAAATCTACATTTTCTTCATTTTTCTTATTTCTTAAATTTGCAAAATCTACATCTTCATTACTTTTTTTATTTCTTAAATTTGCAAAATCTAAATTATCGTCATTTCTTTTGTTTCTTAAATTTGAAAAATCTATATCATCATTATTTACTGCATTTGTTTTATTTTTATTTCTACCTAAACCAATACTATCACTTTTTTTTATATTATTTTTGTCATTTGTTAAATTTTTCAGTTTATTTGTTTCATTTTTATTATCATCTTTATTAATTCTTTTATCTGATTCAAAGGTTCTCCAATCACTATTTTCAACAATTTCATTTTTTTCATAAATTTTTTTTTTTTTAGAATCTACAATTTTTTCAGTTGTGTCAATTATTAAATCATCTTTTTGATAATACTTCTGTAAATCTATTATATTCAAATGTATTTGTTTCTTTTTTTTTGCCATTTTTTTTTTTTTTTTTTTTTTATTTTAAAAGAAAAAAGTAGTTTTTTTAAACTTTAAATATTTTGTTATATATTTTTCTAATATATTCTTTATATTTCACTCATAACATACAGATAAATTATTTTTAGAATGTTACTTTTTTTTTTTTTTTTTTTTTTTT
>NW_021628265.1:771390-782423 GCF_900005855.1 Plasmodium gallinaceum | reverse complement strand
ATTTTTTTATTTTTTTTTTTTTTTTGTGTTTCAAAGTCAAATAGAAAAATTTCTGTATGCAGAAGACTTAATTGCTGTTGATAAAATGAAATTTTCCTTTTTAATTATTTATGTTAACACTAATATAAAATATAAATATTTTTTTGTATGATTTTGAAGAAAAAATAATATTAAAGTTTTAATATAATTCAAAAATATTTTACAAAAACATATACTTTTGTTTTAATGTTCTATCTCTTGTACAAGTTATTTTTTATTATACAAATCTGTGCATGAAGAAAAAAAAAAAAAAAAAAAAAAAAAAAAAAAAATACTTTTATTTTACATATAATTTTTACTTTTTTTTTTTTATCATTGTAGATANTTCTATCTCTTGTACAAGTTATTTTTTATTATACAAATCTGTGCATGAAGAAAAAAAAAAAAAAAAAAAAAAAAAAAAAATTTTTTTGTTCAAGTATATTTATTTAAAATAATATTTATCTTTATTATATTTTAATATAAACTTAATTTTATGTGATATATATATATATATATCTACAATGATAAAAAAAAAAAAGTAAAAATTATATGTAAAATTAAAGTAATTTTTTTTTTTTTTTTTTTTTTTTTTGAAGTTTCATATTAAAAAGTGGTTGTATCTGTAACTTATTTTTATTAAAGAAAATAACATAAACTATTTTTGAATGTCTAAGAATATTTAAATGAAATAACTTTTTTTTTTTTTTTTTAATATTATTTCAAAAAGTCTATAATATTTTAGTAATTAACAATTAGAAATTTCTTTTCGTTTTTGTTAAATATATTAGCTTTTATATTATCAATAAGAAGAGAAAAAAAGAAGCATATATAAAAATATTTAATATAACAACATTAATTGCTTGATATTATTTTAAAATTTAGTTACATATATCAATTATTAAAATTGTAAGAAGTATTTAAACAATATTTCTAAGCACAAATTATTGAGTTAACATTTAAATGTTTAACTAATATAACTATATATAAAAAAAATAAGAAATATGAAAAAAAAAAAAAAAAAAAGAAAAAGGAAATGAAAGATGAATAAAAAGGAATAATTGTAAATATAAATGTATAAGATTAAAAAAAAAATTATTATAAATCTTGATTTAACTTAGAAAAAAAAAAAAAAAAAACAAACACTTAAAAAAAAAAAAAATAGAAAATATTTTAATTAAAATAGTCTACATATCTACTACGTACATCAGTAATATTTAATGGGCTTTTATTTCTATTTGCAAAATTAGCTACTACAGGAGGTGGTGCAATATTTTTTATTTCCATTTCTCTTTTTAATTTTTGTTGTTCTCTTTCTTTTTCCTCATCAGAAGTAACTCCTCTTTCTCTCCATTTCTTTTTCTCATAATCATAATAAAATAAATTATCTTCTTTCACTTCTGTTTTTTTTATTTTTTCTTTTATGTTTGAAAAAAAACCAGATATTAAATTTTTTCCTAAATTAATTATATCCATATTATTTTCATTAGACCCATCTTGCAATGATTTTTGTGAAACATTATTATGATTAAATATATTTTGGTCTACATCATCTTTTTTATCATTTAAATAATTTTCTTTTACATTTTTTTCATTGTATCCTTCATCTGTGTTAAATGTATTATTATTTTGTACTTTATTATAACAATTATCATATAAATTGTTATTTATATTTTGACTAGTTATAGTAGTGCTATTATTAACAATTAAATTTTTATTATTTTCTTCCTTATTCAATTCATTGTTATTCCATTGATACTTTTGCTTTTCTTCATCTATGATATTTTCTTTAAGAGTTCCTCTAATCTTATTTAATTCTTGTTCATGTATATTTAAATTACATTCAGTTTGATTATTAAGACTTTTATCATTTTTTGAGGATTCTCTGTTCATATCTTTATGGTTGGAAATATCATAATAGTTTTGGATATTATTAGGTACATTTTGTGAGTTAAAATTTTGAGAATATAAATAATTTTCATTCATGAACTTTTCTTGTGAATATTTCTCATTTATTTTATCAAATTGATTAATATTTTCTGAGTTTAGTTCAACTCCATTTATATAATGATTATTCTCATTTTCCTTACTATCGTACTCTGAATTAATCTTATTAGAAGTGGATAAATATAAATTGTTTTCAGTTATGAATACATTATTATTATCTTCATAAATCAAATCATTATGAAAAGATATCTTATTTTCATTTTTATTGAAGTATGGATTATCATTTTCAAAAATGTTTTTAGTTATATTATGTTGTTCATTATCATTTATATTTTTTATTTCTGTTTCTGTTTCTGTTTCTGTTTCTGTTTCTGTTTCATTTATTGCTTTATTTATTGCTTTATTTATTGCTTTATTTTGTCTATTATTATAATTTAAAAAATCGTTCTTTTTTTCATTAAAATTATAATTGTCTTTTTTATTATTTTCAATATAATTATTTTTTTCCATTTGATATATTTCTATATTATCATTAGTACAAATATTTTCATTTTCCTTTGATGATGTAAAAGATATTACTTTGAAATTATAAATACTATTATTATCATTGAATTTATTCCTATCTATTAACAAATTTTCTTTTGATGAAAATATATATTTTGTTTTATCTAATAAAGTATCATATAAATAAACTAAATAGTTATTTTTTTTTTGACTTTTTATTACATCTATATAATAAAATAAAATTTCGACATATTGTTTTGCTTGATTAAGTAATCCCCATTCTAGTAAAGTGTAGGTGTATAATATTTTAAAAAAAATTAAATGTTCATAAAAAAAATTATCTTGCACATTTCTACATAAATATTCATATATATCACTAACTTGAAATGAAAAAATATCAAAGTATGAATAGTTTGAATTAGACCCAAGAAGCTTATTACTAAATTTTATCTTTTGGGAGAGTTTTTCATTTTCTAAATGAAAAGAAAAAGGACTATTGGATAAAAGTAAAAGCAAAAATTGTGATTCTTTTGTTTTATTATTTTCGTATAACAAATTTATTAAATATATAAAAAAATTTATAATGTCTTCTTTATAATCCATATAATTTATTTCGTTTTCTTTGAATTGAAAAATAAAGTTGTGAAATATTAGAGTAAAAAAAGAATACCAATAATTAATTAAAATATTTTTTTTAAAAATCATATTTTTGTTATTTATTAAACACATAAAGAAAACAAAAGATTCGGTAAAAACATCATCATATATGTTATAATTATAAATTTTGTAAATGTTTTTCATATCATTTTTCATCTCTATTTCATTAATAGTTGATGTATTAATATGACTTATATATTTATCTAACATTTTATAATATTTTTTTTTATTATATTTTTTTAAAATTAAAAAGAAATATTTGTACAATTCTTTTTTTAAGCATAGTTGAGTAGCTTTTTTACTGTTATATATACATAGATGAAAATATTCTAAATAAATGTCTTCAATTGTAATTTTCTCATTATTTTCTAATTTATGTAAATCTTCAATAAATTCTCTACTTATGAAATCAAAAAATTCATATTTATAATTATTTATATAAATATTATTTATATTATTATTATATATTTCGGTATATTTATCATTTTCATTTTCATTTTCATCTTCATTTTTTTTAAAAAATTTATATCTATTTTTTTCATTATCTTTTGTTTCTTCATATTCATTTATTTGAAAATGCTCAATTTCCTTTTTGTTAAAAGTATTATCAGAATTATCGGAAGAATTTGTATCTTCATTATTATTATTATTATTATGAAGATAATTATCTAAAAAATATGAAATATTATGTTTTTTTTTGCTATTACTTTTCACATTTTTTTCACATTTAATATTTTGTAAATTAAAATTTAACAAATGTGGTTTATTTATTATATTTAATAAATGTTTATATAAGCAATTTTTTTGTGTAAATTCAAATATATTTGCTTCAAATTTTAATTTATTAAAATTAATATAGCCATTCAAAAAATTTTTTATTTTTTCATCTATTTTATTATTTTTTCTACTAAAAGGACCAGGAAAATTTTTTATACAATGTAAATATTCATCTATATTATTTGATTTATTTACTTTTTTTTTTTTAATTTTTTTTTCAACTATGTTTATTAGATATTGAAATTTAATAACAGATTTTTTACTATAAAAAAATAATCCATTATGTCCAAAACAAAAACAAATAGAATTTTTTTGTAAATTTTCATTGGTGCTATTTGATAAAATAATTTTATTTTCCTTAAATGTATCTTTTTCTACTAAATTATCACTTACATCTTTCCTTTTAATTACATTATTATCATAAAAATTTTCATTTTCTTTATTATCAATGTGTTTTTGTTCTTTAAATATCTTTTCAATATAATTATCTTTTATATCTAGTTTTGAAACATCATCAAATAAAATATTGGGATTTTTTAGAAAATTGCCTTTACCTATATCATTATGTAAGTCATATATATCATTTATATGAGTTACTTCTTTATTATTTGGAATATTAATGTATTCCTTTTCATTTTTTAAACTTAAATCATTATTACTACTATTAATTTTATTAGTATAATAATATTTATTATCTATAATATTAACTTCACTACTTATATTATCAGATTTATTATCTATATTATTATATTCATAATTTACAACATTATTTAAATTATTAACTTCGTTATTTACGTTATTAAATTCATTATTTAAATTATTAACTTCGTTATTTACGTTATTAAATTCATAATTTACATTATTAACTTCATAATTTACATTATTAACTTCATTATTTACATTATTATATTCATAATTTACAGTATTATTTTCATTTTTTAAATTATGAACTTCATAATTTACAGTATTATTTTCATTTTTTAAATTATGAACTTCATAATTTACATTATTATTTTCATAATTTACATTATTAACTTCATAATTTACATTGTTAAATTCATTATTTACGTTATTAAATTCATTATTTATATTATTAACTTTATAATTTACATTAAATTCATTATTTACATTATTATTTGCATAATTTACATTATTAACTTCATTATTTACATTATTAAATTCATTATTTACATTTATATATTCATTATTTACATTATTAAATTCATTATTTACATTTATATATTCATTATTTACATTATTAACCTCATAAATTAAAGTATTATTTTCATTATTTAAATTATTAACTTCATTATTTACATTATTATATTCATAATTAACAGTATTATTTTCATTTTTTAAATTATGAACTTCATAATTTACATTATTAAATTCATAATTAACAGTATTATTTTCATTATTTAAATTATTAATTTCATAATTTACATTATTAAATTCATAATTAACAGTATTATTTTCATTATTTAAATTATTAATTTCATAATTTACATTATTAAATTCACTATTTACATTATTAAGTTCATTATTTACATTATTAAATTCATTATTTACATTTATATATTCATTATTTACATTATTAACCTCATAAATTAAAGTATTATTTTCATTATTTAAATTAACTTCATTATTTATATTATTAAATTCATTATTTACATTATTATATTCATTATTTTCTTTTTCTAATTTTTTATCATCGTTATTAAAAGATAAACAATTTATACTTGTATCAAATATAATATTCTCTTTTTTATTTAAAGATTTATTTGAAAAATCATCAAAAAGGGATGATAAATCGTTTTTCTTTTTTGTTTTAAAATCTCCTAGCTTTTCTTTTGTTTTATTTTTTCTAATACGAAAATTTTCATTATAAGTATTTGTTGAGTTTTCTAATGATTGTGTACATTTATATCCATTTGAAGTTTCTTGTAAAAATTCTTTGCTGTTTTTTCTATTTTCATTAAAATTGTTGTCTATATTGATACTATTTATTAATTTTATATTTGATTCTGTGTGATATTCATATCTTTCATTTTCTCTTAATATAACACTATCTTTATTATATCCATTTGTACTTTTAGAGATATTAACAACATTTTCACAATTTGAATTACTCAAAGGTACTAACAATTCTTTATCTTCATGAACTACATCTAAATTTGAAATATTAGATCCTTCAAAATTTTTTTTTTTCTCTTTTATTTTATCGATAATATTTATATTTTTGTTCTTGAAAATATTTTCATAATGAAATAAATCATTTTTATTTATCATTTTTTTTTTTTTTTTTTAATTATTATTCTTTCTAGATTTAAAAATTATATATATGTAGGTGGTAATATTATACTAAATTGTATCTATTTTAATAGTTATACACTCAAATAAGTGTATATATTTTTTTTTTATTAAAAAATGTGTTTAAAAGGTATGTTTGAAATTCACATAAAAAAATATGTAAAATTTTAGATATTTTTCTTTTCAATTTATTCTTTTAGTTTTCATTCTTATCTTTAATTTTTAACTAAGTTACATTTTATAATTTTTTAAATTAACATAAATGATAAAATTTCACAAAAATAAATATTGCACAAACAAATATAAAAGAATAATTAAACAAATAATTTAAGTGGAAAACAATTAAAAAAAAAAAAAAAATGTTATTCATAAAAACATTTTTAAGAGATGTTTTCATACTATTTCTTTATCCATTTATCTATTTAACATTTTTCCTTTTCATTAAGTATTTAAAAATTTCCTTAATTTTTTTTTATTATAGTTCTTAAAATCATATGTTGAACTCTAAAAGAATCTAAACTAATATTCATTTTTTTATAGAATGAATTTAAAATATTTTTTTTATTAAAAAGAAATTAATTATCATATAAATGAAAATTTTAAAATATATCATGCTTATTTTATATGCAAAATCGAGTATGGTAAAATTAAAAAAAAAAAAAAAAAAAAAAAAAGTTATGAAAACTATATGCATATATATATATATAAAAAAAAAAAATAAAAAAAAAAAAAAAAAAATAAAATAAAAAGATAAAATATTAATATATTGAAAAAAAATATGTTTTTTTTTTTTTTTAATATTTAATTTTTTTTTTTTTTTTATTAATTTTTAATATATCGTTTTAAATGTTATTTAAATTTTTTCTGTTTAGTATCTATAATTTTTTTTTTTATAAATGAAAATGAAAAAAGTAAGCAATGGGAGTAGATTGTATGTAGGAAATATACCAGGTTCTGCAACAAAGCAAGAAATAATTAAAATTTTTGAAGAACATGGAAAAATATCAGATATTGATATAAAATATAACAGAAATAGTAATGGAACGAATTATGCATTCATTGAATATGAAAACCCCAAAAGTGCAGAAAAAACTATTCTGAAAAGGAATGGAAAAAAATTTAAAGGATATATGTTAAAAGTTGAATACAGTATTGAAAAAAAGAATAAAGATGTTAATGATTTCAATAGATCTCAATATAGAGTTGTTGTAAAAAATTTACCAAAAGTTTTAAAGTGGAAATCAATAAAAGAATTTTTATCGAAAGCAGGTAAACTAATTTATACTCATGCTGAAAATGGTATAACAATAGCAGAATATGAAGATAAAGAAAGTATGCTAAAAGCTGTTAACACATTAGATAGAATAATTTACAATAATAAAAGAAAAATGTATGTTAGAGTTCTTAAAGATATACCATATGATGAATCAGATATGGATGATAATTTAGATTATAATGTCTTTTCGTCTTTTAATAAAAATGATAACTTAAATAAAAAATTTAATTTTTTTTCATCCAATACATCAGCAAAAGTTAGTAACTATTCAGATATGGTAAATGATAATAGCAATAATAATAGTAACAATAATAATTTAACAATTAAAAAAAATAAACAAAATATTGGATACAATACAAATAAAAATATAAAGTATGAATCTTTTAAAGAAAAAAATTAAAAACATATTCATTGAAAATAAATAAAATGAAAAAAAAAAAAAAAAAAATATAGTATTAATTTTAACAGAAGTTATAAAAGTACTCCTTTTTTAATATTCATGTTTCATAAAAATTTTTTAATAAATACAAAGCAATTAATTTTTATATTATTTTTTAAATTATAATATTTTACTTTATTTGATTTTATTGTTTTCATTTATTTTTTTTTTTTTTTTTTTTTTTTTTTTTTAAATAGCTATTTTCTATTTGATCTAAATTATGCATATGCATACTTTCATTTTTTTTATTTATAATAATTATTTTTGGTATAATATACCTTTTTACTAATATACCTTTTTTTTTTTTTAAGTGTTATAAAAGAAAAAAATCTATTTTATTTTATTTTATTTTTTTTTTTTTTTATATATATATATTAAAAGAACATTTTACAATAATTATTATGTGCGCTGATTTTTAAAATCCGTTGGGTTTATATAAATAAAAAGAATTATAAAATTTTCATATTTTTAACAAAAGAATTTTTTTTTTTTTTTTTATTATACAATTTAAATTAAAGATATAAATAATGAATAGAAAAGAATGTTATATTCATTTATGTGCATAATACAATATTTGTTCTAATATGGTAGAAATAAATGGTTTATTTTAAAAAAAAAATTATTTATAAAAGCATAAGGTTGTAAAGAAAAGTAACAGGATATATGAAGGTTATATATTATTTGAAATATTCAGCTATGTAAAAAGTTAATTTACACTTAATTTTTTTTAGTTAAACAAAAATTAATATAAAATAAAGAAGAAAATACTTAAGATATATATATATATTTTTCTTTTTATGCTCATTTAAAAAAAAAGAAGAAAAAAAAGAAGAAAAAAAATAAAATAAAATTAAAAACACATTTTCATATAACACTTTTTAAAGTTACAGTTTATATATAATTATAGACAATGTATATTTTAGGACAAGAATAATTTTTTGTATTTAAAAAAAAGAAAAAAAAAAAAAAAAAAAGAAAAAACGAAAAAATCATTAAGTTTATTTTAACAAAAATAAGGGTAGTTATAAAAATAAAAATAAAATATACTTCAAATACACAGTTGAATAATAATTTACTTTTTTTTTTATTTATAATATAATCTCGTATGCCTTAAAAAAAATAATCAAAATAATCAAAATAATCAAAATAATCAAGATAAACAAGATAAACAAGATAAACAAGATAAATAAGATAAATAAGATAAACAAGATAAACAAGATAAACAAGAATTAAATATAAGATAAATCAACCAAAATAAAAAAAATTAAAAAAAGCACTGTTAAAATATATATCATTTGAGTAATTACATCATTTTTTACTTTATTCTTAATTAAGAAAACATAAAAAAATATTAGTTATATTGCCCATATAAGAAATTTTCATTCATAGTATTAGGAAAATTACTAACATTATTTAAATTATTAATTTGGTTGAAACTATTCATTGTATTTATATTATTAAAATGATCAAAACTATTCATTTTACTTACGTTATTTAATTCTTCCATATTACTTAAATTATTAATACTATTCATATTGTTCATATTATTAATATTATTCATATTATTAATATTATTCATATTATTCATATTATTAATATTATTCATATTATTAATATTATTCATATTGTTCATATTATTTATTTCACATATGTTTAAATATTTTTTATAGTCATCATCTGTATTTAAATTACTGTAGTTATTGTAATCATTTATATACATATTCTTTTCATAATTTTTACTTGATTTCATATCATAAATATTTTGCATATTTTCATTTAATGAAATATATCTATTGGAATTTTCATTTTTTTTCATATAGGAATCATTTGAGTTTAAATCGTAGTTATATAAAGAAGTGCTAAAATTATTATTTAAATTTATATTATTTTCGGAGTTCGTTGTAGGAACGACTTTTTTTTGAATAGTTCTATATACACGAACTTTTCTTTTTTTTTCAATATCTTGTTTTATTTTTCTCATTCTCCTTTTTAAAATTCTCTCATATTGTTTATCATTTACATATATTATTTCATTTCCAACATTTCCAATATTTCCAATATTTGCTTTATTATTAATTAAATCATTACAATTTAATTCATTTGTATTAATTATAGAATTTATTTTAGTCATATCTAATGATCGTTCAATGTCTCCATTACTATTTTTATGCATTCCATTCATAGTATTTGATAGCATTTGTAAAGAAATATTTTGATTATTATTAATATTCTTACCATATATTTTATTTATTATTTTGTTTTTTTCCATCATAAGAATAAATAAAAAATTACTTAAAAAAATATGTATTTTAAGTCTTAATATTTTCTTTTTCTTTTAAAATTATTATTTATAACTTTTCATAATATAATTTATCAATATTTTTTACATGTTTTCATCTTATATAAAAGTTATTTATTATATATATATATATAAATTTATCTTTTTATTTGTATATTTTTAAAATATATATTATTATATATTATTATATATGAATGAATAGATAAATGTGTAGATTAAATAATTATGTGTGAAAACAAAAAAAAAAAAAAAAAAAAATATATATATATATATATATATATATATAAAAATTAAATATATAGGAGATATTAAGAAAAAAGTTTTAAAAAATATTTAAAACTATAAATCAAAAATGAAAGAAAATGAATTTATAAAAGTAGAAATTTCATATTCTTGTCATTTTATTTCTTCATAATTGTAATATTAAAATTACAAGTATGTTGTTTTTCGTTTTATATATAAAATATAAAGAAAACGTTAAGAATTAATGTTAAAAATAATAATTATTTTAAAAAATTTATTCTTTTTAAATTTTTCAATTAAGGAGAATATATATATATATATATGAATGAAATAAAAAAAAAAAAAAAGGTTTTAAGTTATATATCAAATAATCGGACAAATGGAAAAAAAAAATTATATATAATTATTATAAGATTAAAAATAATTATATGTATCAATTACAGTTGTATATAAAAACACAACAGACAAAAAAAAAAAAAAAAAAAAAAAAAAAAAAAAAAAAAATTTTAAAATGGAAAATTTTTTTTGTTTTTTTTTTTTTTAGTGTAGAAAAAAAAAAAAAA
>NW_021628265.1:749784-767284 GCF_900005855.1 Plasmodium gallinaceum | reverse complement strand
AAAATATTAATAAAATTGTTATATGTAATGATAATAGTTATAAATTTTCTTTAAATTACTTTTTAAAATTAATTCTTAAATGGAAGAAAAGAAATAATTTTCATTTTGAAAATAAGTTTATGAAGTACATAAAAATGAATCATACAAATGTTAATAAAGATGAAAAAATTGATTATAAAAATATAAAAAAGAATTTTGTAAATTATGAAAATATAAAATTTTTTTTAAATAATTATTTTCTTCCAAATAGTTTAAATGATAAAGTGAAGGGATATTTTCCAAGTGGGAATAAATTAAATAACAAATATATTTCTTTTTTTAATAAGTTTTTAGATAAAAGTAAAGAGGATATAGAAGAAATACTTAATTTTTTAAAAGAAAGTAAATTAAAAAAAAAAAACATTTCTTTTTTTGGAAATATTTTGTATAACAATAAAATTGATAAAATAAATTTATTTGAATTTTTGAAAATATATTTTACTAAAGTACCTAAAGGATTTGAAAGATTTGAAGACAAAAAATCATCTCCTAATTCATATAAGCCTGAGGATGAGAAAAATAAAAAATTTGATAATTATTTTTTTTATATATTTTTTTTGTTGTTATTGTTCTTTTTGTTATTTGTTGATTCGAATAGCCTTTATAATGAAATAACTCAAAATGATTTTTTTTATAATTATTTGTCTAAAGGATATGTAGAAAAAATTAAGTTAATAAATAAGGATTATGTGAAAGCATACTTAAATACATATGGAATAAAAAAATATCATTTAAAATATGTATGTTTTCGAATTGGCAATAGTGATAGTTTTGAGAGAAAGGTAGAAGAAATTCAAAAAGAAATGAATATAAATAGGGATGAAATAATAGAAGTACAATACATGAATGAAACGAACATATTAAATGAAATAAAAGGTTATATTCCTAGTATATTATTTTTTTTATTATTAATTTTTTTATTTCAAAAAATTACCTTAAAAAATGTAACAAATAGTGGTATGGATAAATTATTTAAGTTTAGTAAAATATCTCCTATCAATAAAAATAATTTTAAAACAGATGTAAAATTTTCTAATGTAGCTGGAATGAAACAAGCAAAAGAAGAGATAATGGAATTTGTAGATTTTTTAAAAAATCCTTCAAAATATGAAATCTTAGGAGCAAAAATTCCAAAAGGAGCATTATTATGTGGTGCTCCGGGTACAGGAAAAACTTTATTAGCAAAAGCAGTAGCAGGAGAAGCTAATGTTCCTTTTTTTAATATTAGTGGTAGTGATTTTATTGAAGTTTTTGTTGGTATAGGTCCATCTAGGGTTAGAGAATTATTCGCTCAAGCGAGAAAACATGCTCCTTCAATTATTTTTATTGATGAAATTGATGCTGTTGGAAGAAAAAGATCAAAAGGTGGATTTGCAGGAGGTGGAAATGATGAAAGGGAAAATACACTTAATCAGATGTTAGTTGAAATGGATGGGTTTCATACATCTAATGATAAAGTGGTTGTTTTAGCTGGTACCAATAGAGTGGATATATTAGATCCTGCCATTACTAGACCTGGAAGATTTGATAGAATTGTTAATATAAGTAAACCAGATATTAATGAAAGATCAGAAATATTTCAAGTTCACTTAAAAAATTTAAAATTACATGAAACTTTAGATATTAAAAATATTAGCTATATTTTAGCTTCCTTAACCCCAGGTTTTGTGGGAGCAGATATTGCAAATGTTGTTAATGAGGGAGCTATTCAGTGCGCTAGGAGATCTAATTTATTAGGAGTTCAAATAAAAGATTTTGAATTAGCCATTGAAAGAGTTATAGGTGGATTACCAAAATCTTCTTCTCTTATATCACCTCTCGAAAAAAAAATTATTTCATATCATGAAACAGGTCATGCACTTATTGGGTGGTTTTTAGAATTTGCAGATCCAGTTTTAAAAGTTTCTATTATACCAAGAAACAATGGTGCTCTTGGTTATTCACAACACTTAAGTGAAGAAATTATGTTGTTTTCAAGAGAAGCTATATTAGATAAAATTGCGGTAATATTAGGTGGAAGAGCAGCTGAAGAGTTATTTATTGGAAAAATTACTACTGGTGCTATTGATGATTTAAATAAAGTTACTCAACTTTCTTACTCGTTTGTTTCTCAGTATGGTATGAATAAAGAAATAGGACTAGTTTCTTTTCAACCTAATTCTAATAGTGAATATAATCTATATAGACCACATTCTGAATGTTTAGCTCACTTAATTGATAATGAAGTCCGTAATCTTATAGAAACTCAGTATAAAAGAGTTAAATCAATTTTATTAAAAAATGAACAACATGTTCATAATTTAGCTAATTTATTATATCAAAAAGAAACAATATCTTATCATGATATTGTTAAATGTGTTGGTGAAAGACCTCATCCAATTAAATCAAACTACGAAAAGTTTGTTAAAGCAAATCCATACAAATTAATACCAAACGAAACTGAAACAAATGTAATTAATAAAAATGAGATTAATAAAGATGAAATAATGAGTGAAAATGACTCAGAAAACAAAGAAAAGATAAGTAACGAGAATGACAAATGCAATAATAATGAAACAAAAAGAAAAAACGATGTAAATAATAATTGTGATACAAGTGAAGTAGAAATAAAAAATGAAATAACCAACCCATATGAATTAAATGAAGAAAATAATGATCAAGATAAAAATGATAAGCAGATGGATATTAATAAAAAAGTAAATAAAAATAAAAAAGATAATAAAATATCTAATTTAAATATAAGGTAAATATAAATATATATAATGAATAATATATATGAATATACCAGAATGAGCTAATATTCAAAAAGTTTCAATATAAAAAAAAAAGTAGAAATGGTTTAGAAATAAATATAAATTATGAATAAATGAAAATAAAGGATAACATATATATATATATATATATATATATATATATAATAAAAAATAATTATAGAATATATATATATATATAGAGAGACAGAGAAGAAAAGTATGATTCCATAATTATTTCGAAATAAAATTTTATGTTATAAAAAAAAAAAAAAAAGTTGATGTATTAAATGATTTTGATTAAAAATTATAAATAACATAATTATAATTAGAGACAAAAAGAGATCTTATAAAAATAAGAAAAAATTTAGTTAATCGAAATTACTAAATTAATCATATACATATTTATTTTTGATCTTGTACCATTTTAATAAATATATTAAAAAAATTAGGTTTAATATATTTTTATAAATAGTTTAATATTTTATTAAATTATATTTTTTTTTTTTTAAATTATGAAAATAAAAATTATAATTAAAATACATAAATGTTTAAGAAATATCTCTTAATTTTCATTTAACCTTTTAATTATATATATAAACATACAACTTTTTTGTTTTATTAATTCGTTATACTTTAATTATATTTGTGGATTCTATTTTTATATTTAATTTTACTTTTTTTATTTTAAAAAAAAAATTATATAAAAAATTATATAAAAAAAAAATATATATACAAAATAGATAACATAATTTTATATTAAAATTTTTTTCTTTATATATAATTAAAAAGAAAGAAAATATTCACAAAGCAATAATTACAAGTTTTTAAAATAAAAAGTTTCCTTTTTCTTTTTTCGTTTTTTAATATAGTTGAAGTATTAAATTATGGTAATACAATTGAAAAAAAAAAAAAAAAAAAAAAAGAACATTTACATATTCCCTTTTTTTTTTTTTTTTTTTTTAATAAGAATTTATTTAATAGAAAAAATATCTAATATGTCTTGTTAAATGTAATATATTGTGTTTATTATTTAATTTTGTTTTTTGTTTTTTCTTTTAAATTTAAAGTCTGTAAACATAAGATGATGATTGAGTAATATAACGAACCCATCTATGAGTATTACTTGATTTATAATTTTCAATGATTCTCAAATATTTTATTCTAAGTTTTGATAAATTAAACATAGGAATTTCAAACAAAATATAAATTGGTCCGAAATCACGTTTAGAATAAACATAATTTGGTGCTAATGTTATTTTTGATCTTATATTATATTCACTTTCTCCCTTCAAATAAAAAATATATATATATATATATATATATAAATATGTATTTTTTTAAATTAACTTTAAAGTATTTATATAATTAAAACATATATTACCTTAAATTTTTTTATAGTCCATAATAATTTATGTTCATTTGATAAATATTGGGCTGAATATAATTCCGTGTTTGTGTTTAAATTTATATGAACATTTGTTATATGCTTACATAAATTACAATTTACAAAAACATTAGTACATGTATATTGAGAAGGAATATCTAATCTTATGCGAATGTTTAATTCAACCTATAAAAAAAATTATATATATTATAAATAATTTATATTATTATTATTACTGTATATATATATATATATGTGTGTGTGTGTGTGTGTTTGTATTACCGTATGGTTTTGATTATATATAATATTAGCAAAAATTTTAAAAGGTGCTTTAAAATTATTATTTATTCTATAATTCATTAAAACACATTCACCATCTGGTTGATATAAAGATAAAATTTTTTCTTTTTCAAACTGTGATAAATTTACTAAATGATTAAAGTTACAATCATCGATAATAATGTTATTGGAAGTATCATTATGAATATTCTTTATATACAAATCATCATTAAAAGCTATTTTTATATATGGGTTCCCAAGCAAATATGACTTAATTTGAATTACTCCATCTATATAAGAATATATAATTTCGCTTTTCGAGTTCATAATTAAATTAATTTTTTCTACAATGTCAATAAAAATTTCATTTTTTTTGTCATTAATTTGTATAGGCTTTTGAGAGGCATTTGAAGGTAAAGTGTTAGAATTTTTTATAGAAAAATTAGATAAATTAGCAAATTTTTTGTTCGCATTAGTTGTAGTTATTTCATTATGAATTAAATTTCTTATATATTCTGTATTACTATTTTGTAAATAACCATAATCTATTACTTCATCTATAATTTCATAGATTAAAATAAAATTCATTCGAATTATTTCTTCTGTTATTTGACCGCAAAAGTCTTTAAAAATTTTTAATAACCTATTTAGTAGTTCAATTAAGTAACTTGGTGATATGTTAAATAAAGATGTTAGAACGAAATATAAACTATTATTTTTTAAGTAAGTAAAATTAATACCATTTAAATAAAACAATGGAGGTGCATCTCCTTTGTATAATTTTACATTTCTAAAAAAGACTTCAGCACTACTTTTTGTTATATCTCCTCTAAAATCTCTATTTATAATTGTATCTCCTCTTGGGGATAATATATAAAACTGGGATATAACCATTTTTCTTCTTTTGTTTATATTTTAAAATAAATTTTCATTAAATTTTTTTCAAGAAACCTTAAAAATATAATTAAAGCTCAATTTGGTTATTATTATTAATAATGTTTTTAACAAGTTTAAAGAGAAAAGTTATAACATTTTTTTTACATTTGGTATTAAAAATATTTTTATTGACAACCAAAATAAAATGATTAAATTATTTCTTTTATTTTCAAAATAACATTATATTTATTTATGATATATATCAATGTTCTTTCTTTATATGTCTAATTAAATGTATAAAAAAAAAAAAAGAAAAAAAATATATATATATATATTTTTTATTTAAAGAAAAATCATGAAATAATATAAGATAAAATAAATAACATAACATTAAAGAAATTAATAAAAACAAAATAAGAAAAATAAAAAAATAAAAAAAAAAAAAAAAGAAAAAATATATTTATTTAGGTGTAAATTTTTTACTAGAAAAAATGGAAAATAAATAGTATATTTTTTTTTTTTATTAAAAACTAGAAAAATAGTTTAAAATAATGGTGTTTATTTTTATCCATAATAAATATAAATAAAAGATAATTTAAATAAAGAAAAGAAAAAAAAAAAATAATGGAATAAAAAGAAATATAAAACAAAACATGTATATATATATATATATAATGAAACAAAATAAAACAAAAAAAAGTAAAAATAAAATAAGATGTGATAGAATGAAATAGTGAAATATATAATTCATATACAAACAAGTAATTTTTTAAGCATGATTATAAGAAAAAAAAAAAAAAAAAAGAATTTTTTACTAGAATCTATTTTACATCATTTTTTTATCTTTATATAATTGAATTAAAAGTATATATTATTAATTTTGAAATTTTTTGCATTTTATTTATTTTATTTTGTTGAAAATAGAGGATTATTAAGAAAATTATATTATATATTTTTTAAGAATATTATATAAAAAAATAAGCTTTTTTTAATATTTTTTTTTTTTTTTTTTTTTTTTCATAAATTATTTTAATAATGTTTTTACAAAAGTTATTTTTATGCATATAAATTAATAGATACTTCATTTTTAATAGTATAATTTAAAAAAAGATATGTTAATGAACAAAAAAGAAAAATGAAAAAATACATTTATTAAAGTACAGAAAAAACATTATATATATAAATATATACACATATATACAAAATAAAATACAGGAACAAAAAAGCATAAAAAATTCTTTATATTTGAAAAAAAAAAAATAAGAGTGTATAAAAATAAAGATAAAAATTAACAAAATCTTTTAGGTAATATATGGGACATAATAGTAATATAAATAAAACACATATATTACTGATAAGATTTATATTTTAGTAGATATATAATAATAATGTAATAATAACGAATGTAATATAAATAAAATAGGATAATAAACAAATTTTAGTCGTAATGATAAGTGTTCATTTAAATTAGGTTAGCTTAAATCAAAACCTTGTGTATCATTTATAGCTGTTATTAAATTTTTGTATAAAATTTCTTTTGATAAATAATCAGGTAATTTCAATAAATTCACACAAGTAGATGCAGTTGGTAATCTATTATAATCTCTTACTCTGAATATACAAAATTTAGGATTGAGTTCTTGAAAACCTAATAAAGGGGATCTAGAACAACTAGTTACAAACATAAGAAACAAACTTTTTTCTTTCGGTGAAAAATTTTTTAAAATATCAAATAAATATAAAACAGTCTGACTATTTTCATTATAACCACCACCATATACAACATTTCTTCTTAAATCATCTACATCGAAACATTTATCATTTCCCGATATTAATGTTTTTAATTCATTTGGACTAAATAGTTTAAACCATTTGGTTGGAATTAATTGAGATAAACCTTTTAAAAAATATTCAGTTTTTTTTTTTATTAATTTGTTGTATTTATAATTTATATATAATTTTATATATAATTTTTTATTTTTATCATTAACAATTATATTACGCCCATTTTCAATTAAGTCAATACATTCTAAATCTTCTTTAGTAAAATTTGTATTAATTAAATTTTCATCATTTTCATTTGGAAAATAATTAACATTATTTTCGTTAATATTTGAGATATTATTTTCTTTATCATTTGTATTTGTGTTTGTTAAATTTGTGTTTTCTCTATTTTCGTTTGTTATGTTTAAATTCGTCATATTTCTATTTGATAATATGCTAGCGCTATTAGTGAAATAAGGATTGTCTACATAAAAATTATTTTGGGAAAATGAAGAAAGATTTCTATTGAGTGTATTAATTAAAACATCCAAGTTATCAATAATATTAAAAAAATTATTCATATTTGCATAATGAAAGGTATTTTGCGTGAGGAGATTGTTCACATTATTTCTATTATTGTTATTCAATATATTTTTACTTAATAAATTGAAATAATTTTTTATTTCTTCATATTTCTTTATGTTATCATCTGGACATTTTTTTTCATATATACAAAAGGTTAGAGATAAATTTTCTACATCATTTGTATTTTGAATATATAACAAACTATTAAAAATATTTTCATCAATAAAATATAAGTCATTTATATCAATATCATCGAATAAT
The DNA here is from genome assembly GCF_900005855.1 of Plasmodium gallinaceum. Taxonomy (NCBI): domain Eukaryota; phylum Apicomplexa; class Aconoidasida; order Haemosporida; family Plasmodiidae; genus Plasmodium; species Plasmodium gallinaceum. The sequence goes on along the minus strand of NW_021628265.1, from coordinate 759,343 downwards.
AAGAGATTTAAAAAAACTTTATTGAAAACAGATTCAATTAATATTCTTTCGTAGATAGCTTTTCCTACTATTTTTCCTGAAAATTCATATAAATTTAAATTATCATTTTTGTTATATGTTTTTGGAAATAGTGTGTTGTTTTTAATATTCTGAAATAAAATAAAATTATTATGAAATACTTCTCTACATAATAAAATAATAAATTCCTTAAATAATCCCCCTCCATCTATACCCGTTTCTTCATTTCCATTTTTATCAATAAAGGCTATTCTAATATTTTGTTTTAGTTGAACAGAATCTAATGCATGTAAGGTGATAAAAGCATCTTCTAATATATTTGTTCTTCTAATTAAATTATGTTTATTTTCAAGAAAATTATATCTTGAATCATCTCTTATATTTTCTTTACTTTTATTACGAAAATGATAAAATATTAATATTCTATCATCAAATGGTAAGGTAAAAGGAGCATTTTTTAATAAATAGTTAGCTAATACATTAACATACTTTATGTTATTATTTAAATAAATGTCATTTTTTTCTATAAATAATGAAGAATCCTCATCATAACTATTACTGTTGTAATTTATATTATTACTTTCTCCTATTATATTAAATCTATTTTTTAATAAATTATATGTTTCTTTTATTACAAAAAAATCTTCCTCTAATATATTTATATAACTATTAACTTTATATAACTTTTTTAACAATAAGGGTAAAACATAACTCAATCCTTTGTTATCATTATTGTATAAATAATAGTTAATCATATTGGATGTATATGATGAATCATTGTAATTTTTATTACTTAAATTATTATTATTCTTTATATTATCATATATGTCATAATTAATATATAATTTATTATTTTCATTAATATTGTTATCAATGTCATAATTATTTTCATTTAAATTACTAAATTTATCTAAATTATCAATATCATCTAGAATTTTATTAATGTTAGAACTCATAAAATTATCTTCATCATTCTTATAATTATTACTACTATTATAAATATCATTATTATTAATTTGGTTATTTTCTTCTTTATTAATATTTTGTGTTCCTTTTTTATAATTTTCTATTTTTTCTTTATTTTCATTTAATATTATGTCATTTGTTAATTCTTTACTGAAATTAAATATATTCTTTTCTTTATCAAAAGATATTTCTATCTTCTCAAAATTTAATACAGATAAATCAAAATTAGATTCAGAAAGTTCAGAATTTTCTATTTTCTCTATATTTTCTTCTTCTTTTTCATTCATTTCCCTTTCATATTCTTCATCTTCATCATTATATATATCTTCATCAGCAATTTCTTCTATTTTCTCAATGTGTTTATTTTTCTCACTAGAATCTCTATTTATTAATTCGTAATGAATTGTGTTTATAGATCCTTTTAACACTACCCATAATGATAATACTAAAAGTTTACACACTTTTTTAAAACATTTATTCATCATAAAATTTTTTGTATATTTGTAATTTTTTATATCTATTAATTTATTATACATATTAACTATAATATAATAATATAAAAGAAAACAAAAAGAAGAAAAATATATAGATATACAAGTGTTATCAAAGTAGGGAAATGCCAACAATTTCCTAAAAAATAAGGTGTCATTTGATTTGCAATCATAAAACCAGAATAAATATATTTTTTTTATTAAGTATATGTGAATATTATGAGAAACTAATATTTTTTTTATTCTTAATAAAATTTCATTATTAATCATATCATACCCTTTTCCTTTTTTCTCTCTTTTACTAATTAAATTATTTAAGGAAAAAAAAAAACTATTATTAGAAAGTTGATTTATATTTGAGTTTCTTTGTGTAGTATTAGAAATTTTTAAAAAGTTTTTATTTTTATTTTCACTAAAATTAATTAAGTTATTAAATACAGAACTCCTATGCATATTACTACAACTTGAAAAATTATTATTATTATTATTATCTAAACTCTGATATTCGTATATTTTTTTTTTAAGATTAATACTCTCATAATTTACATTAGTAGAAACATATGAACTCTTATTTATATTTTTTATATAGTCATAATAATTTCTATAATCTTCATATATATGTATATGTATACTTCTAAATGGTAATAAAAGAAATAATAATGCATCTAATTTCTTAAAAAATGACTTTTTGCATATATATATAAGAGAATCAATTATATTTTTATTGTAATAATAACCCATTTCTAAATATTTCCCATTTTTATTTTTATTATTTAATATTTTATTATCTTTATCAACTAATTTGTTAACTGATAATTCATTTTTTATTTTTGTTTGATCATTTAAAACATCATATATATGCATGTCGTTAGAATTATATTTTTCATCTACATTATTTTTAACGTTATTAACCATGTAAATATATGGGTGATAATCAAATGGCAAAAGTAAATAAAGTTCTAATAAAATATTTAAAACATTATCATCTAATAATTCCTTGTTAAAATGAACAAAAAGAAGTAAATTTTTAAATAAATTAACTCCTGATATATTTTTATTGTCAAATGATTTTTGGTTTAATAAATGAAATTTATTATTGCATATCTTTACGTTCACATAATTATAAACTAATTCTTTCATTATGTCTATATCTTTGTAGGTATTTTTAATAATTATTATTAATAAACCTTTTAGTATTTTTAATTCATTCTTTAATTCGATGTTGCACATAAATATTTCATATATCTGATATTTAAAAAAAGATAAAAATAGATAATAATGATCTTTTATGAAAGGTATATTTAATAATAAAAAATTTAAAAGCAAATTAATTTTATACTTTAAATCAATTATATAATCTTTCTTAAAATCATTTCCTTTTATTTTTATTATATAAAAATACAAAAATATCATATCACATATATACATCATTAGTTTTATAGAATCAAACATAATAATATTTTTATCCTTGTAAGATAAATAAATTTTTTTTATAACAGTAATTAATCCTTCTATATTTAAAATAATATATTCACCAATTTTTTTTAATGACAAAATTATCTCATCATTACCACTGATCATATTTTTGTTTTCTTTCATTTTTAGTTTTTCTGCCAATTCCTCATTAAAGGAATTATTTAATACAAAATTATATATATAATACAAATGTGAAATTAAGTTTATATCATTTTTTTTTTTTTTATTACTACAATCACGCATATAATTTTGGTCATTTACTGTTTTTTCCTTTTTATAAAATTCATTATATATATTTAAGTTACACATGTAATAATTTCCTAATAAAATGTCTAAATGATTTATTAAAATTTTTATTTCTTTTTTATGTCTATAATAGAATTTGTTTTTTATTACAAGGTTACAAATATCCTTATTATTTTTTTTTTCTTCTGAGTTTTCTTTATTTAATTTTATATATATATTTTTGTCGTCGTTTTTATTTTCATTTTCATTATAAAGATTTAATTGACTATTATTCACTTTTTTCTTATTATTTATTTGACTATTCAGATTTATATTATCATCTATATTATCATCTATATTATCGATTTTATTATATAACTTCAGTATATCTAATAATTTTCCTATTGGTGCATATATCTTATCAAATTTCATATACTTATAATGATTATAGCAGTTTAGCTCTGAATAAAGAAATGTAGATTGCACTGAAAATTCATATAAGCATATTTGTAAAGCTTGTCTATAAACATCTGGTGATACTATTTTTTCTAATAAAATTACATCGTTTATTCTTTTCGAAAGAACATTGTCTATTTCTTTTCTTCTATTTTCTATAAATTTTTTATAACTAAAATATAGTGCTATAACTTTAAAAGCATTTTTTCTTTTTGTTAAAGTTAGATTTATTTCTTTTTCTTTTTTAGCCTTTTCAATAAAGCAATCTTTATTAAGTATAACATGTTTTTTCCCACTTAAGTTAATCCTTCTATTTTTACTTTCTCCATTAAACATATTTTTTTATATAAATATAGATATATATATTCATATATTTTAAATTAAAGGATAAAAAAGAGTTTCATTGGATTTTCAGATTTTACTTTAATACAAAAAAAGTAATGAGTTGAAAATTAAAATAAAAAAAAATTTTTTTTTTTTTAACAAAAAAAGATATATAAAAAAAAAAAAAGGAAAATCATAAAAAAAAGGTTTTATTATTTCCTAAGACTCATTGAGACATTTGTGATGTTCTTATTATTTTATGCTAAATTTGAATAAATATTAGGAATAAAAAAAGTATAATAAATGAAAAAAATTAGCAAATCATATATATTAAAATAATTTTATTATAATATAGTTAGTATATATTTTCTTATAATTTTTTTTAAATAAAATTGTAAGTTAAATATAAATATATGAAAATTAAAAAATTTTATAAAATTAATAAAAATTACAATGATTAAAAAAAAAAAAAAAAAAAAAAAAAGAAATCTTTTACAGCGAAAATTATGTAAAACAACTTTATATTTAATCTATTCATTAATATACAAAATTAAATTTTTTCAAATTTATGAGACTAAAAAGGTGCTTTTCCTTTTTGAAAATAATTAAATTTTTTTTTTTTTATTATTCTAATTTTAAGTTAATAAAAAAAAATGGAACTATAATTCATGAGAATAACTAAATTATATTTTATAAATATATTAATTTTTTATTTAAAGTGTGAAGTTAAAGCATTAAGAGAAATTTTATCATAAAAAATTTTATAACTAAAATTAAATATAATAATTTATATATTTTAACAGGAAAAAAAAAAAAAAAAAAATTTCTTTATTATTTCTTTGTTTTATTGAAGATTTTTTAATATTACTTATTGTATAAATTTTCTGAAATATATTCTGTTATAAAGAATACATATTTTTTTTAAATATAAAAAAGTAGAAATATATATATATATATAGTATACATATATAACTATATTATAATTTTTTTTTTTTTTTTTTTGATGACTCCGTATTTTAGAAAGATAAGATAATAATAATTATCATTTAAAAATAGTTATAATTTTGCAATATTATTATATATTATTAGTACATATTATTATATAATATTAATACAATATTACACAAAAAATACGTACAAGTATTTTATTAAAATAAAATACATAATTATATTTTTCTTTTTTGTTACAATTTCACATGAACATATAATAATTTATATGTACAAGTACATGTGAATTAAAAAAAGAAATGTTTAGATGTAAGTGAAATAACTTTTTTTTTTTTTTTTATTTCAATTCAAAAAAAAAAAAAAAAAAAAAAAAAAAAAAGATGGCTGAGCACTTAGCTCGTATAATAGGAACAGAAGAAGATAGAGTGAACTGTCCATTTTTTTGGAAAATTGGAGCATGTCGTCATGGAGATCAATGCAGTAGAAGTCATTACAAGCCAAATTGTTCACAAACTTTAGTTATAAGACATATGTATGATAATCCACCTATAGCTGTTGCAATTGCAGAAGGACAAATGGTTGACGATGAAGTACTGGATAAAGCAGCTGATCATTTTGAAGAATTTTATGAAGAAGTTTTTGAGGAATTAATGAAGTATGGAGAAATTGAAGATATGGTTGTTTGTGATAATATAGGGGATCACATTATTGGTAACGTTTATATTAAATATACACATGAAGATTATGCTGAGAAAGCTGTTAAGGAACTAAATGGACGATTTTATGCTGGTAAACCGTTACAGATTGAATACACTCCAGTTACCGATTTTAGAGAGGCAAGATGCAGGCAGTTTGTAGATGGGCAATGTAGAAGAGGAGGATATTGCAATTTTATGCATATCAAACATGTACCTAGAAGTGTGAAAAGAAAGTTATATAGACGAATGTATAAAAAATTTCCTGAATATAGAAAAAGAAGGAAACGAAGTGATGATTCGGATGATTATAATGATAGTTATAGAGAAAGGGGTAGTAAAGATAAATATAAAAGAGATAGGTATAAAGAAGGTCATTATATTGGTAGGCGGAGAAATAGAAGTAAAAGTAACGATTATGAGGATGATGCTGATAGAAGCTATAAATATGCAAGAAGAGAAAATAGTGTAGAAAGAAGAGAAAAAATTGAAAGATGGAATAAGGAAAGAGAGATGAAAAATATGCTAAAAAACAATAAAGATAATAAGAAGGAAGAAGATGATGAAGATAATGATAATAATAATATAAAAGATAGTAAGGAATTAGAAATTAGAGATGATTAAATCCCCCCCAAAAAAAAAAAGAAAAGAAAATAGAAAAATGAAAAAGAAGAACAAAATAAAAATAAGAACTATAGTTATATAAAGTAATAATAATAAAGACAAAGTAATAATTTCCAAATGAAATAATAATAATAATAAAATAAAGTATTAAAAAGCATTATAGTAAACAGCACATTTTAACTAAAAAAAAAAAAAAAAAAAAAGACTCAGATAATAAACATAAATATGATATAATTATGAAACATGAATTGTAATTTTAATATTAAGAGCACATATATAACAAAAAATTAGAAAAATTTTAAAAATATAAATGATATTATGTAATTCATGAATAATATATAGTACCATAGATTACTCAAGTATGTTCATTTTCATAATTTTGAATTTTTTGGAATTTTTTTTTTTATAAGCATTAATATTTATATATACATATATAACCACTAGATTAAAAAACAACATAATTTGATGAATTTTTATACTTTTATAGTAAGTATTGAAATAATTTTTTTTTTTATATATCTATCTTTAATTTTAATTTTTTTTAAGTTTCTGTTTACAGTAATAAAATATAAATGTATTAAAAAAAAATTTTATCTAAAAAAAGCAAAAAAAAATATATGAACATTTTCATAATAAAATAGTATTTTCATAATTTGCCTTTTTATATATTTTTATTTTATTTTATTCCTATTTTTTTTTTTTTTTTTTTTTTTTTTTTATATATATTTGCTAAATAGAAGATAAATTTTTTATAATTAAGAAAACATATTAAATGAAGAATTTTATATTTTTAAAAATAAAAAATTAAAAATTAAATATGGAAAAAAAATTTTATTGTTATACAATTTAAAAAAAATATAAGTTACAACAAAAATAAATTAATATATATTTTTTTTTTTTTTAATATAAAGAAATTATATGTTAATTAACATATTTATAGTTTTACAATTTTTAAAGTAAGAAGTAATAAGAAGAGATTTATTTTATTAAAATGACAGAGAAGTTATTAAAAAAAGATAAAAGTGAAAAAAGAAAAAAAATAAAGAAAAAAAAAAGAAATAAAAAAAGAATAGAAGAAATGCTAGAAGTTAAGTCGAATATAGATGATATATTCAGTAATATAAAAATAAAAAACAAAAGTAATAAGGTTGATGAAACAGAAAAGGTTAAAAAAGATTCAAAAAGCATTATAAAGAATAAAAAGAAAAAAGATAAAAACCAAGTATCACGAAAGAAGGTAGGTGAAAGACTGTATACTCCAGATGGTTTACCTATTTATTCAATGGAAGAACTTAAGATGGGTAATCTTTATTTTATTTTATTTTTTTAAAAATAAAAAAATTCTATATGAATTTTTATTTATGAAAAATTATTTATTTTATACAGGGAAAGGAGGATACACAAAAGAATGTCCTTTCGAATGTAATTGTTGTTTTTAATTCTTTTTAAATTGAATATTAAAAATTTTTTAAAATTAAAGGTAATAATTATATTATAAAAGTGCTATTAGGAAAAAAAAAAAAAAAATTAATTCTATAAAAAATATTAAATATTTTTAAGTTACGTTTTTAACTTTTTAAACAAAGGAGATAATAAAAATGAATAAAAAATCTTAAAAATAAATTTGATACAGAATACACAAAAAAATATGTTGTTTGCAATTAATTTTCGAAAATTTTAGAAAAATATTTAAGTTTTTTAATATATATTTTTTTTATTCATATCTGTAAGGTATTAGCATATATCTATTATATTAAAAATGTTTCATAACAAAAAAGTATAATTGTATTTTTGTTGATATATTACCTTCTATTAAAATATACAAATATTAAATTATTTTGATGTTTGTATTATTTTTTCATATTCTCATAAATATTCTCATGAATATCTTTATTATTACATTCGTTTATATTTTGAATTAGATTCCTATCCATATTTTCATTTTCACTTTCATATTCATATTTATTATTATATATATTTATATTTTTATTTTCATTTTGAGATAATTCATGACAAAAACAAAGAACTTTTTTTTGTGGAATACAAATTTCAAAGACCTTTTTCCAGTTTTTAATTTTTATATAATTTATTAAAATTTCAACTACAGTATTAACATTTAAAACATTGCTTTTTTTTTTTTTAATATATTTCTAAAAATAAAATAAATATATAAATAAATATCTTAACATGTATATATATTAAAAAATATATATTTTTTTTTTAAATTATACTTCTAAAGGCAATTTCTTTGTTACGAAACCATATGAAGACGCTTCATAAAAAGATAAATTCTAAAAGAAAATTAAAAAAAAAAAAAAATAAAAGAAATAAAAGAAATAAAAAATGTTTTATAAAATATATATAATATATATAATTATATTTTAGTTTTATATATAACAAAACCTTAGATACACTTCTATCTACTAAAGCTGCAATAATATATACTTCATCTTTTTTTACTTCTTCTAATTCCTGTAATATTATGAGATAAAATAAAAAATAGAAAATGATTAATGTTTAATTTTTTAATTGGATTTTTTTTTTTTCTTTTTTCTACTTCGATAGCATCAGGTGATAAAACTACAATTTTTTCTTTTGAGAAAATATCCCAATAATTTTCTGTATGTTTATGAACTTTCCATTTATTTATTGAATATTTTTTAAGATATGAAAATAAACTATCGTTATTATTTAAGGAAGTAAAATGAAATTGTATGGGTATGTTGTTTTTTGTCATATAATGATATGATAAAAAAATTTGTTTTGCTAAACTTGATATTTCCTTTTCTTCCATGTAATTTTGAAAATTGCAATTAAAACATATTTTGTAACCCATAGTAAAAGATTCTAATAAAAATTCTCTTTTTTTTTCTTTCATTTTTTTCTCTAAAATTTTTCTTTCCTTTAAATATGCTATTTTTTCTTCTTCATTCATGTCATTTAATATTTTTAATAATTCTTCCTTTCTTTTATTTTTCTTCCTTTTTTTTTCTTCTGGTCTATTTTTCTTTCTCTTTTCTTTTAATAATTCTCTTTTATCTTTTTTTTTTTCTCTCTTTGTTTTCCTATTTTTATCTAATTTTTTTATGTCATTTTCATCAATTACGTTGGATAAATTATAAAAAAAGTCATTTATTTCCTCATTGTTTTCTATATATTCTTCTCTTAACATATTTTTTTATTTTGTTTTTTCACGGTTATATGGAGTTTTTATTTTTTTTTATAACTTTAATTTCTACAAGTATATCTTTTTTTTTTTTTTTTTTTTTTAATTATTATTCTGTTTCGATTAAAGCTTTTTTTCTATTTTTTTTTTTTTTTTTTTTTTTTTTTTTA
>NW_021628265.1:715386-748784 GCF_900005855.1 Plasmodium gallinaceum | reverse complement strand
ATTTTTTTTTTTTTTTTTTTTTTTTTTTTTTTTTTTTTTTCATAACTTAATATAGAATATTGATATAATGATAAGTAAATTGTTGTTAAATTAGCTGAGGCAAATAAAAAAATATTTGAGTGTATTAAATATTTTTCAATGAAAAAATTGGTAGAAATATAAATAATAAAAGATTTTTTTTTTTTATATTTGCAAATTTTTGAAATAGTATAAAATTTATGAAGTTTTAAATTATTTATTAATAATATTAAATTGAAAATGATCTAATAATAAGAAAACATGGTACATCTATGAATCATCATTGCTCTATTTTATATATTATTACATTGTAGCAACATTTATTAGATATTCTTTAGAAGAATTAATTTTTAAATAATGTATTATATTTTTAAAATATTTAATGATATAAATATATAAAAAAAGTTATTGCATATTTATGTTGATCATAAAATTTTAAATTTATATAAATAATAATTTTAGATATGTTTTAGATAAAATTTAATAAATTTTTTTGATAAATACTTAAAAATGTAAATTACATTTTATATAATTTTTGCATAATTCTCAAATATTGGATATTTTTGTTAATTATTAAAGTTTATGAAAAAAAATGAGATAATAATGTTAATTTAATATGTCACTTTTAAAAATAGAATTTTCTATTTTTTTTTTTTTAAGCTAATAACACAGCAAATATATTTATAATAGATATTATAAAATATGAATTAAAAATATATAAATATTTTAGATAAAAATGTCTTTGATAAATTATTTATTTTTTATGTGTTTTTTCTTTTTTGTCTTTAAAGAATTTTAAACATTTATTTATGAAAAATATATATAAGTATATACATTTTTAATTTAATAATATTATCTTATAATTTATATTTTTATTTTATCTTATTTTATCTTAATAATAAATATGTTTAGAAACATAAGTAAACCTGCATTCGCTTTTAATGTTGTATCAGTTGTAGTTATAATATACTTATTAACAAGTTATAGGAAAAAAAGTCATATACTTGATAAATTATATGATTTGAAGAATTGGTTATTTAATGGACCTTTTTCTTTTTACAAAAAATATATAAAAATAAAATTACCTCCTATAGATAAAAATATAACTATAAATATCAGTGATGAAGAATTAGAAGAAAAATTTTCTCAAACATGTAACGCTGTTAAAATATACAGAAATAAATTGAAATTTGAAGAATGGATATATTTATATGGTTTGTATAAACAAATTACTAATGGTAATATAAAATTAAATAATGATGAAGAAATTGAATGTAATGATTATAATAATAATGAAAATAATAATAATAAAAAAAAAAATGATTTGAAACTAAGTAAAAATGATTATATAGAAAATGAAAAAATAAATTCATGGAAAAATTGTTATGATGTAGATAAAAAGGTATGTAAATTTTTATATGTAGAATTTTTTAACAAATTATTTCCTAATGCTATTGAAAATTTAAACAGTAATTTATCATTCGAGTTTTCAAAGAGTATAAGTAAAATGAAGTCATTAAAAGAAAATAACTATACTGAAGATAACACTGATAATAACTTATGTGATTTGTTATGTCATAATGTTGTATTTTCAAATATAGAATATGTAAAAAAAATATTAGATAGTCATCCACATTTAATAAGTCAAAAAAATTCAGATGGTTTAACTGCTTTACACTACGCCTGTGATAGAGGTCATTTAGAAATTGCTAAACTTCTAGTAGAGAGAGGTGCTGACATAAATATGGAAGATTCTTATGGTGATACAGCATTACATATTGCAGCTTATTCAGATAAAAAAGAAATAATTGATTATTTGACAAGTGTTGGTGCTGATATAGATAAAAAAAATTCAGATGGCCTAACAGTTGGTTCTATATTAAATCAAAAATAAGTTTACATAAAAAAAAAAAAAAAAAAAAAAAAAAAACTAAATGATACATATAAATAAAGAAAAAATTATAATAAAAAAAAAATATATACATATATATATACGGTAAAATATAATTAAATATATATTAAATAAATTTGTTTTATTTATTTTTTTTTTTTTTAATCAAAAGAAAAAAAATTAGAAGAAATAAAAAGAAATATAAATAAAATTATTAACGATGACAAAAAAGATGCTTTTTTGAGTTAAAAAAAAAAAAAAAACAAAAAATTATTTATAGTAGATCATAAAATCATCTACACCCCATGATGTTAAACAAGGGTCAGTTGTCTTTTTTAAAGTGCTTCCTATCAATATATTTAATGTATCTACGATTTTAAGAAAAATAATTATAATAATTAATAAAAATAACATATTTATTTATTTATTTATTTTATTTTATTTTATTTTTTTTTTCATTGAATTTTCCTCTATTCTAAATTTATTACCTGAGGAATGTTGAAATTGTATATCTATTGGAACCTTATATAATTATGATAAAAATATATTATAAGTGATATAATAAAAGTATATATATAAAAAAAATAAATAAGTATAATATTAAAAAACTGAAAAAAAAACATTTTAAAATATATGTATTTTTTATTTTAACTGATAAACGATCTGGATGATTTTGTCCGCAAACATCTATTCCTAAAAGGCAATTCTAAAGAAAAGAAAATAATATAAATAATTCTAAAATGTATAATATATGTTTATGTTACTCCTTCAGGGCATAATTCATGAGATTCTAAAAAATTAAAAAGGAAAGTATAGAATAAATTTTAAATTTTATTTTATTAAAATTTTATGAATATATATATATATATATCTTTTACGTGTCCACATTGTTTTATTATCAACTTGTAAGAATAATGAATCATTATCCCATTTATCAAAAAAATGAACTCTTAATTTTATATTTAATTTTTTATGATATGGCAAGTTATTAATTTTAGTATAAGCTTCAGTAGCTCCAAATTTGCTTTATATGTATATTATAAAAAAAAAAAATATTAATTTATTTTTATATTGTTGTAACAAATATTTAAATATTTCTTTTAATGAATATTTTTTCTTTTTTTCTTTTCATTTTTTGTGTTTTACCATGGTCCACCAAGAAATGAATCAGGAGAATTACGACATGTGCTTATTTCCTTTAAAAGTAATGTTGATAATTGATCATTGTGAATATATATTTCAAAAGAGAAAAAAAAAAAAAAATAAAATAAATGTGAATTGAATGAGGTCACAATTTAATTATTTTTGTAATTTTAATAATAAATAATCAATAAGAAAAAAGTTTAACGATATTTAAGAAATTATTATGTAATAATTTATTTAATTTCTTTATTTTATTTTATAATATTTCATATATATATATATACTTTTATAAATCATATAATACCGAGGGAATCCATGAATTATCATTTACATCAAAAGTATTTAAGTGGAATAATTTCCATTGTTTATTTTCAAAAAATAAAAAATCATTTGTATGTAATTTTCCATAAATATTTAAACTGTTTATAATTGTTTTATTATCTTGAATTTCTAAATATACATTATCTTTACTTGCTATAATGAATGATTCTTTTTCACCATATAAATAAATAGACTTTTTACATTGCTCTGTTTTATCCTCAAAAATTAGTTTATTCGTTTTGATATTATAATTAGAATAAACATAATTAGTAAAAAAAAGTAATATTTCAAGAAAAAATGAAATGTGATAAAATATGTTCATTTTTTTTTTTTTTTTTTTTTTTTTTCTAACATTAGCAATTTATTAGATTAGGGGTATTTTATTGATGATTTTTTTTTTTTCTTATTTTTGTGTCTATTTCTCTTTAAAGTAAAAATAACATATATAGTAAATATTTAATGTGAGTACTTCAAACTAATACTAAATAATATGAAATAAAAAAAAAAAGTGTTAATTTTTTCAGTTCATATTCATCTCAATTTTTCTAGTTATTTTTTCTTAAAATTATTTGTTAGTATATTTTTTAAGTGAAAAAAAAAAATTAATAATCAAAAATTAAAATAAATAGATTATATACGTAAATTAACAAAAAATTCATATTATAATTTATATTCTATAATTTGTATTTTTTATTAAAAATTTAAACTTAAAATTTTTTTTTTTTCTTTTTTTTTATATAAATGCATAAAATAAATTGCTTCATATGTATATACATTTATTCATGTGTAAACAATAAAAATTAAAAGATATAATTTCAATAACATTTGCGTAAATGTACTATATAGTTTGGCTAACTTAATACAAAATTGGTATAAAAAATATTATTAATATGATAGTCGAACACATAAAATGTGAGTGTATAAAATATAGTTTACCAGATGAGGATTCTGAGCCTATAATTACGGCTTCATCAAATGTAGATGATCTACTAGTAGCTGTTATAAATAATAAAAAGAACGTACTTCTATATAAAATAGTAAATAAAGAATTGATTTATTGCGAAACTTTTTATATTGGGGTAAGTTAGAATGATTATACAAAAATAAAAAGTGAACAAAAGATGAACATTTTTATATTAATATTACTTTTAATTTGTTATTCTGTAGAAATAAGTGAATGTATATATTTTATTTTTTTCAAATAATAGAATAGTAACAAAATTATTGGGTTTGAATGGTCTAAAAAAAATGAGTTACTTATAATTACTATTGATATGAAATGTATCATATATATAAGAGATGAAAAAGGAATATGGTCATACAATAATGTAAATATACCAACTGAAGAATTACCTACATGTGCATGTTGGCATCCGTATGCACATTCTTTTGCTATAGGATTTTCATCCGGTGTTATATTTATTTGTTCTAAAAAGAATAAGCAAAAATGGTCCATAAAAAAACTTGTAAATCATACGGGAAGTATTTTATATTTACAATGGAATTCTTCAGGTATATATATATATTTGATATATATAGGTAATTATAATTTTTTTGTACAACAATTAAAATGAATATTTTCTATATTTATGCTTTCATGTCTTACAGTTTATTTTTATTTTATTTTATTTTATTTTTTTTTTTCAAAAGGACTTGTTTTGTCTACTAATTCAGTAGATTCAACATCATTGCTCATTTGTACATTAGATTTATGGGAAGATAATATAGTTAAAAAGCAAAGTATAAAGTAAATTATATTAATAAATTATTTGAATGTATTCTCTTAGTTTTTATATAAATAACTTTATAAAGATACAGAAATTAACTATATCCCTATATTTTTTTTTAAAATCTTAATAGGATATTTGAAAAAATTAAAGAATTTATTACAGAAAAAAATTTAAAAAATTATGATATAATAAATAAGGTAATAGATAATTTTTTTTTTTTTTTTTTTATTATAAATTGATTTTAAAAATAATTTATAATGATTCATTTAGAACAGGTTGAATGTAAAGGGTATATTTTTATTTATGCTACTTTTTCTTTATCAAATGAAAAGGTTGCTATGATTGGTAAGAAAATTAATTTTTTTTTTTTTTAAAAGAATTATTAGTAACTAAATGTTGTATTTATTTTATTATTTTATTTTTACAGCTAATAACTTTGAAAATAATTGTGAAAAACAACAAATTATAATTTTTGATTATTTAAAATCTCCTATTAAAGTTCATTTTATTTCATGGATTGGGCAAACCCTACATAAGTGCTTATTCATAGATGAGGATAAGCTATTAGTTGTATGTTAATAAAATTTTATATATATTCTTTAAATTTAACTGAATTTAATTTAATAATAATTTTATTATATTTTTTTTTTTTTTTTTTTATATGTAGTATGGATATGAATTATTTCCAATTATTATAGAACGTTCAAATGATGAATGGGTTATATCAAAAGTTGTTTTACCTGAATTTACAATTAAAAATTTAACTGTTGATTTTTTTTACGATAAAAAAGATATTCATGATATAGAAAAGGAATATAATGATATGCATGGAAATAAAATTATTGGAGAAATTGTTGCTCATTCAAATCAAATTTTACAAATATCTATGTTAGAATCATATGAATATAAAAAATACACACAATTTATAACGGTATCAAGCGATTTTAATGTGATCGTATGGAGTTTTATTTTATGACCATTGTATGTATTTACCTGAACAAAAAAGAAGATAAAAAAAAAATTTATAAATACGCTTGTATTATTAAAGTGATTTACGAAATACACAAATTTAATTTCATTATTGTTTTTATTACTTTTTTATTTTATTGAATAAATAGTTATATCAATTATATATATATAAACTATAATATAAATATGATACCAAATTTTTAGTATTACATTTTAACAACTAATGAAATCGTGCCAAAAAAAAAATTTTAGCATGTAAAAGTGTATACGTATGCATATATATAGAATTAGTCTTTAAAAAAAAAAAAAAAAAAAGAAAAGAATTATAATAATAAAAAAATATAAAAATAATTAAAAAAAAAAGAAGAAAAAAAGAAGTATTAATATATTTATAAATAATTAAGATATATTTAGGAAAAAATAAAAATAATCAAATATATTTATAATCAAATGATAATAAATTTAAATAGAAGATTGAAATGAAAAATAAAATACTGTAACAAAAGCATGCATGCACACAAAAGTATAACTAAAAAGTAAATCGTTAAAAAAAAAAAAAAAAAATAAATATTTAAGATTAAAATTATGATACAAGTTCTTACTATTTAAAAAATATAATTAAAAGAAAAGTTTAGAAACATTCGAGAACAAGAAAAAAAATTTTATAATTACAAAATTAAAATAATAGTAACAGAATTTTGCACATATTGTGAAAATTGTAAATTAGCAAGACAATATACAACAAATAACATAAAATATCAAAAAAATTATACTCATTTGTATCTTTTGTAATAAATAAAAATAAAATTTCTAATTGATATATATGTCAAGAATTTTCATATAAAATTTTTTTTTATTTAAAATTTATTATAAATATATTATTAATCATTAATTATATTCTTTTTTTTTCTTTTTTTTATTTGGTGAGTTGATTACTTATCTTTTTTTTTTTTTTTTTTTTTTTTTTTTTTGTGAATAGATAATAAATATTACATAATAAGTATATAAATTGTATTAATAAAAAAAAATTTATATCTATATTTAAATCATTTATTCTATAAAATGATGTTTGTAAATGAAAAAAAAATAAAATAAGTTATAAAATACAAATATATATAAGAAAAAAAAAAATGGAAATTCTAAAAGGAAGTATGAGTAAATTTTTTCATAGAAATAGCAAAAATGCATTTAGTTCTGATGATGAAAAACCATTTAGTTCTCTTTTCAGAAGAACAAATGTATCTTTTTATGATGATATTTACACAGAAGCAGTGTTTTTATTAGTATAAAAAAAAAAAAAAAAAAAAAAAAAAAATCGTATATTTAATTTATATATATATATAAATTTTCTTTTTATTTATTTACAATCAGGAAAAAGAATGTCAGCCAATTAACAATACCATGTAAAAATATTAAATATATTTTTTTATTTTATTATAAAGTATATTTTATATTTTTAATTTTTTACTAATTATATTAAATAAAATAATAAATAGGAGGAATTATGAAAAATGTATATCATTTCATGATGATAGAACAATCTTAGATAAACAAAAAAGACAGGTATAGTAAAAAAAATAAAATAAAATAATAGTTATTATGAAAACCTTTATTAAATAATTAACTTATAAATATATATAATACTTTGTTTTTAATTTTATTATTTAATGAATGTACATTTCGTAAAAATACTAAAATGAATTCTTATTAAATAAAATATTCATTATATATAACTATTAAAAAAAATATTTGCTTTTTATTTGTTTATCATAGGAATTTCATAAAATAGATGAAATTATAAATAATATTAATTATTTAGATAGCTTAAAGAAAAAAGTATATAATATTGAATTTCAAAATATTATAGAGCCATTAGGTATATATATCCCCAATAAAAAAACAGAAAATAACAGGCATGCTTCCTCAAAAATAATTAAAGATTTAAATAAAAATAAATTAAAATAAGGAATTAAAGTAAAACAGTACATTAATAATTAATCTTTTTAAATGTATTTTTACAGTGATAGAATAAATGGAAATATTTATAAGGAAAAATTTGAAGTTTTAAAAAAAAAGTATAATGCTCTTAAAGAAAATATAGATAAAAGAATAGATCTGGAACTAATTAAGGTATAATTTTTATAAAATATTTTAAATTTTATAAACATATTAAAATATTTATACATATATATACAAATGTGTAAACATTGATATATTTTTAAGTTTATATAAAAGTGTTTTATATACTTTTCTACTTTCATAACTTAGTCTGGAGCATTTTACAACAAAGAGGATATAAAAGACATTTTTTATATGGCAAGAAAGCAACAATCTGAGATTAATACAAAGAAAAATATTATAAAAGTTCAAAGTACTGTAATAGAAAACATTGTAGAACATAAGTAACCAAAAAAAAAAAAAAAAAAAATTAATATAAAGAAAAATAAAAATATATATAATTTATGTTTTATATATATATATATTTTTTTTTTTCGTAGTAAATTAAACAAAAAAAAACTAAGAATTAATAAAAAGAAAAATCAAAAACTAACAGAAATGTGCAAATTTTATTATGAGCAAAAGTAATAGTTTCAGAAAAAAAAAAAAAAAAAAAAAAAAAAAAAACTATNATAAATTTGTTGATAATTTCTATTATATTGTTTCTTTTTTTTAGTGAAAAGATACAAATGAGATTAAGGAAGATAAAATATACATTCCTTGAATATAGAATAGCTTTAGAAAATATTGTCTCTTGCTGTGAAAGAATAGGAGTAATAAAAAATTAAAAAAAAAATATTGTAAATATGTGTATAAAAATACATTAACATATATAAAAAATATAAAATTTGATAAATATTTTAGGGAGATAAAATTATTTTAATGGATGGAATTAAGTCAGCTAGAGCACAAACAGATTTATCCAATGCTACTAAAATATTGAATATGTAAAATTTTTAAATATAAAAAAATATTAATATTCTAGAACCAAATATAAAAATTTTTTTTAATAAAAATATATATATATATACATGTATATATTAATTTGTTGTTATCAATATATAAAATAGTTTTTACACAATTGTATATTTTTTTTATGTTCTTTTTATAGGAAGAAAATTGAAGAATTGCAGAATAACATAAAATATTGTGAACAACAAATAAATGTACTATTCATATTTATTTATTTAAAAATATATTTATATTTCTAGATTTTTATTATAAGATTAAAGTAAAATATTAAAATTTTTCTTTGTTTATCTTTTTTTCTTTTTTATTTTAAAGAGTTTAAAACACAACTTAAATTGCAAACTAAAGGAATTAAGCAAAGAATCAAAAGAAAAAAATGAAGCTAAGAATGAAACATTATACTATAAAGAAGAATTAACGAAAAATAATAACTTATTAACAGAAGTAATTTAAATTAATGATAGCATATTTTTTTTACTTTTATATGTCTAATAGTATTTTTTTATAAGAATAAATTTTTAAAAATATTTTTATTTGTCATTATTTTAGTAGTTTGGTGATAGTTATTAGTCTTAATTATAATTAATATATTTTTTCAGGTATTAGAAGACTTTCATCGTGTTCTTTCTGATGCTGATAATTTTCTTCATAAAGATGAAAATATAAATGGTTTTAAAAAATTATTTAATAATAGGAAAAAAAAGGTAAATAAATATATTTTAATGATTGTAGATAAAAAAAAAATATATATTTTTCAAAATTAAAATATTGGAGTTTTTCCTTAATTTTCATTTTTTTTTTTTTTTATTTATTTACTCATTAGTATAATGAACTTGTAAAAAAAGCTTCCGAGAGAAATAAAGAATTGAAAAAAAGAGAAAATGAATTGATTTTAGCAAATATAATGAAAAAAAAAGAATTAAAAAAACATGAAGAATACCTAACAATGCAAATAAAAGAGATGAAAAAAAAGGAAGAAGATAATAAGAAGATAGAAGAAGAAAAACTAAAAAATGAAGAGGAAATAGAAAAAAAAATGAAAGAAGAGCAGGAAAAAAAAACAGAAGAACTGAAAGAGCAACAAATAAATGAAGGAACTATCGTAGATAAAAAGATAAGAAAAGTGAAGAAATTAATGGAGGAAAAAAATGTATAGAAAAAAAAATTACACAATTTACTTTTATTTTCTTTTATATAAAAGAGAGCACTTATATATATAATTTTACGTTTATACAGATAGAGAATTTTACATATGAGGAATGTGTAGATATTATATACAAAGCGGTAATTTTAAAAATTACATATATATATATATATATATATAATTTACTGTATTAAAAATTACACCAAAATTTTTATTTTTCGTATGATTTTTGATATATAGAATCTGGCATTAACTGAGAATAAATTAAGCGAATTAAAAAGTAAAGGAGATATAAGCAAAGATGAATTAATTATTTTTATTAAATCAATTGTTCTAAATGAAGAAGAAGCACTTCAAAATATGATTACTTTCTTTGAAATATGGGATGTTCAGGTAAATATAAAAATGTGCATATAAAATAAATAAATTAATAAAGGAATTAATTGATATTAAAAGAAAATAATAAAAATATTTCTCTATAATAATTTTATTTAAATATTCAAATAAATTTATTTACTTCTGTTTTTTTTTTTTTTTTTTTTTATTCTAAATAGAAAACTGGTTACATGCATAAAGATCTACTCTTATTTATTTTAAAACAATTCGGTGACAATTTCACTGAAGAAGAAGCTAACTTTTTACAAAGGTATAAAAAACAATTTTAAAAGTTACATAAACAAAAATAAAAAGTTTTTTCTTTTATTTTTTTTTTTAGAGAATTAAATCTAGCAAATGGATCCAATATATCTTATGTTGATTTGTTGAAAAGGTAAAATGTAAAAATATAAATATAGAAATATGTAAATCTTTTTATTATATTTTTTTTTATTTTATTCAAATAATTATAGGTGGATACATGGGGATGAAAAAGAATTATAAATATTATTTAGAAACATTATTATATGAAATATAAAAAAAATATAAATTAATAAGAAGTTGAACTAAGCACAATAATTTTATGAAATACATTTATTTCATTTATATAAGCTTACTTCCTCTTATTTCTTTTTAAGAAGATTCTTTAATAATTATTAATTTTTTAATATTTTTATCGCAATTTATAATTTTATCTTGATAAAATTTTATAAATACATGCTTGAATTAATAGAGTTTTCTATTATTTAAATATTTCTTATATTAATCAAGTATCGCATGATTTATATTTTTCTTATGTTAATCAAGTTTATTGAGAGTAATCAAAAATTTACAAAAATTTAATAAATTATATGAAGGCATATTCATGCTTTTTTTTTTTTTTTTTTTTTTTAATATTTGTTGCTTCCCATCTGTTATTACCGATTTTGTATGTTATTTATTTTATTTTTTTTTAGTTTTTTTTTTTTTTTTTTTTTTTTTTTTTTTTTTTTTCATTTTTTTTTTTTTTAACTTTTTTTTTTTTTTTTTTTTTTTTTTTTTTTTTTGGTAATCTCTTCATACTTTTTTTTCTTTTTAAATTTTATTATCAAAAAATCTTAAAGAAATTAATATATTTTAAAAAATTAAAAAAATTGAATAATACTTATGTTTTATTATAACTTATTTTATATTAACATATGATACCATAAAAAATAAAAAAGAAAACAAAAATTTATTATTAAATAATAAATTAAATTTAATTTTGTTTTTTTTTTTAAAAAAAAAAAAAAAATTACAAAGATGTAATGATTTTTTTTTCTTCATAATTATATGTATTTGTAATATATTATGCGATATTTTTATCGCGGTCATGTGATTGTTGATTTTTTTCCCGTAAATTTTATTATTTATTTATTATTATAGTTAATATTTCATTATTTATTTTAAAAAATTATTTAGCTAGTTAAAATGGGGGGTAGTAAAAATGATAATTTGTATGTTATGAAAGGAGGAGGAATAAGTAAGTGTGCAAAAGGAAATAAAGCAAATGGAGAAAGTAATAATAAAATATTTGGAAAAAATTTAGCTAGTTCAAAAAATAAAGAAAAAATTAATGTAAATAAAAATTCAAAAGGAAGTAATAATAAAATAAGAACTGCAGGGAAAGTTATAAACACTATATCAAAATTTAATGATTCCTATGCATTAATATTTCCGAATGCATTACCAGTAAAACAAATTTTGTGGGGATTAGATCCCTTAAATAAAGTATGGAGATATTGCTCTATTGTTTATGCAAGACCAAAAAATAAAAATTTAAATGATATAAATTTAATATTTCCTTTAAATATAAACAAAAGTGAAATTATAAATAAAATTAATAATGAATTAAATAATAATAATAATACATTAAAAGAAAGTGATTATGATTATTATGTTCATTGGGAAAAGTTTGATAGAAGATTAGATTGCTGGCTACCTTATGAAAATTTAAGATTATTAGACAAGGAGCCAGATGATGGTCTTCCACTTATAAAGGATACCGAAAGTGTTTCTGACCATGAACATGCAGGGATTGATAAGGAGTATTTAAGAGAGCATGAAGAAAATACTAAATTAAAAACTATAAATCAAATCAAATTTGGAAAATATTTAATTGATACATGGTATTTTTCTCCTTACCCAAAAGAATATCAAAATATTGATGTTTTATATATATGTGAATTTTGTTTGTCTTTCTATAAAGAAGAAAAAGAAATGATTCGTCATACAGAAAAATGTGAAATTAGACATCCCCCTGGTAATGAAATATATAGAAATGATAAAATATCTATTTTTGAGATAGATGGGAACTATTTTAGAATATATTGTGAAAATTTATGTTTTTTATCAAAATTATTTCTTGATCATAAAACATTGAAGCATAGAGTTAATTTATTTTTATTTTATGTTATAACTGAATATGATGAATATGGCTATCATATAACTGGATACTTTTCTAAAGAAAAATATTCCAAGAATAACGTTTCATGTATACTTACCTTACCACAACATCAAAAAAAGGGTTATGGAAAATTTCTGATTAATTTTAGTTATTTTTTATCTCAAACAGAAAAAAGAACAGGTACACCTGAAAGACCACTTTCTGATTTAGGTGTGGCTTCATATATGGCTTATTGGTATGAAACATTATTAAAAGTTTTAGTTAATTATGAACAATTATCAATCCATGAGCTATCGGAAATTACTAGTATTGAAACAAATGATATAATTTCTTGCTTAGAAGAGAAAGAAATTCTTAAAAATATATCAAATGGAGAATATTTTTATTATATTAATCCAAAACAGTTAGAATTTATTCTTAGCAAAATTAATCAAAAAAATAGTGAATTATGTAGAAATAAATTACATTGGGTATCTTATGATTATTACCTAGCTTTATATGAATAAAAAAAAAAAAAAAATTAAGATAAAAATATAAAATTTGTTTACATGTTATTTTATTTGTTTATTATCAGCTTAAATTCTATCTTTACAAAATAATATAGGACATAATATATATACTAATTTTTAAGTGAATACATATATACAATTTTTCAATATTCTAGAATTATGCTTTTTTTTGTAAAATTATTTATTTTTTAAAAAGTTTTATATGATTAATATATTTTTTTTTTTTTTTTTACATAATTCTATTGCTTTATTTTTGTAACAATAGAAATTTTTTTTTTTTAAAGTTTTTAAAATAATTGTATTAACTTTATTTTTTATTTTGTAGGATATCGTTTAATTTTTTTTTTTTTTTTTTTTTATATTCTCTAATCATAATCATAAATTTTTAATATATTTTTTTTATAATATGGAAATATAAATTGCAAAATTATATTTCCTTTAATTATTAAGAATACATATAAGTAGACTTTAAAAAAATTGCATATTATTAAAAAGGAAATGATAAATAAAAAATGCATTAAAAATAAACGAAACAAATTAGGTTTTCAAGTATGCATTTCTCGCAATTTTTAATTTTTGTTTTTTAATATAAATAATAAGGATATAATTAAAAAGATAAAATAAGTTTTGTATATATAACTAAAAAAAAAAAAAAAGAAAAAAAAAAAAAATGTATATATAAAATTAAGCTAAATATGAATTAAATAAATAGAATAAGGTAAAATTAAAAAAAAAAATTGAATAAATTAAATGGAGAAAGTAAAGGAAATAAAATGTGAAATATGAAATAAATTGAAATGTTTATGAAGTTTTACAATATTATAAAAAATAATTTTTACATAAAACGAGATTATTTTCCTATTTCTTTTTGTTTTTTTTCTTTTTTTTTTTCTTTTTTTTTCTTTTTTTTTTCCTTTTTTTCTTTCTTTTTTTTTTTCTTTTCTTCCTTTTTAACCCTTTTTAGTTCTTTTCTTTTTAATATGTCAATTTCTTTTTCTTCTCCCTCTTCGTCTATTTTTTTTTTTATTTCTTCAGTTTCATTGTTTTTTTCTTCCCCTTCATTTATATCCTCTCTCTTTATTTTCTCTTTTTTTTCTTTCTTTTTTTCTTTTTTTTTTTTCTTTTTTTCTTTTTTTTCTTTTTTTTCTTTTTTCTTTTCTTTTTTTTTCAACTCTTTTTTAACTTTTTTTAGATCTTTATCTTTTTCCATGGTACTAATTTCCTTTTGATATATTTGTTCTGCTTCGTTTATATAATCAATGTTTTTGGAAAGTTTAACTCCTTTTATCATGTGTAAAATTTTATGTTCTAGTTGTTTTTTAAAAGTGAGACCATAAGAATTAGTAGGGTAATCTGAAAAAGAATCAATTCTTGCAGCCATAGCACTTTTACATGACAGATATCTAGACATTCTTCCTTTTAATGCCAAGGGTGTTTTAGAAATATAAGAAGAGTTATATAAAATTCCATATTTAGGAGTTTTCTTATTTCCTTTTAATGAATTGAAAAGGGCTTTTTCTGATCCAAAAATTTGAATACTACTAGATGGACATTTAGCTAAATTTACTAAAGAACCAGCATGACTAATTAAACGAGCACTTAAAGTATTACCTAATAGTTCTTTAAGGTTTGGAGAGACAATATTTAATTTTTTGTCTAAATAATTCCATAGTATATTTCTTGTGTTTGATAAATTTATAACTTCTTTTGAAAAATTTATTATATTATTTAAATCTTCTTCTGTTAATTCTTGACCAATAGACAAATTAGCAACTTTAGATATATTTTCTGTCATTTCTTCATTTTGTGTTATTTCATTTATTTTTTCTTTGTTATTTTCAAAATCAAAATTTTCTTTTATTTTTATTAAATTAACTAATTTACAATACATGCATACATCTGTAACAATTTTTTTCAATTCAGGGAAATGCCAGCTATACCATTCAATAACTCTCATACTAAAAAGGTTTATGTTTTTATCTAATGATTCAATAGTTGCTATGCTGTTTATAATCGATTTATCTTGTTTTCGTGGATCTAATTTTAATTTAGATCTTGAATAGCTATGACCTAATCCTATATTGAAGTTTTTTATATCAATATCAATATTATTTACATAAGTAGATATTTTTTTTAAATAAAATTGCCTACATGCCCTAAATAATTCTAATATATTATTATTATGGATTACATTAAAACCAATATTAGATAAAAATTTTCCTAAGTTAAGATCTGTTACTCCTAATTCATATTTATTTTTATTATTTGGCAAATTTTGTTCTAAAAAATTTAAAAGAAATTCTGTTGCCTTTCCTTCATTTATGTTGATTAAATTATCAAGTGCTCTTTCAGCTGTTTCAAAAGAGATAAAAGAGCAAAAATGAACTATCTGATGAAATATATCTGGATCTAATATTTTTTTTTCTATATTTTCATTAGTCCCTATCTGTTCCCATTCTTCTACTTTTAGCAAAAAATAACCAGCTGAACATTCAAATAATAAATATAATTTTTTCATTTCAAAAAAAAAAAAAAAAAAAAAAAAAAATATGAATTGAATCCTGATATTAAAAATCCTTTTTATATATTTGTATTACATAATACAAATATATATATTTATAGAAGATGTAATTTTTTTTTTTTTAAAAACAAAAGTAAATGAATTAAAAATAACAATAAAATATTCAAAAATCTACTATATATTTTCAAATAGAATCCTACAAAATTTTAAATGTTAAAAAATTTAAGTCTATATTTATTAAAAAATTTTACAAAAGTTATAAAATTTTTAAATAAAAAATAATTATGTATCCTCAATTCTTATTAAATTAATAAATTAAAAATACAACAATTCATAACATTATACATATAAAATATATAAATATATATAAGTAAATATTAATTTATAAAACTTTAAAATATTTATTAAACTTGAATTTTTTTAAAAAAAAAAAAAAAAAATAGAGTAAAAAAAAATATATTCACAAATTTTGCAGAATTTTTTTTTTTTTTTTTTTTTTTTTTTTTTGCAGCAAAGAAAAATATATACATGGGTAGAAAAAAAAAAAAAAATATTTTTTATTTTTTTTTAGATTTTTAGTATTTCATTATTTTCTTTTTATTATTTTTTATAATATTTTTATTTTTTTTAATTTTGATATTATCTGTCATTTTTATTAAATGTTTTAACTTAATTTTTACTTTTTTACATATTTTAGTTTCACTTTCAAATAAACTATTCATTCATTTTATTTATAACATTATGAGTATATATATATATTATATATTTAATTATTCATAAGGCATAAAAATTTAAGAAAATTTTTTTTTTTCAGAAATTTTATAAGATATATTTTTTTTTTTTATTTAAAGATAAAATTATAAAAAATCTTACTATAGCAATATATTATTATATTTTCATATTTATAAATTTCATACATATTAACTCTGATAATAAATATATTTTCAATGAGAATTCACAAATAGTACATAATTATGAACGATTAACTTTTTACAAAAAAGTAATAATAAAACTGTAATGGTTAATATTTTTAGTATTAGATAATAAGTTATCTACATAATCTTCTTTTATGTGTGAATAAAAGGAAAGCCTTTTAGTTAATTCAAAAAAAAAAAAAAAAAAAAGAAAAAAGAAAGAAAAAAAACTTTTTCTTAAGATTTAATGCTTCCTTTTATATATTGTGTAATTTCTTATATTATTTATAGAACACACAATATTTAGGTACAGTGCATACTTTTTTTAATTTTAAAATGTTTTTTCTTTTATTTTTTCGAAAGTTAAATTATTAGACGAAAAAATTTATTTTATTAATTTAGTCAGAATTTTTTTTTTTCAAGTGAAATACGAAAGTTTTTTTTTTTTTTTTTTTTTATTGTAACTAAGAATATTAGCTAATTTATGAAATAAATATTAACACATCATATTTTAAGTTAAAACAGAAAATTAGCTTTAAAAAAAAAAAAAAAAAAAAAAAAAAAAAAAGATAATGAATACACGTATAGATTATTTAAAAGTGTAATAAAAATTTTCGAAAAGTTCATAAGGGGGGAAAAAAAAAAAAAGAAATTATAATTTATGTTATAAAACGTTATTTAGTTAAATATATTAATTAGTTATTTGTATTGAATAGAAAAAAGAAAAAATGAAAAAAGAAAAAAATTGTTATTATATAACTCCAAAAGGAAGACAAAAATGTTTCAAAAATATTAAATTGATAACTTTTGATCTTGATCATACAATATGGAATATTGAGGCTTTATTGAATTATGCAGATAATGAATGCTATAAATATATGCGAAAAAATTATAAGAGATTATATGACTATTTATTGAAAGAATATGAATTATCTATTACAAAATTAGTAAAACAATTATTGGAGAAAAATCATGATTTTACTAAAGATGGAGTTCAAATTCTCACTAGAATTAGAATTGATGCCTTAAAATATCTTGCTAAACAAACTAATTATGATGAAATCAAATTTGCTTCGGAAATACAGCAGTTATGGAATAAAAAAAAAAATGACGTTCATTTATTTATAAGTCCGGGAACATTGGAATATTTACGAGAATTAAAAAATAGGGGGTACATTTTGGGTGCAATTACAAATGGTGACTCTGATGTTAACGGGATAAAATTTCTAAATGAAATATTTTCTTTTGTTATTAGGTCAATGGATTATAATTGCGCTAAACCAAGTATTGAAATATTTAATGTGGCTGAAAATTTACTTAAAGAAAGAAATATAAAATTCGATGTTGAAGAGTGGTTACACGTAGGTGATGATGTTTGTACAGATGTAATGGGTGCTAAAAATAAAAATATTAATTGCGCTTGGATAACAACATTTAGAGATGGAAGAGAAGTTTCAGAGAATGAGTGGTATTCATATCTAAAATTAAAACTTGAAAAAAATAATGAATCAACATTAACTGAATATGATCCATATGCAGATGGGTTATTTTCTAGATTTAAAAAAAAAGATATAATTTTACCTTATGACTATATAGATATTGAAATACGTCATTGTCGTGATTTAGACAAAATATTGCTATGAATCTTTTTAATTTTTAAAAAGGTGACAATTTTTTTTTTATTATGATTCTTCATTTTTTTTAAAATACAAAAAGTATTCTTCTTTTCTTCTTATTCTTAAATAATTTTTATACTAATTATATATATTATTTCTTTAA
Source organism: Plasmodium gallinaceum (assembly GCF_900005855.1). Taxonomy (NCBI): domain Eukaryota; phylum Apicomplexa; class Aconoidasida; order Haemosporida; family Plasmodiidae; genus Plasmodium; species Plasmodium gallinaceum. Next base: position 730,078 of record NW_021628265.1, on the reverse strand, counting down.
TATTATAATTTGAAGATTTTTCTTATAAATTTGGTATAAATTTCTTTGTGGCATTTCAATATAATTTTTCTTGCATTTTCTTTTAATTAATTTATATGAAGTTTACGTTCATATATATTTTTGATATCTGTACAATTTCTATTTTATTCTTTATTTTTGAAGGATAAAAACCTTCTAATATTTCATTTTACAAATTCAAATTATTTGTTAAGATTTTTTTATATATATTTATATGAATATTTTTAATAAAAATTTTATATATATATATTTTTTTTTTTTTTTTTTTTTTTTTTTTTTCTCTTGTTTTATCCACATTTAGTAAAAAAAAAAAAAAATATATTTTTTTAAAAATTTTGGCAAAAATAACATAGAAATAATGGTGTTAAATAAAATAATTTTTAGTATAAAGTATATTAATTTTTACTATTTTAATAATGTTATATTAATAAAAAACATTATAAAGTATTTTAAAATATATAAATTATTATTTCTTTTTTTTTTTACTTAATTATTATGTTAATATTTATACACATTGTTTTGTATTTATAAAAAACTTAATATATTTTTATGTTCTGTTGTACTTTATGATATGTCTTTATTATTATTATTTTGTTTATTTAATGAAATAAAAGTTTGCAATTTGTAAAAAAAAATAAAAAATAAAAACATCCCAAATGTTTAAATATTATTAATTTTCTGAGTAACCAGGATAACTATCATCATCTGATAATACAGAACAATTAGAGCTACTTAATAAATCATCGGTATCATCATCATCATCGTTATCATCATCGTTATCATCATCATCATCATCATCATCATCATCATTATTGTCTTCTGAATTATCTAAATTATCTTTCCCATTTATACTTTCTGCATTTTCAGGTTCAATATTTGAGATATTGGCTGATGATGCTTTTAATGAAGATTCTATATCAAAAGTTTTAAAAAAGTGAAATAACTGAGTAATATTTAAAACACATATGTCTCCAAACTTAATATCTTTTCTTAAAGAACTAGCAATTGCTTCGGTTTTTTCTGAACAGCAAATAATAGATAAAGTAGAACCTATTAAGGCATTATTTTTATCAATTCGGAAATTAACAATCCTCGATAAATATTTTCTACAAACATTTAATATATTTTTTGCAGTAACGTTTTCCAGTTTAGATAATAATGTTTCATAAAAGTTTAAGTTCAAATTTTTTAAACTCAAAAATATTGTTTGAGATGCTCTATCACTTATAGTTTCTTGATTATTGAAAATACTATAATAGGCACTACTTTTAGCAATAGAAAGTTCATCTTCCTTCATTTCATTATTACAATAATAATCAAATATTTTTAAGGCTTCCTTTAGTGCACTAATAACATCACTAGATCTATATATACGTAAACTCAATTCACCTAAAATGCAATTATAATCTAAAGAACATTCATAAGAATAACCTCCTCCTCTAATACTACTATATAATGGACCCTCAGCCATTGAAAAAAACTCTCTTAATATTAGCAATTCACAATAATGCTCGTGATCATATCCTGATGGAACTTTTACTGTTAATTTTAAATATGAAACATCAGTACTTTTAATGCCACATACAATTCCATTATAAGCATTATCTTTTATTATATTTGATTTAAAGTTTTTATCTTCACTTTCAAATTGTACATCTAAATATTCTTTTAAGCTTTTATGAACATTTGGTCCTAATGAAATATATTTATTATTATCTTTTTTTTCCATGTTTTCGACTACGTTCAAAGTATTCATATTGGAATTATAACTTATATTTGAATTTTGATCATATGATTTTATATTATTATTATTATAGCTAATTTCATTATCTAAATATTTCGAATTTTGATAATTCATTTCGTTAATATTATTTTGAAAGCAAAAATTAACTACTGGAGTATTAACAGTGTAATTAGAATTCTCATCTATATTAAACCACTTATCATACCAAGAAAAAATATTTTTTATTTTGTGAAAATCACCATCAATAATTATGGAAATATTTTTTAAATCGAAAAGCATATTTTTCAATGCATTTAACTTATTAAGTAGTTCATCTAAATTACTTTTATTTTCAATAATTCCTAAAACTAATTCTTGTTGCCCTATAGAAACCAATCCTGAATTACTATTTTTCATATATCTTAAAGCATATTCTAAGTTTAAAACTAATGTTTTCGGTTTCGTCTTTTTTTGTAGCAAATTTTGATAGGCAGATTTTAAAATGATTTCTAATCTTTCAATATTTAAATTCATTTTAAATATGGATAAAAATAAAAGATCAAATAATTTTACATAATTTTCTAATAACCCAATAATATGTATGCATAGTATATTACTCAAATTACCTGCTTTAAAGCTTTTCGCACTTTCCCCTAATCCATAATTACAATCATAATTAATAGTATTTCTGATCATTTCTTCCATAAATAATTCACATTTTACGTTTTTGTTATTAATTTCTACATCTGTTTCAAATAATAAATAACTTAATAAAGGAATATATTTTTTTAAGTCAGCGTCAACATTGTTTGAATTAATTAATACATTTATTGAAACAAAATTAGACTTAATATTACTTAACTGAATAGGGAAAATTATGCGTTTTAAATCATTCTGTATAATATTCAAAAGTGGCATATTTTCATTTAGTGCATTTTTATATGCTTCTGATGAATTATTATTATTTATAAATGTTTCATTTTCTAAACTCTTGAAATTTCTGAAAATAGTAATACCTTCTATTTTAACATTTTTTGCTTTTGCAGATGGAACAATATCCAATGAACTTTTAGGTGGTTTTTTTTCTATATTTTCTTTAATTTTTTTAATATTCTTTACCATTTTATTTAATTTTTCAACTCCATATTTCTTTTGTTCATTTTCGATTAATTTTTTTTCAGATAATTCTATTTCCTTAGCTTTTTTACGACTAGGATAACATCTCACTTCAGTATAATTATTGTCAATAAAATAGGTTCTTAATAATTCCTTCCAATAATTTTCATTTTCATTTAACAAATCAATATATATTTTTTTCAAATTTAAGCACTTTTCTAAGTCTTCTATATTTCTACCATAAATAAAATATTTTATAATAAATTCATTTAATAAGTACTGCGGAGATGTTTCTAAATCTCTCAAATGTTGCAAATATGATCGAATTATTATATTTTTTAGTCTTTCCATATTCAATGGTTTATCATAAACTTCTTTTAAGCAATTTCTTGTTATATCTCCAACTAAATTTATTTTTACTTCATTATTATTACTGGAAAAATTCGTTTGTTCATATTTTTTGATATCTTTTACAATTAAACTATTATTTATATTTTCATCCTTATCATTATTAGCATTCAAAGTATTTATATTTATTTCTTTTTTAAGGTTATTATTATTATTATCATCTTGAATATTATTTATTACTTGCATATTATTTTGATTTTCTAAATTATTTGTTTCATCATGCTCTTTTACTTTGTTTTTATGGAATTTATATTTATAAGAAACATCATAAATATCTATTGTAAAGTAATTTTCTTTTAAATCTTCAAGAGAAAAATCTAAACTACTACAGTAAGTATCTTTATCTTCTAGTAATCTTTTGCTAAGAGGTGAGGTAGTTAAATGAGTCAAATAATTTCCTAATAATCCCAGAGATAGTTTTGTCTTAAATTGATCCCATTCACATCCTCTCCATCCTATACTAACTTGTCCATTATTTAAATTATTACATGGATAATATTTTTTTATAATTTTAGTGTCATTTGATTTTTCAACATTTTCCTTTTTACTCCAAGGTCTATTCAAACTTTGAATATCCTGCAAAAAAACTTCTTTACATAAGTCATAATTATTTTTAACATTTTCTTTTTCTTCTTTTCTTTGGCTTGGATTTAAATCTAAATGATATTTTTCAAAATCATGTATTATATTTAAAATGGTATCATTTTCAAAATCTCCAAATATGATTATTGCAAAATTATTTAACTTATAAAATTTTTTAAAATATTCCCTTACTCTATTATTGTTAGTTTTTCTTAATCCGTCTAAAGTTCCTCCTGTTTCATATCTATATCCACTTTTATCATTAGGATATAAGTTGGTAATCATAGTTCTTTCTACAATATTTTCACAATTATTTTCAATAGATTTCATTTCAGAATATACAACTCCATTATGAGCACCATTTTCAAAAATATGATGAACTTCAGATAAAAATACATCATCTTCTAAAGTAGGATTTAAAATAAAATCTAGATAAATAGGTAAGATATTACAAAAACCTTCTATTCCAAATGTTTCAATAGTATAAGAAGTATGATCAATAGAAGTCCAAGCATTTGTTCCTTCTGAAAGACATTTATATGCCAAAAAGTCTAATAACCCTTTATATGGATATTTATGACTGCCTAAAAATATTAGATGCTCCAAAGTATGAGGTAATCCCTCATTGTTTTCTGCTTCCGTTAACAAGGTAAAATAACCATATATCTTGGGGCTTTTTATTTTACTCAATATTATTCTTAAACCTGAATTTAATGAATAATATTCATCAACTGTTAATTCTTGTTCTAATTTAATATGATTTATTCTTGAATAATCGTGCATTTTTTTTTTTTTTTTTTTTTTTTTTAATAAAAAAATTGAAGATAATATAAAATTTTTATTAATATATTATAATTATATTATTTATAAAGCAATAAGGAAAATATATAAAAATTAATTATAATATATATAATTAAATAACTATCATAATATATACAAATTAAAAAAAGGTTATAATTAATAATGATATAAATATTGTTACTTTTCTTTAAAAGTGTTTTCTAACTATTTAATTTGTAATAAAAATAATACATATATATATATGTGCATATTTATTTATTTAATTATTTTTTTTTTTTTTTTGAAATGCATATATTTTTATCATTTCTGTAACTTATTCTACTTATTTAATAGATAATTATAATCTACGGGGTATATATTATTTTTTAATATAAAATTATGTAAATTAAGAATCTCTTTTTTTTTTTTTTTTTTTACTAAAATTTTATATACTTAAAAAAAAAAAACAATAAAATATATAAAATTAAGGTCTTCAATTTTATAGTACAACCTAATTGAATAAATATTTTTTTTTCTCTTAGTTTTTTTTTTAATTAAAATTTAGATTTTATATAATTAAATATTTCATAAATTGTACTTTATATATATTTTTTTTTTATTGCATATAGAAGTCTTAAGAAGTTTGTAATTTTTTTTTTTTTTTTTTTTTTTTTTTGTCATTAGTTAAAATTTAAATTATAGTGGTATTTTAATAAAGAAAAAATAATTGTTTTAAATGAATATATTTTGAGAAAAGAACAGTCTGTCTCTTTGAATATATGAATAAAAAAAAATTATGTGTATAATGGGAATTAAGAAAAGGAAAAATATTAAGGATAGCTAATCGAGTGCTTGAAAAACAAACGTCCATATCAACATTTTACTTACGAGAAAGTTAATAAAGATATTTTTTTTTAAAAAAAAAAAAAATAAATGTAACCGTATTTTTATTTTTACTTTATGTAGTTACTCTATAAAAAATTCATCTGAATAAATTATATAAAAGAAATCTCATTAAAATATTATTATTATTTTCTATATAAATAAAATTTAGAGAAATAGAATAATAATGTATTTATAATTTTTTTCTTTTTTAAACTTAGTTTCTATGATAAACTTTTATTTTTTATAATAATATATAAATATAATTTTTTTTTTAATTATTTTTGTTCTATTTATTCACAAGAGATAACATAAGCTTTAATTTCTTTTTTTTTTTTTTTTTGAGAATATTTGTTCTTTAAAATTGTTATACTAAATTTATTAAACATTTTTTATTTTTATGTATATAACACTTCTTTTTTATAAAAAAAAAAATATACAAAATGAGACAATACCTAATAAAACTTTTATATGTTGTTTTAAAAAAAGAGATAGAAATGAATATTGTTTGTTAGAAATTCACAGGACTAATGCCACTAATTTATAAGAAAATTTTTTTTTTATTTTAGAATAATTCATATTTATTTTATGCGTATATATTTTTTCATTCGACAAATTAAAATTAAATATTTTAAAAATCAATTTTAATTTATATTTGTAAATTATAGGATATATAAAATAAAATTATATCATTAAATAAAAAAAAGTTTATAAAGAATATTCACCTTTGAAAGAAATATTTTGATGTTCTTTATTTATAATTAAGTTATTTCTTATTTTATTAAAATAAAAAATTGAAATAAAAGAAAAATTATCTAAAATAACCATAAACATATTAATATATATATAAAAAAAAAAAATTTTCTATCATATCAAAAATAATTTATGAAAAATGAAAATTAAAGATAAAAAATTATTAGTATAAAATAGATAGAAAAGGTTTATTTTTCTTATGAATTAAATCTGAAATGTTTTTTTTTCCTTAATTTTTTTTTTTTTTTTTTTTTTTTTTATATATTTATATAAAAATAAAATTTAAAATTATGTAATTTTAAAAGAGATAAGATAAATAAATACTATCGTATATGTATATATATATATATTATTTTAAAGAGAAATTTTGTTTACAATAATATCCAATAAATTATTATACTGTTTTATTCTACATATTTATTTATTTTTTTTTTTTCAAAATTTTTATGAAAATACATTTTATATAATAATAAAGTCTATCATTCGAAGTAATTGAAAAAAAAAATATTTATAAATATATAATTTAGCATAAAATATTTAATAAGAATCTGCAAAAATGAGTTTATCAAAATTTGCAAAAAGTCCATTTCAGTTTAGCAGAATATGTTCAAAATTGGAAAAACAAACAAAAAATCAGATGTTATTGAATGGATTAAGAAATATAAGTAATTTAAATATACAGAAATTGAACAGAAACGTAATAAATTTCATTGACAAAAAAAATTTTAGTACTACTGAAAATTATGAATTTAAAGCAGAAACAAAAAAGTTATTGCAAATAGTTGCTCATTCTTTATATACAGATAAAGAAGTATTTATAAGAGAATTAATAAGCAATGCGTCAGACGCTATTGAAAAATTAAGATTTATTCAATGTGCTTCTGTAAAAAGTTCAGATATAACAGAAGAAAAAAATATTCCATTTTATATAAAAATTTCAACAGACGAAAAAGAAAAATTATTTATTATTGAAGATAGTGGTATTGGGATGAATAAGGAAGAGGTTATTGAAAATTTAGGTACTATAGCTAAAAGTGGATCATTAAATTTTTTAAATTCTTTAAAAGAAAAAAAAATTTCTGAACAAAGTCAGCTTGATCAGGAGAAATCAGGGGATATTATTGGTCAATTTGGTGTGGGTTTTTATAGTTCTTTTGTTGTTTCTGATGAAGTAGAAGTATTTACTCGTTCTTATGAAGGTTCAAAGGGATATTATTGGAAATCAGACGGTAACGGAATGTTTACTTTAAAAGAAATGGATAATTTACAAAGAGGAACAAAAATTGTATGCCATCTTAAAGAAAGTTGTAAAGAGTTTTCGGATATTAATAAAGTACAGCAAATAGTAGAAAAATTTTCTTCATTTATCAATTTTCCAGTTTACGTAATAAATAAAAAAAAGGTTGAGAATAAAGAATTAAAAGAAGAAAGTGAGAAAAAAATAGATGATTTAAAAAAAGAAGAATCAAAAATTGAAGGATCTACTGGTGGAAATGAATCAGAAACCATTAAAAAAGATATAAATGAGGATAGTTCTTCAATTAAAGAAGAAACAGAAGAAATATTAATAAACAATCAAAAACCCTTATGGTGTAAAGATAATGTATCAGAAGAGGAACATATTAATTTTTTCAAGTTTTTAAACAAAAAAAAGTCATATGATGACAATAAAAGTTATATATATAAATTATTATATAAAACAGATGCACCAATGTCTATTAAAAGTGTTTTTTACATACCTGAAGAAGCACCATCAAGACTCTTTCAACAAAATAACGAAATAGAAATTTCTTTATATTGTAAAAAGGTATTAGTAAAAAAAAATGCTGATAATATAATACCAAAATGGCTTTATTTTGTTAAGGGAGTAATTGATTGTGAAGATATGCCATTAAATATAAGCAGAGAAAATATGCAAGACAGTACTTTAATGGATAAGTTATCAAGAGTAATTGTTACAAAAATTTTAAAAACCATAGAGAAAGAAGCAGATACAGATGAACAGAAGTACTTAAAATTTTATACAAATTATAATTATAATTTAAAGGAAGGTGTGTTGGAAGATTCTACAAAGAATCAATACAAGAATATATTGATGAATTTATTACGATTTTATTCCGTTAATCAAAATAAATATATCTCATTAAAAGAATACCTTAAAAATTTTAAAAATAATCAAAAAAATATCTATTATTTTTCAGCAAATGATAAAAATGTAGCTTTATCCTCACCATATATGGAACCATTTAAAAAGCAAAATATAGATGTTTTATTGTTATTTGAAGAAATTGATGAATTTGTATTAATGAACTTACAATCATATAATGGGTCTAAATTTGTTTCTATTGATTCATCACAAAATGAAGACTTTGATGATGCTGTATTAGATGCTAATAGAAATGATAAAGAAAGTAAGCAAAATCAAACTAATGTTTTTAATGAAGAACAAAAAAAAGAACTAGAAAAATACTTTAAGGAAGTATTAGGTAGCAAATGTTCTGATGTTAAATTTTCTGATAGATTAACTTCTTCACCAGCGGTAGTTACTGGATTTTTATCCCCAACTTTGAGAAAAGTTATGAAGGCAACGATGAAAAATGCAGATTTTCAAGATAATATGTTACAAAATTTACCTGCTACATTAGAATTAAATCCATCTCACACTATTGTTACTTCCATTTATCATTTAAAAAACACTAATCAAGAAGTAGCAAAATTATTAGTTCAACAGCTTTATGATAATGCTTGTATTGCAGCAGGAATTTTAGAAGATCCTAGATCACTATTAAGTAAATTAAATGAATTATTATTACTAACAGCTAGATATGCATATCATTATGAAAGAAAAAGTGCAGAAGAAGAAATTAATGTAGAAAACTCTGCTACTAACAAAATAAGCGCTGAAAATGAAGACAGTGGTGAAACATCAATGGAAAATAATAATGAAGCTGTTAAAGATAAAAAGGAAAGTGTTGAAATGAAAGAAACTCAATCGTCCTAGATATAATAAAGAGAGAATTATTTACTAATAAAAAAAAATAATATGGAATTTGCATTTATATAGTTTTCTATATATTTTTACTTTCATTATATGTTTCTGTCATCAGTAAAATATGCACAAGCTTTAAATTATAATTATAATTCATTCATGTAAATTTTATAAAATATTATATGAAATTATTACTAATATATTTTATTTTTTTTTTAACTTTATAAAATTATATATAATTCTTTTCATTATATTATATTTTCAATTTTACATTTACTTATATAAAATATTATATGAACTTTTTTTTATTATATAGAAGTTGCTATATCTTTGTTTAATTATTTTTTTTTTTTTTTTTGCAAAGAGTATTGAAGGTATTATTAATTCAAAGAAGAGATTCAATAATTATTAATATATATATATATATATATAGTACGATTTTTTTAAACGAAAATATTTCTGTACTGTATTTATCATTTTTATGTATATTTTAGTTATAATCATTTATACAATGATAATTTTTTAATAAACATTTTTTTAATTAAAAATAATTTTAATTTTAAATTACATAGAAAAAAAAAAAAAAAAAGTAAAATATGTTATTTTTTACATATGTTTACACAAAAAATTAAAATAAAGGAAAAATTATGAATATAAAAATAAAATTATAATTAAAGAAAACAAACATTTAATAATATTTTTAAAATAAAAATAAAAAGATGCAAAATAAAAAGAAAAAAAATAGATACAAAGGAAATTTAATATAATTGTTAACACAAATATATACATATATATATATATGTATACAAGGATCAGAATTTATTGATATGAAGGAAAATTAAAGATACAGTGGAATTTTAAAAATTATATATGCTATTAATATATATATAAATGTCTATTTTTATTGTATAATATCTTTTAAATTATTGCCCCTAATTTTTTACTACTTTTATTATCTTCCATTAGAGCATCTTGAGCTGCTACTACTCTAAGAACAGTTTTTTTGCTACTTTCTTGTAATTCTCCTGTTACTAAAATTTCATCTAATAAATAATATGCTTTATGAAAATTAAATATTAAGTCTAATTCACATACATTTCCAAAATATTTATCTAAAATTTCAACATAATGATGTATTATTTCTAAAGTTATTAACTCATTATCGTTTTTATCTATGCAAGTTATGAAAAATAAACTAGCATACCTAAAAGAAAAAGTTATATAAATAAATATACCTATGAAATTATTTATTCTCATAAAATTTTAATAATGTGATTTTTTATATAATAAATTTCTTAAAAATAATATATCAACTTAAAAACTATATATAATTTTATATAATATATACATAAATATAAAAAACTTTATTAAAAGGTTAAGTAATAATAATATAATTTTATTTTCATATAATAATACTATAAAATTTCAAGAAAATTAAAAAATAACTTGATTAATATATTTGCACAAACCTTTTAAATACAAGTTTATATTCTCTCCATTCGACAAAATTACAAAGTTTTGGTGTTCTATTCAATGTTATTTGAGAAGTTTCTCTTATTATTTTTGCTTTTTCTTTTTGAGATAACGGTATATACCATTTTGCAAGTCTTGTTTTTCCTTGACGGCTTATAAGCAAAACAAAATGTATCATAATTTGAATAAAAAAAAAGAAAAAAGAAAAAAGAAAAAGGAAGAATGAAAAATGAAGAAAAAAAAATAAAAAAAAAGGAAAAATAAAACTGAAAAAGAAAAAGAATAAAGAACTGTTTTTTTTTTTTTTTTTTTTTTATTATCTTGTAAAATTTTTATAACTTTTAAAAAGCTAAAAAAAAGAATTAAAAGGAAAATATAAAAATATACATATGTGTATATTTTTAAAATTTATTAGAGAATACATTATGATTATTTTTTTCTAATCCTTAAAAGAAATTTAATAATATCTTTACATTTGATACTAATTTTAATTTATACTAATCTATAAAATAAAAAATTTTAATATAACTAATAAAAACAATGTAAAATTTTATTTATAAAAATAAAATATTAAATATTCATAAAAAAAAAAAAAAAAAATATATGTATATATTTATATGATACAAAGCAATATAATTTAAAACATATTTTTTATTAAATTAAACAACACATTATAATAAAAAAAAGAAAATTATATATATATATTATTAAACATAAAAAAAAAAGAACTTTAAAAATAAAAATTATTTAAAAATTAAGTTTTAAACAAGTAAAAAAGAAACAGTAAAACATTTAAAAAAAGAACTTTGGAATATAAGTTTATGTAACATTTTAAATATCAATTTTTTATAAATAGAAATATTATTCAGAAAAGGTAAAAATTTTTTAAGGAGAAATGTTGAATTACCTTATTTAAAAAATATTTCTGTATATTTCCTTCTTTAGATTTTATTTTTTTCATATTTAATGTTATAAAATAAAAATTGAACTTAAATGATTGAAATTACGTTTTAAAAAATTACTGAAAAAAAAAAAAATAGTAAGTTACTATTTTAAAGAAGCTCTTATTCATCAATTTATTTAAGTTGGAGTAGTCATTTGTTGTAAATGTTAACTAAGCTTTAATTAGTCCTTTTAATTTTTATTATTAAGTTAACTATGAAAATAGGACTAAATTTAATTTTAAGTTCATTATGAAAACTATTAGTAATGAAAAATTTTTAGTGGGGCACATAAATAATCCCTTTAATGAAATAACCTGTTATATATATATATATCAAATAGGAAGGTTTTCCATAATAAAAAAAAAAGAATTAAGTAAAATTTATATATTATGTGAATAATAAAAAAAATTAAAGTTAAGGTACTTTCCTAACTATCATTTAACAATATCAAAATCATTATGTAAATGAAAAACACACATTTTTATAGCATATATAATTTAAAACCTTTTTAATACAATTAATCATCTCATTACATATATATATATACATGTATAATATTTTTAAAAAGGAAAAATTAGTAATTATGATAAAAAAATAAGACATTAATATTGTTATAATTGAGATAAATTAATCATGTATTTCCTATTATTTATTTATTTATTTTATTTTATTTTTTTTTTTAATATTAAATAAATAATTAATTCTTATTAAATGACTTAACATTTTTAAATATTAATAGAAAAAAAAATTACAAAAAAAATATGAATTGTGTAGAAAAAATATAAAAAAAAAATAAAATATTAAGGTAATTTTAATTTTGGGTATTAATTATCGTCCTATTTTTTTTTAATAAAAAACTAAAATTATGAGAACTATTAAGAATTAGATCAATTTAATATTTCATTTTGATATAATTTCTTTCAATGCAATTTTCTTTTTCTCATAAAATGCATCATAATAATCGAATTCATAAATTTTTTGTATTTAATTGCAATAAATTATTTCATATTTTTTATTTTTAATTACCTTTATATTTTTTCTAGTCATTTTTTTTAGTGTAATATTTTTATAATCTTAAAGATTTTATATATATATATATATAATATAAAAGTAAAAAGAATGTTTTAAACTTATATCGTATTTTTAGAAAAATCCATTTAGGGAAAGGAGTAAAAAAAAACATTTAAGTATATAATATATATATTTATAAATTATATGTAAAAATTAATTGCACATATATAAGTATCACTTAAATTTTTAATAATTTAAAAGAGAACAATAAAAAATTATTAATTAGATTAATGTATAAATATTACATAACATTTTTTATATAAATTGAAGATGGAAAATTTTAAGGTACCATCAACTTATGTATATCCAAATGATATGTGTGAATTGATAAGAACATTAACAAATATAATAGAAAATAAAACAAAAGTAGACATTGATAAAAAAAAAATATGGGATATAATAAATAATATATATGATCAATGGATAAAAGTAGCAGAAAGAGAAAAAGAAAAAGATGAAAAGGACTATTACAAACTAATATCATTTTTAACGTTAGTTTTATCAACAAATTGGTTTAATGAAGAGCAAGAGGAAATAGAATACATTGTTAATGAAATTTATTACAGTAATATGGGAATAACTCAATCATTTTCAGAGGAAGAAGTTACAAAAGCAATTGAAAATTCATTAGGAGCCGAAATAAAAAAGGTTCTTTAATACATTAATACATAAATTATTACAAAAAAAAAAAAAAAAAAAAAAAAAAAAAATATAAATAAAATTTATATATATATGTATATTCATATTTATACATTATCATATATAAATATATATATTTTTTTTTTTATTTGTCTAGTGTATAATTAATAAAAATGACTTAATAATAGAATTCATAAAAGGTGATTATGGTGAAGGAATTTTTGATGGAAAAATTGTATTAAATATAAATGATGGTCTGTTTTTGCATACAGAAAAAGAAATTTTACAATATACAGGTAAGTTACCTATAGATTCTTATGAAATTGAACTAGCTATTAATTCATGTGATTGGAAAAAGTATGAAGAAAAAAAAGATTAATTATATATTTTTTATTTATAATATTTTTTTTTTTTTTACCTTTGAAAAATTTTCTTATAAGAGGACTTTTATATTTTTTCATTTTCTTCATTCTTCTTTTTTTTATGTTACCCTTTTCTTTTTCCTTTTCTTTTTTTTGTCTAAATTATCTCATTCAAAAACAGAATTAAATGCGTTTATTTTGTAAAATATTTTCATTTAGATATTATAACGCTCAATATTGATAAAATATAATCTTAATATGTGGTAGTTGTACTTTTACAAATGCATTTTTTTTTTTTTTTTTTTTCATTATGCATATTTTTTTTTATTTTTAAATTATATTTTACCTTAATTATTTCTCACATAATGTTAGGTATACAAAAATAAATTTTTTTAAAACAATTTTTGAAAAATCAAATATGTACTTTTTAAGAATACGAATTATAAAAAAAGAAAAAATATATATATATATATATATATATATATATATATATATATATATATATATATATATATATATATATAATATGAGAACACATTTTAGTAGATAAAAATCTTAACATAGCAAAAACAAATAATTTGATAATAAAAATATCAAGTTATATATATATAATGTATATATGCGTCAACGTAGAAATATTTATTAAGAATCTCCAAAAATTTCTTCAATCCATTTATTTGGGTCAATATTTTCTAAATTAATCATTTCATTTAATTTTGTTGCATTTCCATTGCTCACTGAACTGGATTTTAAATTAAAATCAGCATTATTCTTTGTATTTTTATTTAGTATATTGCTCTCTAAAGTTATTAATGGTTTACAATTTTTGTGATTACTAATATTTCTTTCTTTTATCTTTACATAGTTACCACCACCAGATCCATTGTTTTTTCTGAGGAAATTTTTTGCATTAGATACTTCTAAAAAATTATAAAAAGAAATTAAAAAAAAT
>NW_021628265.1:713880-714386 GCF_900005855.1 Plasmodium gallinaceum | reverse complement strand
AAAAGGGTTTTTAAAAAAAAAAAAAAAAAAAAAAAAAAAAAAGTTTATATAAATATATATGATATATAGTTTTATTTTAAAAATTTTAAATATCATTTAATATTAGATCTATTTTTCTTACCAATTTTTATCAACAATTTGATCTATTTTCAGTTCTTTTCTAATATGTTCTAATAGCATGCAATTTTTTTTATCTTGTTTACTTGCTAAAATTAAAAAATCATCTATATGACTAAAATCTTGTAAAATTTTATAAAATCCCTTTTTAGCTATTGAAAAAAAAAAAAAAAAAAATTAAAATAAAAATATGAAATTAAACTAGAGATAATCTATATAAATTTGGTTATTATTTGTCTATTATATGTGAATTTTAACTGCTATATAAGCAATATTCCTATATATAAAATTTCATTTTATTATACATATGTATTATTTATTTTTTTTTTTTTTTTAAACCTATTTTTAGTCTTCCCCTGTCAGATACATCAATGAAATAAATAACAGCA
>NW_021628265.1:693551-712880 GCF_900005855.1 Plasmodium gallinaceum | reverse complement strand
ATATATATATATATATAATATGAGAACACATTTTAGTAGATAAAAATCTT
This sequence comes from Plasmodium gallinaceum, assembly GCF_900005855.1. Taxonomy (NCBI): domain Eukaryota; phylum Apicomplexa; class Aconoidasida; order Haemosporida; family Plasmodiidae; genus Plasmodium; species Plasmodium gallinaceum. The sequence continues at coordinate 712,830 of NW_021628265.1, read as the reverse complement.
AACATAGCAAAAACAAATAATTTGATAATAAAAATATCAAGTTATATATATATAATGTATATATGCGTCAACGTAGAAATATTTATTAAGAATCTCCAAAAATTTCTTCAATCCATTTATTTGGGTCAATATTTTCTAAATTAATCATTTCATTTAATTTTGTTGCATTTCCATTGCTCACTGAACTGGATTTTAAATTAAAATCAGCATTATTCTTTGTATTTTTATTTAGTATATTGCTCTCTAAAGTTATTAATGGTTTACAATTTTTGTGATTACTAATATTTCTTTCTTTTATCTTTACATAGTTACCACCACCAGATCCATTGTTTTTTCTGAGGAAATTTTTTGCATTAGATACTTCTAAAAAATTATAAAAAGAAATTAAAAAAAATTTTTTTTTAAAATTATTTGTAAATCTAAAATTAAAATATTAAAAGTTTCAAGACACAAGAAAAAAAAAAAGATAACATCTTTTAATTTTTAAAAAAGAATATATTATTATACATTTATATTAAAAATATATGGAAAAATAATTTTTCATATAATAAAATAATTCATTTATTTTTTGTTTTTACTTCTACAAGCTATGTTATTTATTTGATTTTCAGGTTCTTTAATTTTATTTACAGTTTCCATATTATTAAAATTTCCTTTTGTTTCATCTAATAAATTTATATTTACACATTTTTGGTTGCCTATGGTTTCTCTTGTATGTTTTTCATTTTTTTCTACATTCTCATAATTTTTATCTAAATATTGTGATACAGAATGATCAAAGTCATCATTTTTTTTATTTTCATCCTTAATGAACATGTTAGGAATTATTGTTTCATTATTAGGTCTTTTTAGATTAACTTTTATTCTAAGTAGGTTATCTGTTTTATTCAATTTTGTTTTTGTTTTGTAAGTCATTAAATGATCATTAGATTCTTTATTATTGTTAAGTATATTTTTTTGTGTGTTTTCTTCTTTTTTTTCACTTTCTCCCCCAATAATGCAATCTTCCTCTTTGGTTATTACTTCTCCATATGAAAAATTTTCATTCACATTATTTAACTTATATATATCTTTTAAACTATTTTCATAACTTTTTAAATTAAAAATTTCTTTTTCTTCAATATATTTATGTGAATCATTATAAAAATTATAAGATTCATTAGGTATGTCATTGGTTATTTTCTCTATGCTAATTTTATTTTTGATATGACATTTTTCTTCTGAATTATAGTTCTCTTTTAGAGTATTTTTCTTGTTGTAAGAAAATTTTATATCATTTAATATTTTTTGATAATTCTTTTTATCATTATTTTTTTGCTCATTCAATTCCCAATTAACTTTTTGTATATCACGATGATTTTCTACTTCCATTTTTAATTCATTTTCATTACCATTAAAATGTGTTTCTTCATTATTTTTTTTTGTTAATATATTGTTATTCTTTTTAACAACTTCTTTAATAGGAGCAATACTTTTTGATAACAGGTTTAATTTTTGTAGTCTATTTTTATAAGAAAATGATCTACATCTTTTTTGATTATCAAACTTTAATGAACTATTGTAAACTTCCTCTTTAATTGGATGTGGTGTAAAATTATTACTATTTTTATTTTTTAATTTACTTAAAATATTTTTATTATTTCTGTTCATATTTTCTAATAAAGCAAATTTTTTATTTAAATTAATTTGTGAAAATATTTTTTTATTTTTAAATTCTTTTTTTTTGTTTTCTTTTAGATAATCATTATTTTCTTCTTTAAAAGTATAAAGATTATGTGTATTATTAAAATTGACAAATTGTTGTGCTTTATTTATATGATTTTCATTATATGTTGGTTGACTATAGTTTCTTTTTTTAGGATCCAAATTATTGATTTCATTTGATTGAGTATTATGTGAATAACATTTTATATTATTAAAACCTTTTTCATATGTATTGTAATTATTATCCAAAAAATATTTTTTCATATTTTTTATATTTTTATTATAATGTTCTTCCCAACATCTATATTTCCTTAAAAATAAAGAATTATCTTTTTCTCCATCATTGTAATGATAGTAGGTATTCCTCAAACTATTAAATTTTCCTCGTGTTCTTTCTTTTAGCATATCATTATTTTCTAAAAAACTCCAAAAGGTTTCCTGAAATTTTTTTTTTTCATATAACTCTTTTTCTTTGTTTATATATAATTTTTTTAATAAAAGATTATTTATAATTTTAGATTTTTCATATTCATTTTCACTTTTGATTTCCTCATTTGTTTCATTTTCCTCACTTAATATGCTATCATCACTTTCATTTATTTTTTGTAAACCTTTATTTTTAGTAAGTTTGCATAATTTTTTTTTATTTGCTAATTCTCTCTTTCCTTTTAAAAAGGAAGGGATACTTTTATTTACCATAAGTGGTAAAAATCCTTTATTTAATGATGTCTTTTTTAATTGATTACTGACGGGAAAAATATAACTCATATATGCATGATTTAAATTATTATGATATAAATCATTCTTATTTTTTGGAGGGAATGTATTCATATTACTTTTCATCCATTGTATATATTGTGGAATGTATGGAATTTTTAAAGGATTTAATATTGGAGAAAAATTTTTTATCAAATGATTTTTTTTAATAATATCTTTACTATTAAAACTTTTCTCATTTTTATCCATATTTAAAATATTCATATTTAGAACCTTTCCTGCTTTTAAGCTGTTTGATGTATCAATATTAACAAAAGGATTTTTATAAAAAGGTGAATTTTTGTTATAAATTGTATTTAAAATATTATAAGGTACACCAAATTTCATGAAATCATTGCTGTGTGTTATGTGTTGTTTTATGTTCATTTTTTTTTTATTTTCTTTATCATCTTCTTCCGTAGTATCTATGCTACTTTTATTTGAATCATTAGAATTACTATTATTACTACTTTTCTCACTATAACTATCACTGTTGTTATCATTGTTACTAACGTCACTTTTATCTGATTGTTTTATCATGTTATAAGAAATTTTATGTTTCAAATTTTCACTTTTTTCTTTTTCATTAGTTAATAATTCTTGTTTTGTATCGTTATTATTAACATTTTTAAATTTATTGTTATTTTTATCTTTTTTTTTTTGTAACTCACTTTTTTTTTTATATAAAATATTGTATACATTTTCTATATATGGATCTATAACATTAATTGATGATTTTTTCAATTCCTCTTCATTCGTTTGAACTTCCACATCCTTTAGAGGTTTTTTTTTTATTTGTAATATATTTTTGTTCTCTTTAACTTCTTTATTACTTTTAATGTCAAATGTTTTTACAGTAGCTGTTTTATTGGAAGTATCTATTAGAGAAATAAAAAATTCTTTTTCTTTTTTTTTAATGATTTTTTCTTCATCATTTTCCTCATATTTTTTTAGAATATTTTTTTTTCTAGGACTTGTAGAATGTATGATAAAATTTTCTCTTTCATTTTTTTCAACAATGGGCATTTTTTGTTTTTTTAAAAAGTTTAGAGTGTTTAATTCATTGTATGTATGATTATTATTATTTGTTACATGTCTATTTTTATAACAATTTAAAATAACGTTAGATGCTTCATTTGATTTTGAACATAATAATTTGTAATTTAATTCATTCGGACCTTCAATTTGAACGAGATTTTTTTTTTCTAGCTCAAAATAATCATACATTTTATTTTTCATTAAAGTATTATTAATTAAATCATCTTTCAAATAATTAGACAATTTTTTTTTATCATTTATATCTCTTAAAAATTCATTTTCATTACAATTTTCTATGCCATCTTTTTTTTGTGTGTTTTCTTCTTCTTCTTCTTCTTCTTTCTCTCTTAAATTATTTAATTCTGGATATAAAACATAAAGAGGAGAACTTTTTAAAATAGATGGAATTTTTATATTAACATTTTCTTCAAATTTAATAGAATTCACAACATTTGTCAAATTGTTCCCCCTAAAATTATTTTGAAGATTATCAACAGCACTATTGTAGGTTTTATTACTCATCATAATTTTATCATAAAACATACTATTAGAAAATTCCTTATTTAGTAAATTATGATTTACTGAATCACTATATGTTATACCTTCATCATTTAATGAATAATGTTTATTTAGTGAATCATTTATATTTATTAAATTATTTATATTTGTTGCTTCCCTTTTATTGAAAGTATGATCAACATAATTTTTTTTATCATTTACTTCAAATAAGCTATTTTTTAAAAGGTTATTAGAAGTTTTTAGAATATCTGAAGAATGTAATAAGTTTTCTCTTATACTATTAGACGACCTATTTCTTGCTATTTCAAATTTGTTTTTTGTTTCTCCCATATTGTATTTTTCGTATTTCTAGTTTATATAATAATTAATTATTCATTCTAAAGAATTTAAAAATATTAACTAAAAAAAAAAAAAAGATTCTATATTCTTTATAACACAAATATTAAAAATGCATATATTTTTTTTTAAATATGTCTATTTTAATAAAAAATAAAAATAATTATAAATACAAATATATTTATATATATATATATATATATATTGAAATTTAAACAAAAAAAAAAAAAAAATTCAACGGATAACAATTTAAGAGAAAAACATTTTTTTAAAAGTATGTTAAAATCTTTATACAAAAAAAAAAAATTAAATCAGGCATCTTCTTAGTAATTTATGAACTTAAAACAAAAAGTTGAATATATATTTTTTCTAGATAATTAAACAAAAAAAATTATGTTTTACAAATAATAAAAATAAAATATATTACAAGAGCTCCATTTCTCTAAAGTAATATATTTCCTAAAATTGTCAAAAATAGAAAAAAAAAAAAAAATTATCCATCAGTTACAAAAAAAAAAAAAAGTATAAAATATTAAAGAATATTTCAAAAAAAAAAATAAGAAATAATTAAAAAAAAAATATTTATATATATATATATATATATATTTCTTAATACGAAAAAAAAAAAAAAAAAAATTTCCAGTTTTTTAAATATTTGTATCATTAATTAAATATATATATATACATATATTAATATATATTTATTTATTTTAAAAAAAAAAAAATTGAGTACTTTAAAATTTTATCCAATTCTATAATTCCATAATTTTTTTTTTAAATATAAAAGGAAAAAATATATGAAATAAAATAAAAAAAAAAAAAAAAATGTAAAGCATACGAATTTTTTTGATAATATCAAAAAATATTTATTATATAAAAAATATATATAAAAAACTTTGTTTATTTTAGAAAATTTAAAAAAACAAAAACAAAATATAACATTATATGTAATAGAGAAAAATGGCAATAAAATTCATTAAATATAATATGTATTTTCTCATTTAGATTAAAAACTATATAATTAATATCTAAAAAAAAATTCTTCCTTTTGTCTATTTAAAGAATAAAATAATAATCTTAATCAAAAAGTAATATATTTAACACATTTTTTCTTAAAGTGAAAAAAGCTTATTAAAAATAAACTAAGAATTCAAAAACAGCTAATGTGTATAATAAATAAAAAATGATTGAAAGTTTTTAAAATTAAAGTATAATTATTATTTTAAAATTAAATTATAGATGTTATAATGTGAAAAATCATAAAGAAAAAAAAAAAAAAAAAAAAATAACACAAATGATGTCAAAATACACAACTAATAAAATGCCTTCATTTTTTTTTTTTTGAAAATTTTATATTTAATTAAATAAATATATATTTTCAATAAATATTATTTTGAGAATTTTTTTTTTTTTTTTTTTTTTTTTTTATGTCTATCTTAATAGAGAAATATATAATTTTTATGAATAAAAAATTTTACATAAAAGTTTAATGTATAAATATTTCACTTTAATAATGTACAATGTATACTTAAGATGAATAATAACAATTCATGTGATGAAAGAAGAATAATAAAACTTTCTGAAGAGGATATAAATAGAATAGCAGCAGGGGAAGTTATAATTAGACCTTGTAATGCTTTAAAAGAATTGATTGAGAATAGTCTTGATGCGAATTCAACTAATATAAGTGTTCATTTAAATAAAGGGGGATTGAAATCATTGCAAATCATTGATGATGGGGATGGTATACATAAAGACGATTTACAAATTGTGTGTGAAAGATTTACAACAAGTAAAATAACAAATCATAAAGATATAAGAACTATTAAAACATTTGGATTTAGAGGAGAAGCTCTAGCTTCTATATCTCATGTTTCATATTTAACTATTACAACAAAAAAAAAAAATTCATCTTTTTGTTATACTTGTACTTATAAAGATGGAAAACCAACGCAAAAAGAACCTACTGTCTGTTCAGGTAAAAATGGAACAATAATAAGATTTGATGATATTTTTTATAACATGCCAGCAAGATTAAAAACAATGAATCATAATGAAGAATATAATAAATGCTTAGAGGTTTTACAAAAATATGCTATTCATTATCCAAATGTTTCTTTTACTTGTAAGAAGTGGCTTAGTAATACAGTTGATTTGAATACACAAAATTGTGGGAAGGGTATAGGAGGTTTAGGAGGAATTTATGTTATAAAAAAAAAAAGAAAAGAATTGTTTGATGATGTTTTTAAAAATACAGATGAGAGCAACAAAAATGAAGTGGTAAATGAAAATGAAGAATATAATAAAGATAATGAAAATAACTATATTGAAGATTACACTGAAACTGAAAAAAAAATTTTAGAAGAAGAAAAAAATTTAGATGATAATTATGAAAAGTATCTAAATAATGTGAAGTTAGTAATACAAAAAATATATGGTAGAAATATTTCTAAAGAATTAAGTAGCATATTCATAAAAGAAAAAATTCCTACATTTTTTAAATGCTATGGTTTAATTAGCAATCCTACATATAACGGGAAAAAAGGATCCTATATTTTTTTTATAAACGATAGATTAATTGAATCTAATATAATAAAAAGGTCGTGTGAAAACCAATATTCTAATTTTTTGGCAAAAGGAAATTACCCTTGGATATATTTATCTATAAGATTAAAATATGATATTGTTGATATCAATGTACATCCAACTAAAAAAGAAGTTCATTTTTTATATCAAGAAGAAATAGCAATGTTAATATCTAAAAAAATTGAACATTTTTTAAAAAATTTTCAGAATATGAGAAACTTTAATGTTTCTGCTGCTAAATTAATGCAAACAAAATTTGAAATAAATTCTACGAAATTAGAGGTAAAAAAAGAAGAAAATGATACTATGTCAATAAATGATAATAAACATATAAAAAAACAAATAGATACCAAAAGGGTAAGAACAGATCACAAACAAATAACTTTAACGAATTACTTTGTAAAAAAACAAGAAAATAAGGAAGACAAATCACTAGTATTATTTGAAGATAATGAATATGAAATATTAAAGTTAGATGCTCCTAAGGCTGCTTTATTTAATTCTAATAAAGAGAAACATATTAGTAATTTAACATATAATAGAAGATATCCTTCTGAGAGTGACGAAATTTCTAGTATTAAAAAATTGAAGAAAATATGTGAAGAAAAGGAAAAAAAAGAGTTAACAGAATGTTTAAAAAAATCTATTTATGTAGGGCCTGTAGATAATATGCATAGTTTAATTCAATATCAAGAAAAGCTATTATTAATTAAAATGCCATTAATAATAAAGGAAATTACTTATCAATCTATTTTAAATAGGATAGGAAAATTACCTCCTTTTAAATTTGATCCACCTATTCCATTGTATGATCTTCTACTTGTTGCTATTAATGATCCTTATTCTGGTTATTTTGAAAATCCAGATTATGCGAATAAAAGTATTGAAAGGATATGTAATTATTTAGAAGAAAAATTTTATTCATATGAAGAAATGTATGCTGATTATTTTTCTCTTATTATTGAAGAGGGATGCATAGTAACATTTCCTGCTTGTTGTGGAGAATATTTTCCAGGACAAGAATTTTTGCCTCTTTTATTTTTAAGATTAGCTACTCAAATTGATTATGAAAAAGAGATAAATTGTATTAATGGAGTATGTTATTTAATAGCAGATTTCTATTCTAAAATTACTTTATTAAATGATCAAGAATGGACATTCCAAGATGATTTAATGATGATAAAAGAAAAAGAAATGAGAATGTTATCAAATAATTCAAGTGAAAAAAAGGATGAACAAGCAGAAAAAGAAAACGTAAATTTTGATAGCATATTAGGAGATGAAATGGTTATAGATATTAATAAACATTTATCGGTTTCTAAAAATATTAACTTAGTTTTTGAAAAATATTTTTTTCCCATGATTCAATTAAATAATATTATGAAAATTCCTAAAACTTTTGAAAATAATGGATATATAATAGAATTGACATCATTAAATCAATTATATAAAATTTTTGAAAGATGTTAAAATATTGAAAAAAAGGAAAGTAATATAAAAGTGTACATGAAAAAGAAGGAAAAGAGAAAAGAATCATTAGAGAAAAATATAAATACTTCAAGTTTTATAATAAAAAAAATTAAAGAATTATGAAAAAAAATTTATATAATTAAAAAAAGTAAAAATCATATGAAATTTACGAAGTATATATATATATGTGAGATTCTATAAAAATTATGTTAAAAAAAGTTTAAGTTTAAAAGAATTTTATACAAAAATAAATTTATTTTATTTGAATTTTTTTTTTTTTTTTTTTAGTTCACTGAATAAAAAAAATGAAAACTTCATTTTTTATTTTTAATATTTTATATATATATATATTTTTAAATTTTAGACAATTTTAATTAATTTGGCAATACTTTTTTTTGATATTTTGAAATTTATGAAAATTTAAGTATAGTATATGTTATTTCTTTTTGTAATTTTTCCTTCTTTAAAGATTTCATGAGTTTCATTTAATAAGAGGAACAAAAAGAGAAGAAGCAGTCATTATGATAAATATAAAAGGGATAACTAGTTAAATTTCCTAGAATAGCATTTATTCAAAAAATTTGAGATAAATAAATTATAATAACAAGAATAAGAAAAATCTATAAAAATTAGTCTAAAAATTATATCTGCTCATAAAAAATGCAAAAATGTAAATATTTTTTCCTTTTTTTAATTATTTAGTAAAAATACTAATAATAATTTTTCATATAATTTTATAAAAAAATATGATTGTAATAGTTTATTTCTTTTTTTATATTCTTCTTCTTTTTTTCTTTTTAGAGTACTTTTATTAAGTATTCTCGCTTTTTTTAAAAAATAAAATACACCTTAAAATATTTTATGCTTCAATTTCATCGTTCTAATAAAAAGAAAGATAAATCTTTTTTTAGGTTCCATATTAAATCATATTTAATATTCACGATAAGACTTTAATTATATTTTTCTGCAATTTACTTAAAAATTACAGAACTAAATAGCTGATAATTAGTTGCATAAAATTTTTAGTTTAGTTTTCTCATTTTTAAATTTTCCTATTATATAACACAAAATATTTTTTCAAATAATATAAAAAAATTTTTTAGATAAAGAATTTACTAATAATAAAAGTTTAAGCTTTATATATCTTTATTTTCATTTTTTTTTTTTTATGTTTTCATTAATAAAAATTTAAAATATAAATACAAAGAAATAACTAGTATTTATTTTTTTTTTTTTAAATTAAAATAATGTATACAACAGGACAAAAATTAATTTGGTTATTAAAATCTCTATTAAATGCTTATATTTAATTTGTAAACTCAAAAAAAAATTTATAATTAAAAGGGGAATACTATTGTTTTTTTTTAATATAAAAAAAAAAAAAAAAAAAAAATGGTAAGATTTTATGTATATCTTTTGTAATAATATATTGAGGTTTATTTTTTTAATATACAAACTGTATGTAGAGAGAATTTAATAGAAAGAAAAAGGTAGAGGTAGAGGAAAAAAAAAAAGAAAAATGGAAAAATAGAAGTGAAATATTATAATTTAATATATGATTGAATTTTTTTTTAATTTTTATTTAACAAGAATATTTGTTTTCAATTTTTTTTTTTTTTTTTTTTTTTTTTTTTTTTTTTTTGCAATATTTAATTTGTATAAAAAATTTCATGGTTATTATATTCTCTAAAGAACTCATAAATTTTGTATTTATGAAATTATTATTATATAAATTTATTTTTTTTTTCATTTTGAAAAATTCATTTAAATAGCTAATATTATTAAACTTTAAAATGAATTTTTATATATGCAAAAAATAAAATATTAAATAATACATTGTATGAATGCTTTTTTTTTTATTATAAATATATCATATGTTATTTTTGCATTTTATATCATTTTTTTAAAATTTTCTTTTTCTTTTTTATTTTTTTCTATTTTATATTTTTATTATTTTTTTTCTTTTATATTTATTTATTTTTATATTTTTCATATTTTTGGAATTCTTTTTTAATTTCAAAATATATAAAAAAAATAAAAAAAATTAAACTTAAATCATTGATCAATAATACCATAAAAATTATTATAAAGTAAGAAAAAAAAAAAAAAAAAAAAAAAAATATATTTATGCTTTATTTTAATGAATACATATATATTTATATAATTATTTTGTAGTATACTGAAAATTATTTTTTTTAAAATATAAATATTTTATTAAAAAATAAAATATATATTCCATTATTTTTTTTGAGTATTCTTACTTTTAATAATTAAAGCATACTATATATCAGTTTTTACATTTTGATTCTTTGAAATATAATATAAATTTCGGAATTTTCATATTAATTTTAAAAGAAATTGCATATGAATATTTAAATTATTTATTGTTTATATATATATATATATATCTTAAGTATAAGAATTCTAATTATTTTTTTTTTTTTTTTTTTTTTTTTTATTATTATTATTATAAAAATTTTTAATAGATATAATCATAATGGATGCACAAGAATTTATTCCACAATATAAATTAATTTTAGTTGGTGATGGTGGTGTTGGTAAAACAACTTTCGTAAAAAGACATCTAACTGGAGAATTTGAAAAAAAATATATTCGTAAATAAAAAAAAAAAAAAAAAAAAAAAAAAAAAAAAAAAAAAATATGAACAGTTAAAATTGAAATAATTTAGAATATGAAAAATGATATATAAATATACATGAATTCTCATAAGTATCCATATGAAATACTTCTATAAGAATTTATATATATATATATATTTTTGTATATATTTACTTTTTTTTTTTTTTTTTAGCAACTCTTGGTGTTGAAGTTCATCCATTAAAATTTCAAACAAATTTCGGAAAAACGCAATTTAATGTTTGGGATACAGCAGGTCAAGAAAAATTTGGGGGATTAAGAGATGGTTATTATATAAAAAGTGATTGTGCAATTATTATGTTTGATGTGTCATCTCGTATTACTTATAAAAATGTACCAAACTGGTATAGAGATATTACAAGAGTGTGCGAAACAATTCCTATGGTTTTAGTAGGTAATAAAGTTGATGTAAAGGACAGGCAAGTAAAATCAAGACAAATACAGTTTCATAGAAAAAGAAATTTACAATATTATGACTTATCAGCAAGATCTAACTACAATTTTGAAAAACCATTTTTATGGCTAGCTAGAAGATTATCAAATCAACCAAATCTTGTTTTTGTCGGAGAACATGCTAAAGCACCTGAATTTCAAATAGATCTAAATGTTGTTCGTGAAGCTGAAAAAGAATTAGAACAAGCAGCAGCTGTAGCTATAGATGAAGAAGATATAGAAAATTAAAACAAAAGTAAACAAAAAAAAAAAAAAAAAAAAAAAAAAAAAAAAAAAAAAAAAAAAAAAATATAAAAAAAAATATAAAAAAAAAGAAAAAGATAAAGAAAAAGAAAATGAATGCACATAAAAACAAAAAAAAAAAAAAATGAAATGTAAATAAAAGGAATACAAGAAGTATGCAACAAAATGTGTAAATTAAATGTAGTTAAAAAGCTAATACAACATTACATATATATGCATATATATATGTACACTTATAAAACAAAGTTATATATAAAATTAAAATCAAGAAAATTTATAACATCTAAATAAAAATATAAAAAAAGATATGTTACCTAAATTACATCTTTGAAAAAGTAAAACTAATGAACACCTTATCCAGAACATTTAGTTATATATATTTACTTTTTTATAATTATTGATACTAATAAAAATATTACTCTTATTATGTGATTTTTCCTTTAACTTTTTTTTCAAAGCTTATGTATATGTGCGCGCATGTATATTTTAAATAATCTTTATTTTAAATTTTCTTTTAAATAATTTTTAACGAATTATATAAGTTATTTTTATAGATTAAAAATTTTCACATTTGTTAAAACAAATAAAAAAAAAAAAAATAAAATAAAAAAATGAAAAACAAATAAATAAAAAAAGCAATCTTTTAATTTTATAAAAATTTAATATAATTTCAAAATAGAATAATGATTTAATTATGTACATTTGAAAAATTTATAGAATTTATTATTTTTTTTTTTTTTTTTAACAAATACATCACACAAATATAACGCATTTATACTTGAAAATTTTAAAATACATCATTTTTACCATATCTTTTCAATCAAATTTTTGGCAACTTAATTCATGATAAAACTTACAATAAATATATGAAAATAATAGAATGTATATAAAATGTCTATTTTTTTAGATTATTATTAATCTGAATTTTTAAATTTAATAAATATTTCATTTTTTTATGAAGTATTTTTTATTTAAAGAGATATTCTTATATTTATTTATTAATTAGACACATATTTTCTGATATTAAAAAAATTTTAATCGTAATCCTTTTTATTAAATTTTCTTTCTCTTTTTTTCTTTTTTTGATTAATTAAATTATCTTTATATTTTTTTATCTGTATATATAATAGAAATATAAAAAAAAAAAAAAAAATTATATTTTTAACGTGAAGGAAATACCCATAGTAAATGGAAGTGAAATTATGATAATCTTCTAGTAAAGATAAGGTAAGAAAATAACAAAAAAAAAAAAAAAAAACAATATTGTATCAGAAATAAAACATAAAAATTATATATTTTATTACCTGTTCTTTTGACTTAATTAAATGAATATAATCTTTTACTGAAGTATTTTTAACTCTTTCTTTGTAATTCTATGATATAAAGCACAATGAAAAAATAGATTAACAAATAATAAATAAATAAGTAAATAAAAATTATAAAAATTTGATAATATAAAAATATTCATATTTCTTCTAATTTTTTTTGTTAATACTTCTGCTTCTTCAAGAATTAATTTTAATTTTTCAATACAAATTTTATAATTTGATATTTGTGAAGATGTTTCTAAGATAAAAAAAATAAAATAAAATAAAATAAAATAAAATAATAATTTGAGTTATACAAAATTTCTAATTTTTAAGATTTTAATAAATAATATAGTAAATATTATTAAAATTATTAATTTATAATTTTCCTAAGTTAATAATCTTTTCTTATTAACCTTCACATTCTATAATAAGATCATTACATTTACTTAATTTATTTTTATAAATTTTTCTAAAATTTTTGTATAAAGATAAAAATAACGTAATAGCAATATATGACATAAAGTATTATTATTATTATTATTATTGTATTTTTTTTTTTTTTTTTTTTTTTTTTTTTTTACTTTAAATTTTCCTTTACATTAGAAGGAATCCAATTCGCCTCATTTATATTAAATCGGAGTTGAACTTTTGTTTCTGCCTTTTAATGAATATTAAATGAAAAGAAATTTAAAAATGAATGTGTATGTAGATACATAAATATATGAATATATTTCAAATTTATAAATTCTTATGTGAAAAAAAAAAATATTCATATCTAACCTTATTAACACTTTGCCCTCCTGGACCTGATGAACGTGCTGTGATTTTCTGAATTTGACCATATGGAATTTCAAAAGATAAAAGCCACTTTTTGCTTAATGCAAACATTATTTAAAAAAAATAAATTATCTTAAGTCTATAATTATTTCATAAAAATAAATTGTATATATATATATTAAAAAAGCAAATTAAAAAATGAGAGAAAAAAATAAATAAATTTATTTACATATTAATATGTGTATTACAAAAATCAAAATGAAATAATTAAATATAAACAAGTATGATATATAAATTTACCTTAGCAAAAAAATTACATATTCGAAAAAAAAAAAAAAAAACATATATATCAATATAAATAAAAGAAAAGAATTATTCTTTATAAAAAATTTTACTATTTTTTTTTTTACAAAAAAATTTTTAAATAATTCTTTTTATAGGAATAAGAAGAAATAACAGTAGTTTATTAAAAAATTTTTTTTAGTATTTATACATGTGAAATTTTTTTTTAAAAGTATAATGAATTGATGTAAATTGAAGTAAAATGGTCGAATTATATGATGATAAAAACATATTTTATATTATTAAAAATTATATTGATATTTAATAGTTTTATAAAATGTTATAAAAAATGTATTCCACAATTTCTTACTAGTAGAATTGAAGATAATAGGATAGGAACTTATGAAATAAAATCTAAAGCATTAAAAAAATTGTATGAAAGAAAAATAATTCATTACGTTAGTGATATAAAAAGTATTGATGAAATATTATATAAAAATGAAAATGAAGAAGAGAGAAAAAATAGAAAATCTGTATATGTAGGAATAGATTTAAATTGTAAATACTTACATTTGGGAAATTTAATACCATTAATTACATTAGATATTTTAAGAAATTACAACACAGATATAATAATTTTACTAGGTAGTAGTACAACAAAAATAGGAGATCCATCTTTTCAAAATACCAAAAGAAAAAAAACAGTAGATGAGGAAATATGTGAGAATGAAAAAAACATAAGAACTAATATAATTAATTTATTCCTTCAAAATGAATTGAGTGAAAAACATTTAAATGAAATTATTGAAAAAAGCAATATATTATCTAATAAAGAATTTATTTATGAATCAAAAAAAAAAGGATCTTTGATTATTCTAAAAAATAATTTTTGGTATGATAACATAAATATTATTGATTTTTTAAAATATGGAGAGTATTTTTCTGTTAATAAATTATTAAGAAAAGAATGTCTTTCAAGCAAGCTTAAAAAAAATCTAACATTAAAAGATTTAAACTACATAACATTGCAATCTTTTGATTTCTTATATTTATTTCAAAATTTTCAAACTTTTATTCAAATAGGAGGTTCTGATCAGTGGGGTAACATACAATCAGGAATTGAACTTTGTCAAAATATTTTTAAAACGCAATTATATGGTTTTACCACAAATTTGCTTTTGCATAAAAATAATGTTAAATATAGTAAATCATTATTTAATGAGAATAGAAAATTACCTATATGGATAGATATACATTATAACCCTCCTTATTTATTTTGGAATTTTTTAAGAAATATAGAAGATCAAAAAGTTCAGTCATATATTGATATGCTAACAGATATAAATATTGACATAAATGAGAAAATAAGTAATTATTCAGATAGCAATTATAGGGAGAAAAATGAAAATGAAAAAATAGATAATACAACTATTAATAAAAACACTATAAATTTGGAAAAGATCTATGAAGAAGAAATTAACAAAGCAAAGAAAAAACTTTCTGATAGTGTAACATCATATATATATGGAAAGGAAGTTGTGAAAAAAATTCATAAAATGAATAAAATGATTAAAGATGAACAAACATATGAAATTGAAAATATAGAAGATTTAAAAATTTTTCCATTCCTTGAAATTAGTAAGGATGATTTAAATGAAAAAAAAATAGACATTTTACAAATATTAAAAAAATTTGAAATAGCGGAAACAAACAAAGAAGCAAAAGAAAAAATAAACCAAAAATGTATATATTTAAATAAAGACCTTATAACTAATCCTAAACTTCAATTAAGTATCAGTAACTTCTTACAGATACATAATAACTATTATGCAATTTTGAGATTAGGAAAAAAAACATTTTATTCTATCATAGTGAAATAAAAACTGTCTTAAATTACTCACTAAAATTAGTAGTTCAAAAAAAAAAAAAAAAAAAAAAAAAAAATATTCTTAACTTTCCATATTTTATAATATTATTTTGAAAATAATTAAAAAAAAAAAAAAAAATTAAAATATTTCTTTATTTTAAATTTTTTCTTAAATTATTTTTATATAAATATTTTTAGAAATTTTCAAGCAAAAAAATGTTTAAATATGTGTAAACAAATAAAAGACAAAAGTTTTTAAATTAATTAATTCTAATATTACAATGAAGTATCAATAAATTTTACAATAAGATCTAATTTAATAATATTAATAAAAAAAAAGAAGAAAAAACAAGTAAAAAAATAAAAGACAAATGATTTATAAAAATTTTTTTTTCATTGAACAATTTATAAACAAAAAAAATATTCTGATTTTTTTAGTAATACTTATATTTAATAGCAAAGTAAATATATATATATATATATATTTATTTATTTATTTATTTATTTATTTATTTATTTATTTATTTATTTATTTATTTATTTATTTATTTATATATTCTTTATAAAATATATAGAAAAGTCCTTTGAAATATATGTATACGAATATAGATTTTTTAGAAAATTATATAAAAGTATATATATGCATTTGTTTATACTTTATCTTCTTCTCTTTTTAGGTTTACACATTTTAATTAGACATCCAGAAATAAAACAAAAAAGAAATAGACTTAAAACTATACCAATTGTTATACTAACAATTTCGTTAGATGTAACATTACCAGGGTCTCCTCTCAAATTAGAAGCTGTTGGATGTATATTAAAATTAGGGTTTTGACCAATTGTATTAGGAGATGCAGAATTAGGTGCACCCATAGAATTATACATTATGGAATTAGGAGGAGCAGGGGGAATTGCCCCAGGGGGTCCCGAAGGAGCAATGGGAGGAGCAGGTGTTCCTGGTGGTGGTGGTGAAATATTTGGGGGTGGTGGTGGTCCAGGGGGAGGAGCTCCATGAGCCATATTAGAGGGAGGCATATGAGGACTTGGATACAAATTAGGAGTAACTATAGGATTACTTAAAGGGGAGTTGTTTCCATCTGGATTCAAAGCATATGGTCCTTGCATATGTTGATTAACTCCTCCTAATAATCCATCAACTGCTCGTGAGGCTACTAAAGTTAATGCTGGATTTAATGAGTAATTTAGTCTATTTTTTAATTCAATATTAGAACTTTCTATATACTTATTATTTAATGGAACATATTTTTTTTTTTTTTTTACATTAAAGGACTGTAAATATATATCTGAAGGATAAATATGATTTGAAGTAACATTCTCATTTTTTGAAAATGTTAAAATTTTTTTTTCATTATTATGAAATATATCTTTTTTTTTATATTTATTATTATCTTCATCAGCTATATTCGTTTCATAAAAAATGCCTTCATTATAAATATTATTTTTATCTTTTATTTTATTATAATATGTAACAGTGTTATCTTCTATATTTCTTTTTTTATGGTCATTATAAAAATAATCCTCAATATCATAATTGTTCTTCACATTATTTTCTCGATTCTCCAAATTATTTATATTAGAAAAAATATTAAATCGTTCATTTTCTTTATTCCTTTGTTTATTTAAACTTACTCCATTTGTTAAGAAAATTAAGTAGTTAAATAATATCGAATAAAACAAAAATGCCAAAGTACAATATTTTAATATAATCATTTTATTTTTAATTATTTTATTATTATAATTTGTATATCATCTACATTTCTACTTATTCTCTAAAATTATTTTTTTAATGTGTTTAGTAATCATTCTTTATAAAATGAAGATTAATAATAATTAGAAAATTAAAATGTGGAAAAACTAAAAGCATAAAAATGAAAAAAAATAAAAAGTAGAATATCTACAAAATATTAACTAATATCATTATATGATCAAAATAGAAGTATAAGAAGGATGAAAAAATATTATTTTGTAATGATATAGTAAAAAGTAGATAAAAAAGAATTAGAATTTACATAATGTATATATTAATATATGACTTTAAATAGGAATACAATAAGATATACATATATTTTCTTTTGCATATATTGAAAACTTAAATTAATAAAAGTTCTAGTTTTATGGGAAAACTTAGAATATAAAATGTCCTCTTTATATTTAGTAGAAATCTATCTGCTGAAAAATAATATATGGTTCATATCATGTATACTTTAAATATGTATTAAAATAATATTCAGTTTTAATATCATTAATAATAAAAACAAATAAAAAAGTTATTTGCACCTTTTTGCATATGCCAGTGCATTAATTAAAAAAAAAAAAAAAAAGAAAAAACGTATATTTTTCTATAATAAAATTTTTTTTTTAATAATTGTTTCTATTTTAGAAAAGAAGAGCAAAATAATAAAAAAAGAAAAAAACACTTATGTCTAACATTCATATCTATATATTTTTAATAGGATAAAAAAAAAAAAAAAAAAAAATATATTTTTTTTTCAAGGTTTATTTTTCTCTTTATATTACTAAATGGAAAAGTATATTTTAAGATTCGCTCTAATTTTATTTTTTTATTTAGTAATTTATTTATTTTATTAATGAAACTATTAGATTGTTTCTATTATTTTAAAATAATAAAAACTTCAAAAGCATTCTAATAATAATGAATTAGAAAAGACCTTTTTTTTTTTTTTTTTTTTTTTTATTATGGTTATTTATCTAATATTTTTATAATAAGGAAAAATCAAATAAAAAATGGGATAATAATTCAATTATTCTTGTTATAATTAAAAAAAGAAAAGGAGGTTAATTTCAAATATAAAAATATTTTTAAAAAAAAACAAATTTATATGCATATATCAAAGAAAAAGTATATATAATTCTAAAAAGGATATTAATAGATATGAATAAAACAAAATATAATTATATAATGGAAAAGGTAATATAAAAATTTGAATTTTAAAAAAAAAAAATAAATAAATAAAATAATTCACATATATATATAGAAATGAGATGTATGTATATATACAATTTTTAATAAGCTTAAATTTATATAATTAATATTATAATTTTTAAAATAAATTAATATATATATATATATAATATGTACATATAAAAGTATGCATCTAATTAAGTTTTTATAATAAGTAAGTTAAACTAAATAATTTTTAATAATTATGTTTAATTTTTTATAATTAGGAAAAAAATTACGTCCTTAATTTCTGATTCCCTTTTTTTTTTTTTTTTTTTTTTTTTTTTTTTTTTTTTA
>NW_021628265.1:691240-692551 GCF_900005855.1 Plasmodium gallinaceum | reverse complement strand
ACGAGAAATATTATTAAATGGTAAAATATACAAATCATCTTCATTGAAAAAAAAAAAAAAAAAAAAAAAAAAAAACATACATTTATATATTTTTCACTTTTTTTATAACTTTGTTAATTTTATCGTTTAAAGGTTTGACTAAATAATTATTCCATAATGAAGTTAAATTATTCTGGTTAGTAACTTTACTAACTGTCTCATATATTAAATATAAATAATTAAATTTTGGAGTAATTAAAATAATATAAATAGATAAGTGTAAAAAGCACCACACAGATGAATTAATTTTATAAATAATTGTTCCTACTAATGGTGTTATCATATTTTCAAAAATAACAAAAAAAAAAATATATTTTAGATAATATTCTACCATATCATATTTCTTATTATTCCATCCATGAAAAGAAAGCCCAATTGGTAATAAATAACCCACGAGAAATATTATTAAATGGTAAAATATACAAATCATCTTCATTGAAAAAAAAAAAAAAAAAAAAAAAAATAATAAATAATTAAAAATATATTAATAATAAGATTATTTATGTAAAATAAAATTTATATATATAAATCTCCAAAAAAAAAAAAAAAAAAAAATGTATGTCAAAATTTTATATAAAATTATTCATAAAACTGATGTAATTAGGTTTTAGTTAATTTGTTATTATAATAATAAAAATATTTTTTATATAAAAATTAAAACGATAAATATATATATATATATAAAAATATTAATATCCAAACAATTTAATTAAATAAAAAATTTTAAAAAAAATTAAATTTCTAAATTAAGGTTAAAAAAAAAAAAAAAAAAAAAAAATGTGTATAAGTGGTATATTTTTGTTTTGTTATTTTTAATTTTAATAAAAAAATCACTGTACTTGATCTATTTTTTTTAATTAAAACTTTTTGTATATGTATTATGTAAATTATTATTTCTTTAACATGCGTAAAAAAAAAAAAAAAAAAAAAAAAAAAAAATTACAAAAAAGATACATTTAAGAATAATTAAATAAGCATATAATGTAAGCATATGAAAACATATCTTAAATTTTTTTTGCTTCCTTATTTTTTTTTTATATAAATTATTGCAATCATTTAATTTTTTTTAATAAAAAATAACACTTCTATAAATCTACATAAAATATATCTCCATATATATGTTTATATTATTTAATTCCTCCTTATCTAAAAGTATATTATAAAAAGAGTCAAATAATATCTTGTACATATTTTTACCTCGAGAAGTGTTTTCATATTATTATTCAAATTAGTATGTTTTTTTTTTTTTTTTTTTTTTTTTTTTTTTTATTT
>NW_021628265.1:636377-690240 GCF_900005855.1 Plasmodium gallinaceum | reverse complement strand
ATTTTTTTTTTTTTTTTTTTTTTTTTTTTTCTGTATGTTAACATTTAAGATTTATCACTTAAAAATTTACAAAAATTGAATTCATAATTACAGCTTAAAAAGAATTGCGGCATATTCATAATATTATTATATTTTTGTATTTTAAAAAAATTTAAGAAAAATGAAAATAAATGGATTCAATAAATAATTATATTTATAAATCCCATTTAGACATGCTCCATGTTACTTATCTTGAAAAAGAAAAAAAGGAAATAAACTACTATTCCATTATATGCATTTGATGTTTTTTCATTTTATCATAATTAATAACTATTTTCCAAATTTTAAATTAGTGCATAAATTTCTTACCAAACCCTTAAATTTTTTTTTTTTTTTAACTATGAGATATTATTAACTTTGTTAATATCTACGATAAATGAAAAGTAGTTTTTGTCAATATAATTTTTTAAAAAAGAATAAAACTTTTTTATTTTTTTCATTATTTTATAGTAGGTTATAAAAAGACTTAATTCTTTTAACTCCTTCAATTTTTTGAAAAAATATTCACAAAAAAAAGTTTTACAAGAGATAATTTTTTTTGAGAGCAAAATGTTTTCTAAATATATTGAATAATCGAAAAAACATATCCAGTATTTGTTTTTTTGCATGTATAAAATGTATGTTAGTAAATATAGAGATTTTATTTCAAAAGGGTTTGTGTATAATATTTTGATTAAATATTTTTCTGCTTTATGTAAATTTTTTTGATAGACATAATACATTGCTACATTATACAAAATGGAGGAAATAGGAGAAATGTTAGAAGAGAAAATATCATATGTTAAAAAAATTTTCTTTATAATTATTTCACACTGAGAAAAATCTTTTATTATAAAATAATACACAAACAATTCATTATATATAAAAATGTTTTCCTTATCTAAATCTACCCCTTTACTTAAAATATCTTTTAAATAATTTATAGAATAATTATTTACATTAATTTTATTATTTTGAAACATTTTTATAAGTCTTGATGAATATATAAGGTAAGGCAAGATGTTATATGGATTTAATTTTAAACATTGATAAAAAACTAATTTTTTATCAGATATATTATTAATTAAACATATTTGAAATAAAAATATATATGATAAATAGAATTCTTTTCTTAAATTTATGCTTTTTATAAAAAAAAAATAAGCTTTTTTTAAATTGTTTTTTAAAAAAGAAATTATTCCAAATATATAATAATCTAAAAAATCATTTTTATATGTATAAAAATCTGGATTAAAGTAATAGGTTTTATTTTTGTTTCTAATTTTACTTACTCTTTCATTATATAATAGTAACATTTCTCTAATTTTATTTTTTTTGTTTTTAAAAGTGTCATTCAGATTTACGAGTGACGATATAAATAAAATTATGGCATTTTTATTATCATACTCCTTTTTTATTCTTATAATATATTTACTTATATAATAAGAATTTAAGTAATCATAATTTTTAAAACAATATAAATTAATGCATATAAAATCTATTGAAATTAATTTGTCTATATATATCTTTGTATTGTTTTTTTGTTCTGAAAGCATATTTTTTTCGTCTTTTTCTAATGTATTATATTTTTTATTAACAATTTTATTTTTCATACATATTTTATTGCTTATCAGTTCATCTATTTTTACTTTATTACTATCATCTGCAAAATGTATATCAATTAATTTTAAATTTAGGCCTAATTTTCTCACGGAATTTAAAACATTTTGATTTGCAAAATTAGCTCTTATAAACTTTCCAATTTTATTAAATATTTTGTTACAATGTAAATTAAAAAATATATTCAAAATAGAAAAAAAGAAGTCATCACAATTAAATAATTTATAATTTTTACTTTCGTTTTTAATAATTTTATCAAAAAGATAAATAATTTTTTTTTTAATATTTTTATCATTATTATTATTTATTTTGTCATCTACAGAATATTCACTACAGAAGCATTCTTTATGATCAATATCACTTTTTTTATTAACAACAGATAACAAATTATTAATATTAATATATTTATTATAGGAGGAATCATTTTTTTTCTTTAAGTTACTTTTTGAATTTTTTTCGTTTAATAAAAAGGACTCTTCTTTATTCTTATATAAAAGATTATAGAAGTTTTCTCTTTTATAAAGATTCTCTACATAAAACTTATCTTTATTATAATTAAAAAAAGATGAATTTTTTTCAACATCTATTATTCTTTTCTTATCATCACAAGTGTTGTCATATATTTTACTATTTTTTTTTTTTTCATTTTTATTATTCTTAGTATTAATATTAATGAAATACTCTTTATCTTTTTCTTGAACATTCATATTATTATTAGTAATAAAATAAAGTGGTATTACATCTTCCATTTTAATGAAACTTTTGTGATTGTTTGAAACATTTATATTATTAAAAGTGATTTCATTTTTTGTGTTCAATAATTCATTTATATTATATTTTTTTTTATTATTTATTTTAGATAAATAAAAATATATGTGTTTGTTTAAATCATAATGAATCCTTACATATTTTAATAATATTTCTTCTTCTTGTGATTTCAAACGATAATTCCCTATTAGCTTATCTAAACAAATAAAAATAAATGGAAGAATTTCTATTTCATTCTTTTTACATTCTTTTTCTAATTTATTAAATATTTTTTTATTCTTGTTATTATTCAGTTGATGAACTATTGCTTTTGAATATTCTTTTGTGCTCAACTTTAATTTATTCATTTTATCATAACATAAACCACAAAAATAATATAGAATGCTTCTATTAAATATCTGTAAATTTTTTCCATTTATTTCAAAAATATATTTTAAGCAGTCATAATATTTTTTTAATTTTATTAATGATTTGATAAATATAATGGTTAAATAGAAATCAAAATATATATATTCATTTTTATACAGTTGAATTATTATATCATACTTTTCATTTATATATAAAGAAGAAAATTTATATTTTAAAACGTAAAAATTTTTTAAAACAGACAATTGAAAAATTTCATTTATAACATTAGATTCTTTATTCATGTATAAATGTTTTATATCACAGATTTTTTTTTCTTTTTTTAATTTCTCTTCATTTATGTTATTTTTATTATTTACAATGTTTTCTAAGTATAATGGATCATAATTTGTTTGATTTAAACCTTTTAAAATTTGTATTTTTAATAAGTTGTTTTCTCTTGTTTTTTTTAAGTTCATAAAATTTAAAAAACTATAATTATTTTTATCTTTTAATTTTATTCCTTTTTCTTCTATTACTTCCTTTTTCATATCCTTATTTTCTTCTAAATGTTTTATTTCTTGATTGCTGATTTTCTCAATACAGTTATCATTAATGAAACTTTTAATTATTTTATTTTCTCCTTCACTTTGTTTATTTTCATTTTTTCTATATATAGAACATAAATTAAAATTATGTTTTTTATGGAAACTTAATAATATATCTTTATCACATTTATTTGAAGGTGTCATGTAAATATATTCTGAATCATGATAATTTGTATTAATTCTAGAACATGATAAATTTCTGTCATTTGATTTTTCACAAAATTTTTCACAAATTTTTTCACAAATT
Organism: Plasmodium gallinaceum; assembly: GCF_900005855.1. Lineage (NCBI taxonomy): Eukaryota > Apicomplexa > Aconoidasida > Haemosporida > Plasmodiidae > Plasmodium > Plasmodium gallinaceum. The sequence continues at coordinate 686,634 of NW_021628265.1, read as the reverse complement.
TTATTTTTATTGTTATGATAAATTTCCTCAAAAATGTCTAATTTTTGATTAAATAATTTTTTCTTACAATTCTCTATGATAAGACTTTTATTTTCCTTTATGTTTTTCTTAAATGTAAATATTTTATTTTTCTTACAAAGGTTTACAATTTCATTAAAAATAATCATACTATCGTTTTCTCCTTTCTCTCCTGTTATAAATTCATTTATATTTTTTTTTTTTGAGTTTTTAGATGTATGTAAAAATTTTGAAAAAGACATAACACTTTCTTCACTAGATGTATAATTGTATAAAGGATATGAAAAATTAGAAAAATAGGTAAATGAATTTTTTTTTTTTCTTTTTTTTTTTAAATTGATTTTTTCTTTTTTTAACTTTGAATCTTTTTTTTTAATACATATATTGTCATATTTTTCAATTTTTTTATTATTTTTTTTTGGTAATACTTCAACAATGCTATTATTCATAATATTATGGTTCTCATTTATATAATCTTTAGATATATTGCAATCGTATATATTATTTATTCCACTTTTTAAATGTTTATCAAAGCAAATAATTTTATTATAATTTAATTTAGGTATATAAAACTCAAATAACTCATTTTGTAGTTTTGTATAAGCTATATAAGTAGATATTATAATGTTAGAGTCGTCATTTATATGATTTCTAATTTCATTATTTATATTTGAATAGAACTTTTCCTTATAATTTATTGCTATCTCATGATTTCTATTAATTTTCTGCTTTTCATTTTCTTTTGTGTTTATTTCATTAAGTGTTCTTTTATTTTTGTTTATAAGATTTCTTTTTTCATTTATTAAATTAAAAAAGTATATATCTTTTTCAAAATTTTTTATAAAATTTGTAGAACGATGTTTTTTATAATCATTATAAAAAAAATCACAGTAATACAAAAAATGTTTATATATATATGATATGGAAAAACATGATTTTTTGTCGTTTTCAATATTTTCATTTTGAACTAAAACTGTTAAATAAGAGTTTTCAAAATCATTACATTTGAAACTATTAAATTTTAAATTGTCTGTAAAATCATACAAATTATTATTATTATCTGTTTGTTCATTATTAGATTGACACTTTTCATTAAAATTACAGAATAGATTAATGTCTTCTTCTTCACAAACAAAACTTAAATACTCTAATTTTTTTTTATCTATAGCATAATCATTGTATTTTTTTTTTTTTTTTTTAATTTTCTCTTTATTTAAATTCTCATTCATTTTTATGTATATATAATATATACATATACTGTTATTTAAATTATATACATTTATTAAAATATTATAAGACAATATTTTCTATAAAAAGGAAATCATCAAAGAAAAAATTAAAGTAAAAATAAACATGTTCTACTAAAATATTAGTGAATATATATATATATATATATATATATATATATATGTATTAAAATTTTTTAAAAGAGAAATATTTAAAAATAATATAAAAAAAAATTATACGGAATTAAAACATTTTATCAAATGTATTTTTTCTTAATAGAAATTATTTTCATTTATATTTGTAAAAAAAAAAAAAAAAGGATTTTACATTTATTTTTTTATCTTTAATATCCGCGCTTTTTAATTATGATAAATTTATTTCTTATATATTTAAAAGAAATAATATATTTGTAAAATTATTAATAAAATCTTATAATATGTACATATATCATTATTAAAAAAAGAAAAAGAGGATAAAAATATAAGCATATAAACTTTTGTATATATATATTAACACTTGTAAAAAAAAAAAATTGGCATAAAAATAAGATTTAAAAATATAGATATTTATATATATATTTATATATATATAATAAGAATAAACATATTAACATATGTAAATAAATGAAAAAAAATATTTAATATTCTTATATAATTTATAACATATACTATCATAAATGTGCACAAATATATTATAAATAAAGAGAGGAAATTTATTTTTTTAATAATCAGGACATTCTATATTATGATATAGATGTGAAGAAATTCCTCCTAAATTAAAAAAATATATAATCATTTTATAATAATTTATTATTATGATTTTTATTATTTTTTTTTTTTTTTTTTTTATAATATTACCATTATTATATGAAAGTAGATGGGTAATAAAATTCTACATATGAAAAAAAAAAAAAAAAAAAAAAAAAAAAAAAAATTATAACTTCTTTGGATGAATTATCCTGTTGATTTCTTTAATTTTTCTTTTTGATAACTTTCTTTTAGAAGTTTATGTTTAGCCATAAGATTAAGTGAAGACATAATAAATGGATAAAAATTAAAAAACTTGAAAGTGAGTTCTTTGTGCCACAACTTTTTCATTTCTATTTGTTCATTTAAAAGATTTTCTAAATAATTAATTTCTAAGGTTGATTTTTGTAAAATACGATTTAATTCACTTAAATCATTAGGTAAATCCTCTATAGTAGGTAAATTCGAAAAACTAAAATCATCTTCATTGATTTCATCAGTTAATTCAATATTTTCTCCTAAACCTATTAATTTAATATTTGTTCGTTGTCTGATAATCCTATGAATGTTTATGAAATTTTGAATTATATACTCCTTATCTTTAATTACAGTTAAAATATTAAATCTATTATCTTTTTCATTTTTAGAATTACATATTCTTTCTATTTCTTTTTTAATATCACCCCTAACAATATCTATCCAATCCTTATTTAGTTCAGTATCTTCATTTTTAATTAAAACAGGTCCCTTTTGTAAACCATCTAATAAATACACCGATTTATCATATTGAATATATGAAACAAAATGAAAAGCATCGGTATTTTTTTTATCGTCATAAAAATCTTCTTTATCTATATATATAGGAACTTTATAAGAATTATGAATATTACGAAGAAAGTTACAATTTGATAATGTTAACCCTTTCATAGAACTATCGAAATGTTTACTAAAATTTTTCATATTTTTTATTTCTTCATTTAATTCAATATCTTTATTTAAAACAATTGATAATATAGCTTGAGTAGCACAAGCGTTTGGTATAACTTGTTTTGCAAAAAATAAATTTTCAGGTACATTATGTTCAATATATTTATCATTATTATAATCATTTCCAATGTTAAATAAAAATATAATTCCATATATATATGTGTTATTCTTTAATAATTTATTATATTTTGTTTCTATACACATATCGTTATAAAATCTTTGTTCACTCTTTTTTTCATTAATTTTTTCTAATTTTTCTTTTTCATTCTTATATTCTTCTATACTTAAAATATGATTAATATTTATTTCTTCTTTATTAATTATATAGTCATCAAAGTATTCTAAACCATAAACATCTTCTACTGAAATACTTTTAGCTCCCATTTTTTGCAGCATATCATAAAAAATACAGGGATTACTTTCAATTAAACACCATTCACTAATATTTTCATTTTCTTGCGACATTTTTTTATTATTTTTTTTTTTAAAAAAAATAATCTTTAGATAAATCACAAAAATATAAATTGTATACGTAAGTTAAAAATATTCAAGGAAAATACAAAATAAATAATTATTAAAATACATAAAAGAAAAAGTAAAAAAAAAAAAAAAAAAAATACAACAAAATTAACATGAAATTTAGTTTTTAACGAAAAAAAAAAAAAAGAAAAAAAAAAAAAAAAATAGAAAAATCAAGTAGGATAATTAAATAAAAAATATTAACATTTAATATAATATGAATAATAAGGATACAAATGTGTTATAAAATGGGAATTATTATTCATTTATGAAATATTACATTCTTAAATTTTTCATATATTTTTAAGGTTTAAAAAATAAAAAGAACATTTTAACTATAATAATTGATATACATTTACATAAAGTAGACCTTTTTTATATTAATTTTAAATTAATAAAAAAATATTTTATAAATAATGAAGCTATTATAAATTTAAGTACAAACCTCAAGGAAATTAATACATGCAACAAATTAGAAGAAAAAAAAGAAAATATAAAATATGTATTTTGATATAAAAAAAAGTAAAATATGAAATGAAACATATATAAAAAAAAAAAAAAAAAGCATATGGAGGTTATTAAATATTTACGGTAAACTATATATAATTATAATGTTAAAAAAAAAAAAATTATTTCTTTTATTAATTTTATTTCTTTTATTTATTTTATTTTAGTGTCTAATCTAATCATAAAATAATTATTTTATTATGTATTACAGATAAAAACTAAAAATTTAATTGAATTGTAATATATATATATATATATATATATATATATATATATATATATATATATATTTTTTTTTTACCTATGTGGTTAATGAAAATAGAATTTGTATTTTTAAAAAAATTTTATGTATAATTCTTTTTTTTATATTATTATGTGAAATACTATATTATTTTAGTATAAAAATTTTTATTTAAAATAAGCTATAATAATACAAATATGTATATAGGAAAAATTACACTTTTTTTTTTTAATAAAAATTTCATAGATATAAAAATATATATATGTAAATTAATTGTAGAATTTTTCTTTAGAAAATAAATATGACCAATAGTTTTTACAAAAACTTTCAATTTTTACTGGGAAAATTTTAGCATATTAACAGTTTTTTTTAATAAATAAAAATTTATGTTTTTCTTAACAGTTAATAAATTCATATAGATTATAACTAATTAAAGACACAACTAAATGTTTAATATACCAAAAAAAAAAAAAAAAAAATAACATAAAATAATGAATATTAAAAGAATTTTAAAGAGATTTTTTAAGCCTATTTAAAAGAAAATTAAAGTGTTTATATATATATAAAATTGCTTTAAATATCTAAATACTATTTTGTAAAAATGAATTTTTATATATATTTAAGTTGAATTATAAATAATTCTTATTTTTCTCCACATTTTAAGTTATTTTGTCTTTTGTAGTTAATATTCTTAAAAAAATTATCATCCCTAAAAATTCATCTTACTTTATTATACTTATGTATACAATAAAGTTATCTACATTATATTTCATTTAAAAAAAAAAAAAAAATAGAGGTAAGTAAATTTATCTTATGTATTTTTTTTTTATTCATTTATACTTATACGCTTTAAATTTTTATAATTTTATTATTTTTGTGATAACTTTTGAAGAAATGAAATTTTTTCTGTACACCTTATATTTATTTATTAGCTATAATGTATAATAAATATTACATACATCAAAATTTCCCTTTAAAACTTCTTTCCATATATACTTAATTTTTATTTATATTTTCTTTTATATAGTTCTTATAAAACACAAAATTTTGTGTGTTTCGTTATATACGTTTTTGACATTACGTAAATATTTCACCTTAATTACTTTTATTAAAAATAATTAATAATTCGTAATATTTCAATTTAAATAAAATCGAAGTAAACAAAATCGAAATGAAAAAAAAGTGTTGTATATAATCATACATGTTGCTATAAAGAATTTAATATTACATTTCATAATAGTATTTATAAAATAACAAAAAAAAAAAAAAAAAGAAATGAAAAGAAAATTTATTCAAAATAGTAATTTATTCTGTTGAAAAAACATTAGGCAACTGAAATTAATATTTATTCTTTCTTTTTTCCTTAAATTAATTGTTAATTCATTTATTTATTATTTACTAAGATTATAATTATTTTTTTTTTTTTTTTCCCAACAATTTTGTTAGCTACTTAAAATACGTTTGTAATTTCTCAAATAGCATAATAAAAAAAATAATGTTACAAAATAAAATATGTATATAATTAACTTCAAGAAAAAAGAAAGAAAATTAGCACATTCTGTTTATTAGTATTTTAATTATTAACATTTTATATGAACAAGGAATTAAAAAAAAAAAAAAATAATGTATCTACTTTTTTTTTTTCATTTCAGGATACATTAATACCTTAAATGAAATATTTAATAGTTAATAAAAATAAAATTTCTTATTTTATACTAAAATTATATATGTTTTTAATAAAGTTGAACTTTATATAACCTTTTTTTTTGTTTCATTTATACCTACAAATTATACATATATAAGGAAATAACTAATGTGTAAATGAGAATAAATTATATAGCTATATTGTTCATAAAGGCAAAATGCAAGATATATAAAAAAAAAAAATATAACATATTTTGGATAAAATTAAATTTTTTATATAAATATTTTTTAATACTTATTAAAAAATTATAAGATTAAACACAATTGTTTATAACAATTTATATTTATTTGCATCAAGAAAAATCAGTTAATTTTAGTACATTTTAAAATAAACTTTTTGTATATTTCTAATTGAACACATATTTTACTTTTTTATATTTTTCATTTTTGGTTCATTTATAACAGAAATTATGAAAAGACAAAAACTAAGTCAAAAGACAGATGAATTATCATCAATTTATTAAATACATAGGAATGTAAAACATATTAATAAGAAAAATTATAAAATTTAAAAGACTTATTTTTTTTCCTTTTTACTCTATATAAATGCATAAATGTGTAACCAATGAATGTTATATCTACTTTTTTTTTTATCATTATACATAAATATATATATATATATATTTATATAAATATTTTTTTAAATTTTTAGTTAAATTCATATTACAATATTGATTGTAAGAAAAATCCTCAAGAGTGATTATCATCCATAATTTTAAAATTATGATTATTTATTATCCCATTAAAATTCATAACTCTCAATATATTATTTAAATAATTTGAGAGATATAATAAGAAAAAAAAAAAAAAAAAATTCATTAAATAAAAAAAAAAAAAGTTTACAAATAAAGGAAATAAAAATAAAAGATTATAGGTATATTTAACGCAATCTTTTTTAATTTTTTGAAATTAAATGAAAATATTGTAAAAAATTTATGTTTTTACAAAAACATTATTATCAAAAAAAAAAAAAAAAAAATAAAGATAAAAATAAAAATAAATTCTGCTTAACAGCGTCAAACAATAACATTAATCCTTAATATGAGAAAAAAAAATGATATTAGGAAATTTTGTGAAAAATCATTTACATAGTTTAAAATAAAAATGTTCTGTAAAAATAAAAAGAAAATTTTTTGTGCTTATATATATGTATATTTTTTTTATAAATAAAATATAAGGAAATTAAAATGTCTGAGTATAAAATTAGAAGTGCTTATTTTTCTAATAAAAATAAAGTTATTTTGTTAATATGTGTAATTTTTTTCTCTTTTTCTACTCACGTATTTAAGAATTTGCTTCCGTTTTTATTTATGCTAACAGATACACAAAATGAAAGTAAAATAATTAATTCAGTTGTTAAAACAAACAATTTGTATAGTGGTGATAGCCTTGATGATTATAAAGAAAAATATCCTAATGAATTAAAAAAAAATGGAAAATTATCTTACAAAAACTTTTTTTTAAAAAATAAAATGGAATTATTACATAGTAATTATATTGATAAAATTGAAAATAATAATTTTAGTGAAGAACAAAGTGATATCAATAGTAAATCCATATACTTATATAGTAATATTTTATCTTTAATATATTTTAGTTCACTAATGACATATTTCCTTATTTTATTTTTTGATTTAAGTAAAAAAAATTATATATTAAACATTTTTTATATTGTCAATTTGATTTCTCACTGTTTTATTTTTATAATTTTAAGCAACATACAAACATATAATTCACATTTAAATAGTAAATTATATATAGATAAAAATGGAGTTAATCTTTTTAATTCACAAAAGTCTACGATGCAGAAAATTCACCCCAATATAAAAAAAGACATTAATCTCATTTTTAAAAATAATTTAAAAAATAAACTAAATTTCAAAAATTTATACATCACAAATAACTTTGAAAATCTTTTCTTTCCAGATAAATATTTTTTATTTATAATGCAGCTTGACGATATTTTATTTCATCAAAATAAATCAAAACATTTAAGGGAATTTAATAAAGAGAGTAGTGAAAATAAAAATAAATCTATAGAAAATACTTATAAAAAAAATTATGAATTTGTAAATCAAAAGTATAACATAAATGGATATTCATTTTTTGAAAGTGATAAAATATATTACAAAAAATATTTGAAATTTTTATATTTTTTTATAATAGTAAGTTCTATATGTAGTGGATATTTAAATATTTACCAAAAAAAAATTTTATATTGTGTGTTCTATATAAACATTGGTGTAATAACATCATTTTTGATTTTAATGAATAGCATTTTTAAATTGTTAGCTCATTCCTTAAATTATCTTTTATCAAATACGACAAATGGAAAGATTAGTGATTACATAATTTTATTTTTGTTTATAGATATATTTGGTTTAATAATTGTTTTAATTTTCACATATAAATGGTCTAATCAAAAAATTTTATGGATTAATTTGCATAAAATATTTTATAATTATCAATACATTTGCTTTTATTGTAATAATACATATTATATATATACAGTAGATAAAAACATAGACAATATTTTAGTGAATATAGATTTATGTGCAGATAAAAATATTGATATAAGTTTTTGTGCTTACACAAACTTAGAAAAATCAGTTTTTTATGAATACTTTATTTTAAATAAATTCAGAAATAACAAATTGAGAATTATTGAAATAAAAGATAAAAATTTAAAAATAAATACTACTTATAAAAGTAAAAACAATATGAATGAAAACAAAATGGAAAAAGAAAATAAAGGAATACAAAAAGGTAAAATTGATTCCTATAAAAGAAAACAAAATCATAGCCTTACTATGAAGCCATATATTATTTGCATAGATGCAGTAACCAATTTAATTACTCAAAATCAGAATCTTTATAATAAATTAGATAAAGATGATAATAACAACAATATAACAGAATTAAATATTAATAATAATATAAATAGTGAAATATTAGATAATTATAAAATAAGTAACGAAGACATGTGTTATGATAATAATTATGTAAACGATCAAATTAGAATACAGGATAGTTTAAATAAGCATTCATTAAATGGACAAAATGATCTATCTTCTTTTCCTGAAAATGAAGCTATTAATTCAAAATGTATAAATTATGGTAAAAGAAGTTTATTAAGTGATTCGGTAAATTTTTTAAGTATAAGTGATATAAAGAAGAAAGATGATAATAATAATTTTTACAATACAGGAGATTATTTTAATGAGATGGAAAATAAGTCTGTACTAAATAATATTGCGGAAATGAAAGAAGAGAAAAACATTAAAGAAAAAGAAGAAAAGGTTGTAAAAAGCGAAGAAATTTTAAAGGAACCTAAAAACAATATAGAAACAAAAAATCCAAATTTTAACACTAACTCAAAATTCATCGTTAAAAATGATTCAGATTATTCCAATAAAAGTGAGGATTATAGTTCAAAAATAATTAATACAAATGAAAATATAAACTATAAAAATGAAGATAAAAAAAAAAAAAAAAATATTTTTTTAATTCCCAATTATGAAGAGACAGATAAATATTTAGATTATGACGAAGTGGATTCCCCTTCTGATAATAATGGATTTTCATTATTTTATAATAAAGACAAAGAAAAAAACAATATTAAGAATGGCTTTAACATCTTTCAAAAAATTAAAACATTCTTGTCATCATTTACTTTTTTTTTCTTTTTTTTTATATTTATTTATGCCTTTTTATTATCAATAATTCATATATTTATCAACTATTTTTTTTATATATATTTGTTTGTATATAATATAAATATTTATATATCAAATGTTTACACAATTATTATGGCTTGTGTATCATTGATTGCTATACCTTTTTCTGGATACATTATAGATAACATAGGATCCTTTCTATCTCTTCTTTTATGTTCATCTTTTTTTATTTTAATAGCTATATCAGGATCTATATATTGCTATAAATTTAATTTAAGTAAAATCAATATCCATAAATTGTTATCTATAAGATATATGTATTTATAATTATATGTTTTTTTTTCTTTTTTTTTTTTCATCATATTTTAAACTTCAACACTTTTATGTAATATTTTTTTTTTTTTTTTATATCAATATACTTATTATTTATATTTATTCATTATCATATAATGTTTTAATATAATAACATATATCTTTTTTTTATATTTTCAGATTCCGAAGTATTAGCTTTCTTGTTCTTTAATTTAATAGGTATAAAAATATTTAAAAAAATATAATGAGTAATATTTTTAATACATGAAAACCTTTTTGTAGGATACATTAAAGATATAAACATATTAGAAATTTTATTTTTTTTTTTATAAATATCATAATAAATAACTTTATAATTCCTTAATTTTTACAGGTATAAGTCAATCTATTATTCCCACAGTTATTATTTCCCAAATACCTACTCATTTATGGTTTGCAATAAAAAAAGAGAAATTTCTTTTTGTTCATTACATAAAAATATATAACAATTCATATATATATTATCTAATCTATATTTTTAAGATGTATTAAAATGATCGAATATAATTTTTAATCGTATTTGTTTCTCTTTATTTTTATTTTAAAGCGTAAAAAATAATGAAAGTATTACTTCTGCTTTCGCTATATTTGAATTGGTGTCAATGATTATTATAAGCCTCAATAATTATATATTTGGTTCTTTTTTGATTAAAAAAGGTTATCTAAAATTTTTACAAAAAAAATAAATTTTAAAAGTTAATATATGAAAATTTAATCATATATTTCCTTTTTTTTTTTAACAGAGTACTTAAAAGGCCTATATATACTATTTGTTTTTATTATTCTTGTGATTATCCTCATTTTATTGTTAATAGTTACATTTTATATTAAAAAAAAAAAACGAAAATTTTGTATACAAAAGCATACAAATATTTTTGACTTGACGCAGCCATTAATTTAAAATACATGATACTTTTCATTCTTATTTATTTTTGTTATATTTTTTTTTTCTATTATTATTGAAAATTGTTAATCTTTTGTTTTTTTTTTTTTTTTTTTTTTATCCGATAAAAAATTCAAAAATATTTTTTTTATAACGTAAAGTAAGGCTACGATTTGTTTTCTTTTTTAATTAGAATTTCAATCAAAGTTTTTAATAAGTAAACGATCTTTGATGCTATTACATACATGCATCATTTATACCGTTTATCCTTTTTTTTAATATAAAAGAATATGTAGTTACCTTAAAAAAAAAAAAAAAAATTGTATATGTTCAATAATTTTTCAAATTAAAAAAATTAGGAACACTATTTTATAGTAGATAATCACATTACTTCTTATCATATTATTTCATTTCATTTTTTTTTTTTTTTTTTTTTATTGATATAGACATAATTTATTATATACTTAAAGGAAAGGATACGAACAATTAAAATACATTATTTAACAATTGAAATAAAAATCTTTGTTAAAGTTTTTAAAAAATAAAATGGAAATAATTATTTAAAAATAAAAGTAAATAAATGGTTTAAATATTAATTATGTATCTCATAATGCAAATTCTAATAGCGATTTTTTTTTTTCATCATTTGAAATTCAAAAAAATTAACTGTAAATAAAAAAGAAAGCATAATAGTATTATCATTTTAGCCTTATGCATTTTATATGCATATATTTTATTTTAATTTTGCATTTAATTATTTAATCAATCAACTATTATTAGTAAACATATAAAAGAACAAATTTATTAAAAAGTTAATTTCTTATACAATTAAAATTTATAAATAATGATTGTAATCAAAATTGTCTTTAATATATTCTTTTTTATGTTCCATTTATATATATGCTGAATAATAAATTTAATTAACAGTTGTAATGTGTTCATGTGTTTTTTGAAAGCCTTCAATTTAGCTTGTTGTTTTAATTTTCTATCATACTAAAAATTTTTGATTTAATCAACGTTTTTTAATGAAAATAAATCCCTTGTGAAGATATTATGAACATGTCAGGAATAAATTTTGTTCTAAAACAATTCTTTTTAAATATAATTATGTAAAACAAAAGTTAATTCTGATATTGCACATTGTAATATAATGCACATTACAACAATTTTCCAAGAGAAAAAAATAAGAATAAATTCCATAAAAAAGAATTCCGTTATAATTTTAATTTTTTCTTGAGTTAGCATGATGAAAGAGTATTAATAAAGCAAATAAAAATACATAAAAAAGTTAAAATAAAAAGTGTAAATTGGCTACATAATTAAAAATAATGTTAAAAAAAAATAGCTTATTTTTAATAACTTTTAAAAGCTTATAAAAAAATAGGAACTCTCAAAAAAAAAAAAAAAAAAAAAAAAAAAAAAAAAAAATTATTTTCATGAAAACTTTTATTTAATAAAAGAATTTTTTTTTTTTTTTTTTAAACTTAATTTTTTTTTACCTTTTACTTTGAATAGAACTATTCTGTTTTATAATTTTATTTTTTTTTTTTACACACACTTTTACCAAGAATATTTCGGTAATAACAAAAAGAAATTTTGAATTTTTTTTTTTTAAAATGTCATACAACAAGACTTATGGAGGGCAATTTATGGGACTTAGCTCCACTGCAAGTAACAAAATTTCGTTTAGATACTAAAATTTTATAAATTACATGTATGTGGATATATTAATATTTATGTAATTACCTATATTTTTGTAAAAATTGGAAATAAATAAATTTTATAAATTTCATTATTCTATTACTTATGAATATTAATAATAATATTAATTCAAAAATAATTTTAAGACATTACAACTTTTATGTATGATTATTTGTAATATAATATCTTTAATCTTTATTATTTTAATTAAATATTTTATTGAACAATATTTTTTATAAATAATAAGATATTTGAAATGTTTTATAAACATAGGTAAAATTAAAGAATAACATTTTACATATGAATTCATGATTTTTTTTTTTTTTTTTTTATAGATACAAATAACCAACAGAAAATAAATGAAAAAAAAGCAGAAAAAAAAATAGAAAAAAAAGAACAGAAAAATGCTGAAAAAGTAATTTTTGCATTATCGGATTTAAGGTGATTAAGAAAATTTTTAATTTTAAAAATTTCATTAATATTCCAATTATCCTTTTTCTGTTTTCTTAGAGGAATAAATATATCGGAATTACAAAATGGAGAAATATTTTTTTTTTGTACAATTATATTTGATAACAATGATGTAAAATTGGTATGAAGAATATTTCTTGCTTATTTTAAATTAATCAAAAATGAAAAAAAAAAGAAAATTTTATCGAACTTTTTGAATTTTATTTTAATTTTTATTTTTTTGCAGTCTATGGAAAAGTCAAACCATAATTCTTCTTTGATTCTAGGAGAATATTTACACTCATCCTATTCACTTACTTTTAGCGAAGAAGTAAAGATATTTATATTATATAGACATAAAACGTATCTTTAATTTTTTAAACACCTTATTATATTTTTTTTCTTTTTTTTTTGTTCTTTTTATCATTAAGCACAACATTATAATAAAAATATATATTACAAACTTTTTATTTCTAACTTTAATAGATTGTTTTAAATATACCACAAGATTCTAACTTTGCAAGGTGCTATGTGTCATGTATTACCGTTACAGAATCTGATGGAAAAAGAAATATCAAACTTGAAGGAATAGGATATACAGATCCATTTCCAATAAAGGAATGCAAAGTAGCATAACAATGATGATTTCATTGTTTTTCTATTTATTTATTTATTTATTTTTATTAAACGTTAATAACAAGAAAATATCAACTATAAAAAAATTTTTATATTTTTTTAATTTTCCTAACTAGGTATATGGTTATGCAAACTGCAAGCTAAACACAGCAGTTGGAGCACCAGAAACACAAGGTAAATAAATGTTTTTTTCTTTTTTTAATTACATATATTACATATTTTATTTCAAAAAAAAAAAAAAAAAAATAATAAATGGGAGATGATTCATATGTATATACATGTTTTATTTATTTTAAACTTAGGAATTTTAAAAATGTGTGTAAAATGCGTTGAAAATACCCATCCCTCTATAGTTAAGCCATCAAAACCATATAATGCTATTGAGGAAATAAAACAAAGATATGAAAATTAAAAGAAATTTAAAAACCTTTGAGACTAGTTTTTACTTTTATAATTGCATACTTGTTTACATTTATTATAAGAATGATTAATATATAATTCTTACATTTATTTAAAAAAAAAAAAATTTATAATAGAAAACATACAATTAAATGTTTTTTTATACTTTTATTTTTTTTTTTTTTTTATTAAATACTAAATTTATTTATATTTTTCTAATTGCCATTTTTTTTATTATTCTTTTAATATATAAAACTGAACAATTATTTTTTTCTCTAAAAAGCTTTATATTTATTTTAATTTACGCAATATTATTAAACTATTTGTGGATAAAATGCATAAAACATTTCTTATTTTTAACATAAGAAATTTTTATTCTCAGTGTATATTTAACTTAAACTATTTTTCAATAATACATAAACATTTTTCTATTCATACAATTGTAAAATGATAAATGGAAAACTTTTTAAAGCATGGATGTTTAAATTTATTTTAGAATATTATATTACATTAATTTTTATTTTTGTGAAATTTTATTTTTATTATAGAAAAAAAAATATATATATATAATACCTCCCGTGTTAATCGTTCTTAAAGTTATTTCTTATTTTTTACTGAATAACAATAAAGAAAAAGAGAAATATAACACTTTCAATAATATCAATATCAATATTAAATTTCTTTTTTTCTACATGTTGTTAGATCATTTTTATTTTCTTTAATAAGAAAAAATATATTTTACCTTATATTACTTTCGTTAGAGCTAATTTGATAGCTGTGAGATTTCTCCCAAATAATAAATTAAAAATATAGTTTATATTTTTAATATTTTTTTTTTTTTAAATATAGCTTTAATAATAAAAAATAATTTAATATTATAAATACAAAAAAGGGAAAAACTTTAAAATTATGTTAAGGTAAAAAAAAATAAATAAATAATAAATATCGCTTCTTTTGAAAAAATGATTATAGAGCATGTATTAGCAAAAAAAAAATTTTTTATAAATTTAAAATGCTATGTTATAAAATTTTTTAAATTAGCTTCATTAGCCGTAGAAGTAAAAAATATGGTAACGAATATTAAGCAAGGCATTTATTTTTTATTTTTTTATTTTTATTAAAAAAAAGTTAATTTTTAGAAAAAAAAAAAAAAAAAGTTTCTTTTTACCGTTTTTTATAAATATATTTTTTTAATTTTTCTGAATTATTATAAATTAGCTTTATATTTTTGATAATTTATTTTTTTTATCTTTTATATTTTCTTCATTTAATATATAAAAAATTAAAATTTACTATAATAGAAACTCCAATTTATACAGAGAGTAAGAATTATAATGATTCCATTTCATTTAATGCATGCATAATAAAAAATTAATTTATTCTAATTTTGTACAATTTTTGTGTTGTTAAAAATTTTTAATTTTAATTTTTTCAATTTTTTTTAAATACTTAAAATTTTTTTATTTTAATACGTAATTCATTTTATAATAAACTTTAATGATTAATTTATTGTAATGTATTATTTTATAGATTTCTACTTTTATTTGTATACTTTAATTAATTTTTCATATTTTATTTTTATTTGTATATTTTATCTATTTAAAAACAGATTAAATATCAATATTCCACATAAAAAAATGAAATAAGGCAATTATAGTGAAATTCATATAATTGTAGAAAATTTTGAAATTTAACCTTATTTGTTAATATAAAAAATTAATATAGACATTTTTAATTATTAAAGAATCGAGTTTTTTAGTTATAAAATTTTGAATTGTTTAAATATATAGCTAATTAAATATCTGAATTTACTTCCTTTTTATTATATATTTTAATTTATTATTTACAAGTAAATAAATACAATAATTTTTCATTCCATATATTTTATTTTAATTTTTTATATTTCTTTTTTTATACAAAAAATAGATTTTATGTATATAAATACATGTATATTGTTCATTAATTTGTAACCAAGTTATTAAGAACAAAAATTACAATATCAAAAAATATTAGAGTATATTATTGAGAAATCTCTAATGATTGTGATTAATAATATAACGAACGCTAGCATTTGGTTTTATTAAATAAATAGAAAAATGATATTATAAATAATCCATTTTTTTTTTTTTTTTTGTATTTTTTTTTGCTAGGTTTTGTTTTTATTATAACCCATAAAAGATATAAAAATATATTTATATGTTCATATTATTATCTCTTTCACATAGTTAAATATTTCCATTTCTTATTTTTTTTTTATAATTTTTGAGTATTTTATTTTATATTAATTTTTGAACATATGATATATTTAACTAATTATTCAATTATTTAATTATTTATTTTATTTTATTTATTTATTCATTTAATAAAAATGATAATTGGAATTTTGCGTAACTATATTTTTGTCATATTGTTTATTGTTCTTAAAATTGATTCTAAAGCATCTGCAGATAATAATCAGGTGATTATAAATTAAAAAATAAATTTTAATAAAACAAGATACTATATATATAACACTCTAATATTTTCTATATACATATATATATTTATATTTTCATTCCTTTTTCAAATTTATTAAATTTTTATTTTTATTTAGCAAAGTAATTATTATAACAGAACAATAAACATTTTAAATAATGGGAAAAATATAGCTAAGAGATATGGTCATAACAAATTAAAGCCTCTACATATTTTGAGTGCATTATCAAAAAGCGATTATGGTAAAAATGAAAAAAAAAAAAAAAAAAAAAACATTTAATATTATTACATAAAATAAGAAATATTTATTAATATATACATATATATATTAATATATTCTTCTGTTTCTTTATATTTATTTATCTTTTTTTTTTTTTTTTTTTTTTTTTCATTTTATAATAATAGGAACAAATTTATTTAGGGAAAATAATGTTAATGCGAGTAGCTTGAAGGAATATGTAGATAATGCTTTAGAACAAACTAGAGCTGGAGCGGTATATATTCATATTTATTATTATTATGAAATTTATAATATTTAATTAAAGAAAAAGCATTATTAATAAAGATATTCAAATGTTTTATATATATATTTGTAGTTTTGTTTTTATTTAGTTCATTAACAATATATATATATTTATTTATTTTATTTTATTTTATTTTTTTGACATATTTATATGCTTATAAACATTTTTTTTTTTAATGTTTTATTTATTTGATTTTTTAGCCTTTAGATAACAAAACGAAAGTTGTTAACTCAGATGAAACAAATGAATTATTAGCATTAGCTGAAAGTCTAGCTAATAAATATGGAAGTCAAAAAGTAGATGTAGAACATTTGCTGAGTAGTTTAACAAATGATGAGTTAGTTAATGAAATATTTAGTGAAATATTTTTAACAGAGGAAACAATTAAGAATATTCTTAGAAATAAATATGAAGTAACTAAAAAAGATAAAGAATTAAAAGGTGCAAAGTTTTTTATTGAACAATTTGGTACTAATTTAAATGAAAAGGTAAGAAATGGTAAAATTCATTCTATTTATGGAAGAGATGAGGAAATAAGAGCAGTTATTGAATCTTTATTGAGATATAATAAAAATAGTCCAGTTTTAGTTGGACATCCAGGTACTGGTAAAACAACCATTGTAGAAGGCCTTGCTTATAGAATTGAAAAAGATGATGTACCTAAAGAATTACAAGGTTATACTGTTATAAGTTTGAATTTTCGTAAATTTACATCTGGAACTTCTTATAGAGGAGAATTTGAAACAAGAATGAAAAACATTATAAAGGAATTGAAAAATAAAAAAAATAAAATAATTTTATTTGTTGATGAAATACATTTACTACTAGGAGCAGGAAAGGCTGATGGAGGTGCAGATGCAGCTAATTTATTAAAGCCAGTATTATCAAAAGGAGAAATTAAATTAATAGGTGCAACGACAATTACAGAATATAGAAAATTTATTGAAAGTTGCTCAGCGTTTGAAAGAAGATTTGAGAAAGTTTTAGTTCAACCTCCATCAGTAGAAACTACTATTAAAATTCTAAGATCTTTAAAAAGTAAGTATGAAGATTTTTACGGGGTACGTATAACAAATAAAGCTATTGTTGCAGCCGTGAAGGTATCAGATAGATTTATTAAAGATAGATATTTACCTGATAAGGCTATTGACTTATTAAATAAGGCATGCTCATTTTTGCAAGTTCAATTATCAGGAAAGCCAAGAATAATTGATATTACAGAAAGAGAAATTGAAAGATTATCTTATGAAATAAGTACATTAGAAATGGATATTGATAAATTATCTAGAAAAAAATATAATAGTCTAATTAAAGAATTTGAAGAGAAAAAACAAGAATTAAAAAGTTATTATGAAGAATACATAATAACAGGGGAAAGATTAAGGAAAAAAAGAGAAATAGAAAAAAAACTAAGTGAATTGAAGGAACTTACACAAAATTATTTATATTCAAATAAAGAACCTCCATTAGAACTTAAAAAAAGTTTAGAAGAGGTACAAAATGAATATATGCAAATATACAAAGAAACATTAGCTTATATTGAAGATAAAACTCACAATGCTATGAATGTAGACTCTGTATATCAAGAGCATGTTTCATATATTTATTTAAGAGACTCTGGTATGCCACTTGGCTCCTTATCCTTTGAATCATCAAAAGGTGTTTTAAAATTATATAACAGTTTATCAAAATCAATTATTGGAAATGAAGATGTAATTAAATCATTAAGTGATGCGGTTGTAAAAGCTGCAACTGGAATGAAAGATCCAGAAAAACCAATTGGAACCTTTTTATTTTTGGGTCCTACTGGTGTAGGAAAAACGGAGCTTGCCAAGACATTAGCTGTTGAATTATTTGATTCCCGTGATAATTTAATTCGTGTTAACATGTCAGAATTTACAGAAGCACATTCAGTTTCTAAAATTACTGGTAGTCCACCAGGATATGTAGGTTTCAGTGACTCTGGTCAGTTGACAGAAGCTGTAAGAGAAAAACCTCATTCCGTTATTCTTTTTGATGAATTAGAAAAAGCACATCCAGATGTATTTAAAGTTCTTTTACAAATATTAGGAGATGGTTATATTAATGACAACCACAGAAGAAATATTGATTTTTCAAATACCATCATTATAATGACTTCCAATTTAGGTGCTGAACTGTTCAAGAAAAAATTATTTTTTGATGCTGATAAGTCAGATACTCCAGAGTACAAAAAAGTATTTGATGATGTTAGAACATCACTTATTAAAAAATGTAAGAAATTTTTTAAGCCAGAATTTGTTAACAGAATAGATAAAATTAGTGTATTTGAGCCATTAAGTAAGAAAAATTTACGTAAAATAGTTAAATTAAGATTTGAAAAATTAGAAAAACGGTTAGAACAAAAAAATATCCATATATCTGTATCTGAGAAGGCAATTGATTATATAATAGATCAATCTTATGATCCTGAATTAGGAGCAAGACCAACCTTAATATTTATCGAAAGTGTAATAATGACAAAATTTGCTGTTATGTATGTAAAAAAAGAATTAGTAGACGACATGAATATATACGTTGATTATAATGATGAAGCTAAAAATTTAGTTATAAATCTATCTATGGATTAGTTGTTACTTTTTTTTTTTTTTACGAGTTTCAAGAAATATAAGCCTATAAAAGACATAAAATATAAAATAACATTGTACATAATACGAAAAAAATATATTTTAAAATAAAATGAATTAGAAATTGTTTCATTAAGTTCCTTAAATATGATGAGCTTAAAAAATAAAAACAAAATAAAATGTGAAATAGCATATTTAACCTAAGTATTTAAAATTTATTTAACTTTTTATTTGATAAAACTATATAAAAATTGCAATATATAAAATTTGTAATTTAAAAAGTTTTAATTTTTATTTCAATTTAATATATATATATATATACTTTAAATATATTTACACATACATTTTTATGCATTTTAATTTGAAATTGCATAAAATTTTTATTTTTACTTTATTTTTTTATTTTTAATTACTAAATTTTTATAATTAATACTTATATTTATATTCCTTTTTAAATAAATTTATATATATTGTTATATATTTACAGGAGAAATTTTGTTTTTCAATTTTTTATTTTGTCCAACTTTTTATATGTAAATTTTTTGCACCTTAATTTTTTTAAAATAATTTTTTAAAAGTTAAACTATTATTAAAGAACACTTTTTTCTTATTCTTTGTTTACCTATGAAATCATAGATTTAAAATTATTATTAAATTATTTTTGATCAATAATATTATTTTCTTATTAGATATCATTTTAATTTTTTTTTTTTCAATAGATGTATAAAACAAAAGTAGTAAAAGGTAATTATTTTATTCTGTTCTTTTTCTCTTATCCAAAAATTAATGTTAAATTAATAATAAAAAAAAATTAACGACATATTTAAAAATATTTTGATTCCAACAATTTTCGGCATAATGTAATACAATATTTTTCTTTTTTATTTTTGCATTAGAAAATGTGAAAATTAATATTTGCTACTATAGTTCTTTATATTAATTAGAATAACAATTAAAAATAATAAAGGATATTATAATATTATTAATAAATTAACATTTAAAATAATGATATATTTAATCTATCATTTACATAAGCAAAGAAAAGAATAAATATAATTTGCAATATGTAAGTTAAAATTTATATTTTAAAATAACAGGGAAATTTAGTTGCTAATATCATTTGTTTATATATATATACATACAATTTAGATATTCCAAAAAGGAATATAACAAAAAAACATTAAATGCGATAATTGTTGATTTTAATTGCTTAATATGTTCACTATTTTATGCTATTTTAAAACTCATTGCAAACTTTAAAAATAAATTGAAAAAAACAGTAAAAAAAGCATTTAATTAAATAAAAGGGGACCAGAAAAGTAAAACTAATCATATTTATACATGAAAATATATACAAAAATATATGAAAAACATAATAATCAAAAATAATAAAAATAATGGTATACTATTTATATGTTAAGACAGCTATCATTATATCTATACAAAAAATTGGAGTTTTTTTGAATTTCATTGATTCTATTGATATATTTAATAATTTCATTTTAAAATATAATGTTTGAGAGAAGTTTTAAACTTAATACTATTTATGTTTTTAAGTGTATCAATCTTGTTCTATGTTAATGAAAAAATTTGATAATAATATAAAGGTTACAGGTATCTATTTTTATATTAATAAGACATATGTAATATAAATATCAAATAAAATAATTCTTTTCAATATTATTCTTAAAAAAATAAATATCATTTCATCTAAGGAAAAGCAAAGTTTATAACCTATTAAATATACTTTGTAATAATTAATTTATTCCATTTATAATAATTATAAAACACAACTTTTCTGATGAATTGTTTAATGTAAATAAATTTATTCATTATATATTTTATTATTTTATATTAGATTCCTAAGTTGTATCTTACATGGAAATTTAATAACCCCTTTTTATAAACTTAATTTAATGTAGGATACATTTTTTTTTTTTTTTTAATACGAAATTCGACATGACTTTTTTTAAAAGCAAAAACTAATAATTTCAAAACTTGAAATATAATTTTTCTATAATGATATTATATATTCATGGCTATTTATGCCTGATAATATAAATTATTTTTATCTTTTGAAATAAGGAGACGCAATATTTAGTTCAAGAAAGTTATTTTTTTAATTTTTTATTAATTTTATATATTTAGAATAAAAAAAATTCATGTAGTAATATAAATATGGTGATATTTTTTAAAAATTAAAATGCTTAACCATATAAGGATTATTTTAATTAAAATTTTTGTTCATTTACATTACAGATAATTTTTTAATTGTAAAAATAACAATTAAAATAATAAAAAATAAATGATTAAAAAATTTATTCTAAATATCTTTTATTATAAAATGGCAGTTCATCATAGAAATAATTTATCTACATACGTGAGAATTTTACTCATCAATGGTTCTATTGTTTTTAAGAAACAAACTATTTCATATATACAAAAAATGTATCAACTTTTCTTTTTCTTTTCACATAAGTTTGTCCAATTTATTTTTATTTAATTTATTTGGCTAGTATATAATAGGAAAATACCATTTTAATTTCTATTTTTTCCTTATTAAAAATATAAGATCTTTAGCTCTCTTAATATTTTTAAAGGCAAACATGAATATTATTTTATGTTATGAATCAAGATATTTTTTTTTAATTTATACCATGAAAAAAAAAAAAAAATTTAATAATAATTATTAAATTACAAAACATAATAGTTCTTCATGTAACATGAAATCTTACGTATATTTTTTCAGTTAAGTGCATGTTTACGAGAAGAGAAAAATTTTCCTTTAGAACGACAATCTATATTTGTAATATTAAAAACTATAATGAAAATTTTTTTTTTCCTTATAATTAATTTTCCATATTTTAATAGATAAACAAATTTAAATATTTTATTTACACAACATATAAAAATTCATAAACATGAAAGAAAAACCAAAATAACTTTTTTTTTTTTTTTTTTTTTTTTTTTTTTTTTTTTTTAGCTAGCTGGACTCTGCTTATTTTTTGCTGACAAAGTTTTTAAAATGTTATAAATATTCCTATAAGATTAACACTTTAATATTCTCTATAAAATAATATATTAAGTGTTAATTAACAATTTTACATAATTTGTAGCTTTTATGTATTTTCCTTTAACATTTGTTTAAAATATATATAAATAAAAAAGAACTTTGAGATTTTACAATTAAATACATACACTTCCACAAAAAAAAAATATTGAGCTCTTTTTATTATTTGCTAAATTATATAAATAGCTTCTATATTTTTATATAATAAAGAAAAATATTATAAATAAATGAAAAATAATATTTTCCGTTACAACTTATAAATCATTTAAAATAAGGTGTTTAAAATGCTTTTTCTTTTAATTTGTATAATATTATTTTAAACTTATTTTAAAATTTTTACTTATTAATTCAATTTTTCTTTGTCAATATTGAAATTCCCAAAAAAATGTAAATTTGCATGTATTATAAGAATTAATATGATTACAATCTAAATTATTCTGTTTTTTTTTTTTTTTGTCATAATGCATAATTAATAATATAATGAAGAAATAATTACGTAATAATAGATTTTAAATATATTATTTCTATAAATTTAATTTTAAATCTATATATTTTTTTTTTGAGGCAATTGTTCTTTTTTATTTATAAATAAAAAGAGAAAAAAGAAAAAATGACAAAAGCACAGGATGCTATAATTCTATTATTAGTTTTTTTAAATATTATATATGTGAAATTTATAATAGCCGATTTACCTATTCATGCAGAAATAAGGCACTTGATTGGAAAATGGAGAATTTTAAAGACAAACACATCTTCTACAATATCGACTTGTGGTTCAAGTCAACCAAATAGTAATTTAGATAATATAAAAATAAAAGATTATAAAAGTCATTTGCTTAATATCAATTATGAATTCGTGTCAGAATTAAATGTAATTTTGTCGGATAATTTTGTTTTATATGGAGATATTTACGACACAACAAATAATGAGCATAGAAAAAATTGGAAAATTTTAGTAGTATATGATGAAAATAATAAAATTATTGGTACCTGGACAACAATATATGATGAAGGATTTGAGATAAGAATAGGTAATGAAACATATACAGCATTAATGCATTATGAACCTAGTGGAAAATGTGATGAACTTTCAAATAATGACTCCTTAGACTCTAATGGTGAAACAAATTGTTATATTACTAATTATGATAAAATAAGATTTGGATGGCTAGATATATTACATGAAAATAATGAACGATCATTTGGATGTTTCTATGCTGAAAAAGTCTCTTATAATGGTGAAAAACTAAATAGCAACAAATCAGAGCATTCTGATGAAAATATTACGAGTGATAATTTAGAAAGATATAATAATTTTCTTGAGAATAATAATGAATATAATGAAATATATTCACATAGATTTTTATTTAACGATGAAAATGAATTAAAAAAAGAAGATGATTACGATGAAGAGAAAGAAAATCATCAAAATCCTACATTTTCTAAAAAAAAAAATATCAATTATGATGAAAATACTGAATTAAATTGGCATAGAGTTAAGCATCATGGAAAAAAAAAAAAAATAAATAAATCTTTGAGTGTTCATTTAAAACAAAAATATGCGTGTCCTTGTAGTTCACATGAACAAGTACACAATAAGAAGAATAAGGGAAAATCTTTTAATGTTGTCTCTCATTCTCTTGTTGAGATAGAATATAAAGAAAATTTATATGTTAGTAATTTGTTAGAAACAAATGAAACAAGCAATGAACTTGATTTAAAAAATTATGAAAATACAATATACGTTCCAAAAAGAGAATTAGAAATAAATGAATTACCTTCTGCCTTTACATGGGGGGATCCTTACAATAATAATACAAGAGAATATAATGTTTTAAATCAATTAAAGTGTGGCTCTTGTTATATTGCTTCTCTATTGTATGTTTTTAAAAGGAGAATTGAAATAAACTTGACAAAACAATTCGAGAAGGAATATTTGAATGACTTTGATGATAATTTATCTATACAATCAGTTTTATCTTGTTCCTTTTATGATCAAGGTTGTCATGGTGGATATCCTTTTTTAGTTTCCAAAATAGCTAAATTACAAGGAATTCCTCTTGATAAATTTTTGCCATATACTGCTAAAGATCAAACTTGCCCTTATAATGTAAAAAAAAGTTACCTTGATTTAAATAAAACTAATAATGGGTCAGGGAAACTTAAAGAAATAAAATCATTATTTAATAAAAATAGATATACCCATATGAATGAAACATATGACGACAATCTCATAAATTTGGATTCTAACAAATGGTATGCAAAAGATTATAATTATGTTGGTGGTTGCTATGGATGTAATCAATGTAATGGAGAAAAAATTATGATGAATGAAATATATAAAAATGGTCCAATAGTAGCATCTTTTGAAGCAACACCAGATTTTTATAATTATGAGGATGGAATATATTATGTAAATGAGTATCCTCATGCAAAAAGATGTTCAGTAGATGCAAAGAATTTGAATGTTTTTAATATAACTGGATGGGAGAAGGTTAATCATGCTATTGTTATTGTTGGATGGGGAGAGGAAGTTATAGATGGAAAAAAATACAAATACTGGACCGCTAGAAATAGTTGGGGTAAAAATTGGGGTAAAGATGGTTACTTTAAAGTTATAAGAGGTGTTAATTTTAATGGTATTGAAAGTCAGACTCTTTATATTGAACCTGATTTTACACGAGGTGCTGGTGCGATAATTTTAGAGAAAATGAAAAAAGAATTGAAATAATAAATTTCTTTTTTTTTTTTTTTTTTTTTTTTTTTTTTTTTTTGTGGAAATAATTTTTAAGACTTTAACTAAAAAGGAACTTTTTTTAATAGACATTTATAAATATATATTTGTATATATAAAATTTTCCTATTTTCATTAACTCAAAGGTAAATATAATTTCATAAAAAATTATTTTTGATACATAAAAAAAGAAGTCTACAAAAACGAATGAAATAATGAAAATTTTATTTGAGAATAATAAGAAGAAAAAAGTGATTAGTGAAAACTAGATAAAATAATAGGATGTTTTACTTGTAGAAGTATTTAAATTTTTATGAATTCAGAAAAAAATAAAAAATTTTAATATTTATATAAATTTGATTTAAAATTATATTAATCTATGTTAAATTATGATACACTATCTTTATGTTAAGAATTTTGTTTCTTTATTTTTTTTTTTTTTATTTGAATAATTCATTTGTGTATCATATTTTTTTCGCTTTAGATAATACTATAAATTTATAACACCCAAATGTTTTCATATTTTTAAAAATAAAAATAAAGCCATTTATTAAATTTTATGGTTTGTATCCCATATGTTAAATGATTTAATTTGCGTTTTTGAATCTAATTTTGCAATTTTGAAGAATTAATGAAAAAATAAAGAGGTACAACATAATGAATAATATATTATTTCCACTAACAGAATTTATATATTTTGGTAATTATATTTTTAAAATATGTCGTACAATAAATTAAAAAAAGAACAAATGAGAGTATTTTAAAATGTGCATAATGAAAGTTCACATAAAAATTTATAGAAAGACAACTTGATTAAGAGTAAAATGAAGGAGCATTCTTAATTATAAAATAGTTTATAGTTTCTTAATTATTTTTTTAAAAAAGAATATTAAAAAAAGAAAATTCTATGAAAAAATCCATGAATCACTTCCAATAAGACACAGATGTTTTTTTTCATTATAAAATAAAAATTTACATTTACTTTTTTCTTTATATATTTTCATTTATTTTATTTTTTACTTTTTTAATTTTTCCTTCTTTTAGGCATATAAAATAAAAGATATACATGTGTTTTTATTTATTCTTTCTTTTTTTATAAATTATTACAGTTTTTTAAATATTTTCAACAAAAATATTTTTTAAAATTACGATACAGAAATAATTTAAATAATTTTCTTTTTTACAAAGATAAAACTATAATTATAAAAAAGAAATACAAAAAGGAATATTAAAAAGAGAAAAATCTTATAATATTTAGTTACAAATATGATGTTAATATGTAAAAAAATTGAATAATTCTCGAAACTACATAAATTTTGAAAATTATGTACATGAAATTTGAAAATAAATGCATAAAGATGATTTAAATTGAAATTTGAAATTCATTAATTTAAAAAAATAATATAAAAAAAAAAAAAAAAAACTAATAAATTTAAATAAAATAATTAAGGAGCTATTCGATCAAAAATAAAATTTTTAATAAATTCTTTTTCATTAAAATCTTTTTTTCTTTTCTATTAAAACTCATGAAGCGTCATAAATAGAAATATGGGAAACAAATTATATATAAATTTTAAAAAAAATCAACAATTACAAATAAAAAAGGCATTAGTATAGATATTAATTCTATATTTTAATAATGTGTTTTTCTGTAGATAATTTATATTTAAAATAAATTACAAAAAAAATTTAATAAATATAAGCAAAATTTTATGAATTATTTCTTTATTTTGGAGAAAATACATTCACTGAAAATTTTTTTTTTTTTTAAAATGATTAATAATGAAAATGAATGTAATAATAAAGATGAGGGTATGAAATCAAAACCAATTTTCATAATGAATAGTTTTCTACAAAAAATTTTTTGTAGTAATTTTTCTAGACTAGTAAGATGTGAATAATAATTAGAAAATTGATGAAGAAATTATATTGTGTCTTTTTATAGATAGAAATATACAAAATAGCATTGTATATTTATGATATTAAATTATATATGTGTTTTATACATATAAATATATATATTATTAAAAAATAGAAGATATTATATCTTATATTTATATATTTTTATTTTATTTTTTTTCTTAGATTATGAAAGAAAGTAAAAAAGTAAAATATAGAATGGAAATATTTATAATATTATTAATAGGAATTTTGAGTTTTTTAATTCGTTTATTTTCAGTATTAAGAAATGAGCCTATAATACATGAATACGATCCATATTTTAATTATAAATTAACAAATATATTAAATGAAAAAGGTTTTTATGAATTTTGGAATTATTTTGATGATAAATCTTGGTTCCCATTAGGTAGAATAA
This sequence comes from Plasmodium gallinaceum, assembly GCF_900005855.1. NCBI lineage: Eukaryota > Apicomplexa > Aconoidasida > Haemosporida > Plasmodiidae > Plasmodium > Plasmodium gallinaceum. The sequence goes on along the minus strand of NW_021628265.1, from coordinate 658,862 downwards.
CAGGACAAACCTTATTTCCAGGATTAATGATAACCAGTTTTTTAATTCATAAAATTTTCCATTTTTTTGGATTTTTAGTTGATGTTAAAAATATATGTATATATATAGGACCCATATTTAGTTTTTTTACATGTATAATATCTTATTTATTGACAAAAGAAATTTATCATTTTAGCGGAGCTGCTTTATTATCTTCATTATTTGTATCCATCTCTCCATCCCATATATCAAGAACAGTAGCAGGTTCTTATGATAACGAATCTATATCCATATTTTTACTACTCTTATGTATTTATAATTGGATTAAATGCTTAAAAAAAGGAACTCTTTTATCCGTTTTAATATGTTCTGTTTCTACTTATTATATGGCTTTATCATGGGGGGCATATATATTTATAATAAATTCAATTAGTTTATTTATGTTAGTTATTATAATTTTAAAAAAATGTACTATTAAGCATTGTATACTTTATAACGTTTACTATATATTAACGACCATATTATTCCTTAATATCCCATGTATAAATCATTTAGTTTTTACGAGTATTGAACATCTGGCAACTCATGCAATTTATTTGCTTTGTACTTTGCTTATATTTTTTCATTTCATAATTACCTACTTTAAATTAAATGAGCAAAATTTTAAAAAAAAATTTATTCAGATATCATTTATTTTTTTTATTTTAATTTTCAAGTTTTTAGTTTTTACTGATAAATTGTCATGGAATCATAGATCAAGGACATTATTGGATCCTACTTATGCATCAAAACATAATCCAATTGTTGCATCCATTTCTGAACATCAGCCAACTACTTGGTCTTCGTATTTTTTTGATATACATTTAGTTTTACTTTTCTTCCCTATTGGCTTATATAAATGTTTAAAAAGAAATGCAACAATGGAGTTGTTTTTTATGGGAATTTTTTCAATTTTATGTTTATATTTTTCATCACTTATGGTTCGATTGCTTTTAATATTTTCTCCCTTTGCATGTATATTGAGTGGTATAGGTTTGTCTTCCTTAATAGGTCATTATGTTATATTTTTTAGAATTCCAAGAAATACTTTTCTCTCATCTATTGTTATAAAAAGTGAATATCAGAATTATTTTAATACAAATAAGCATAATGACAATCATACTAATAATAAAAATAATATTTTTAGTTATATGAAAAATGATAATAAGAATGATATCATTAACAGTAATTGTGACAATGCTAATAATAATAATAATTGTGAAAGCAAAGAAAATAAAACTTTTTTAAAAAAAATTTTTAAATTTTGGAAAAGGAACAAAACAAATTATTTAAATAATGATTGTGTTACAAAAGAATACAAATATTTCAAAAAAAATGAGAATTCTTCAAAAGACAATAAAGAATATGAACAATGTTATTTATTAAATGAAGAAAAAATTAATGCAAATATAAATGATATGAAAAAAACTAAAAAAAAAAAGTTTTATAATAATAACGTATTAACAAACGATGATAGATATAATCAAATGATATTAAGAAAATTAAATTTTAATAGAGTAGAAAATGATAGCTTATCTATATTAACAAGTATGATTATAATTATTCTATTAATCTATTATGTAATCTTAATTATTTTTCATTCCACTTGGTGCTCATCTATAGCATATTCGGAATCTAATATAACTTTTTATAGTAGAAATAAAAATGGTGATAGATATATTAATGATGATATTAGACAAATGTATAAATGGATTAATAAAAACACAAAAAAAGATTCTAAAATAGTTGCTTGGTGGGATTATGGATATCAACTAAGTGTTATGAGTGATAGAATAACATATATTGATAACAATACTTGGAATAATACGCATATAGCAACTATTGGTTTGATACTAAGTACTAATGAAAAAAATGCGTATGAATATTTAAAAAAATTAGATGCTGATTATTTATTAGTGTCATATGGGGGATATTCTAAAAACTCTTCAGATGATTTAAATAAATTTTTATGGATATTAAAAATAACAAATAAAAGTTATAATTTTATTAACCCCTTACTATATTATTACCATGATAAATATCATCCCTTAGGAAAAAACGCTACACCTTTCATGATTAATAGCGTTTTGTATAAGTTGTCATATTACAATTTAACAAATTCTGAAGTAAAAGGATATGATTATATTAGAAAAATTGAAATACCTGAAATAAAAAACTTGACTTATTTTGAAGAAGTATTTACATCTGATGTATGGGGATTTCGTTTATATAAAATTAAGGAATATGTTTAAGAAAATAGAAAAAACGAAAACCTAATTTATTTATTTTTTTTTTTTTTTACATTTGGGGTTTATTCTAAAATAATTTACCCAAAACTTAAAATATTGTTATCCATAAAAAAGAACCATAATGCTATATATTCTAATACGCATATCTATATTATATCTTGTATTATTTTGTATTATTTTGATTTGATAATAATTTTTCATTTTAATATTGTTTTTACATTTTGTTGTACATAATTTTTTTTTTGTTTTAACTTTTCTATTAATCAACTTTATATTTTTTTCATTGTGACTAACCTTTTGTAAATAAAAATAAAAAATTATTTTTTAATGTAATTTTAATTATAAAATTAATCCAAAATAATTATATATATTTTCATTTGATTTGGTACAACAAATATTTAAAAATTATGACAAAGAAAAAAAATTTTAAATAAAAAAAAAAGAAAAAATTTTAATAAAATTCATGAATACAAATGAATTGAAAAAATAACAAAATTAATTTAAAATTTGAATAATTACAACTATTATATTAAAAAAAAAAAAAAAAAAAAAAAAAAAAAAATTAAGAATTCATAAGACAAAAATATAAAAAAATAAAAAAAAAACAAATAGTTGCAATATAGCAAAAAAATACATAAATATATATATATATATATATGTATTTTTTATTTTATTTTTAAATTGTTAACTTAAAAATTATAAAAAAAATTTATGCATCTATAATAATAATTTCTTATTTTTATTTATATCATTTTAAAAAATTAAAGACAAGTGTTGTATGTATTCCTTTTTTTTTTTTTTTTTTTTAATATTGTTAATATATATATGTAAACATACACAAATTTATTTGAACAAATATATATATATATATATTTTACTTAATGCTTTTTCTCCTCTTTATCATTTAAATGCATTTAATTTCTCTAAAATTTAGACATCATTTTATATAATTATATTTAACTTCTTTTTTATGCATACGTTTTTTGCTTATCTTTGAGTTTGTCTATATTTTCTTCACTTGGTAATAATGGCACTAAACATAAAGATAATAAAAGAAATAAACCACAAATTAATATATATATGCTCAAGTTATCAAAATTATAACTATCTATTTTCATTAAATAAGTTAATAAAGATGATGTCCCTTTTTTCGTAAGAGAACCTAAATTTTTTATACTTAAAATTGTAGCAAAAACACTAGCTTCCAATCCGGTTTGACATATATTAGCTGTTAAAATAAATAGAGGTAATAATTGTATTTCTGTAATGGCTTCAATTAAAAAACCACCACTTAAAACAAAAAGTTCATTAGAAATTCCTAAAAATTTATTTATTTTTTCAGTTAACACTATTGGAGAAACATATATAGGAAAAGAAATTAATGTAGTAATAATTAATGTTTTTTTCAAACTGTAATTTTTCAAAAAAACTCTATAAGTTATTATGCCTATTAAAGAAGCAATACCATAAGTTAACCTTAAGGTTCCCATAAAAGAAGGTCTAAAACCTAATTTATTGGTACAGAAAAAAAAAAATATATCATCATAATCTGGTCCTGACATATATACAAAAATATATAAAAAGGGTCCTAAAAATATAGGAGTGTTTATAAATTTTATTAAATCAGATAATTGGTTAAAAATATTTTTATTTGTTGAATATTCCTTTTCTTTTAAGAATAAACAAGATACTAAAATAATTAATGGAAAAACTGATGTTGCAATAAAAATATATTCTCTTGGCATTTTTTCTAAAAAATAACCAGAAAAATAAGCAACAGATAAACTACCTACTGCTTTTGATGCTATAAATTCTGTTACCTTGTTTGTCCCTTGTGAGTATGTTTTTCCAATAGAACTTTCAACAACTAACGCTTCTGCAACAGTAGTACAAAAAGATGCACATAATGAAATGAAAAATAAAATTATAGTTGCCTGAAAAACTGTTAAATTAAGAAATGCTAACGCTAAAAAGTTTAACGACTGAAATAAACTGAATAAAAACAAATATGGTTTTCTTCTCATTCCAAAGATAGAAACAGAATCCGTTATTAATGCAATGATTGGTTTTAATATAAATGGAATATAGGGGTACATTAATATTAATGAAACTTGATATGGTGTTAACCGAAAATAATCTTTAAATAGATAATATATAGCTAATGAAGCTAAATGAGTCAAACCATCTGATAATCCAACTAAATATACTACTAATTGAGTAAAGTCTATATTTTTTTTTAATGTAGAATCTATTAAAGGTAATTTTTCTGCATTTTGTTTATTTATATCTACAATAGGGTCTATACTTAAATAAGGATTATTGGATTTTTCAATCATTATTTTAAACTCCTTAAATATATCTAAATTTTCTTTTTCTTCTTATAAAAATATTTTTTCCTTAATATTACATATATATATGTCTAATATGTTTCGTTTTTTTTTTAATTTTTTTTTTTATAATTCTTTCTATTTTTTAATTTAAAATTTTATATTTGGTTGCATATATTGAATATATATTTTACTTCACCACTGTATAAACAAAGAAAATTTTTTTTTTTTTTGAATTTCCTTGATATTTTTATTTAGTTTATATTACTATATGTAAGATAATAGTAATTTTTTCTTAACTCTTGTTAACAACATATCTATAATAAATATATTTATTAAAAAACGGTCTCTTATCAATATAACTGTTATTAATAATAAATAATAAATCTATTATTAATGCAATCTTATTTCTAAAATAATTATTACTATTAATTTTCCTTTTTTAATTTTCTTGAATATGCTTTTGTTATATCTTTTTTTTTTTTTTTTTTCCCTCGCTCCCTTATAAGATAAAAAATAGTCTTAAAAAATAGAATAAAAAATAAAATTAAAAATGAACAAAATAATAAAATAGCAAAACAAACAATTAAGACAAAAACTATTAATAAGAAATTATAAAATAAAACATAAACTTTATATTATTATAACTTATTAAAAAGAAAATTCTATAAACTAATAAAAAATTGAATTTATATATATAATAATAATGATAGAAAGAAATGAAAACAGTAATTTATACTTTGTTTTTATTTTTTTTTTCAGCTTTGAAAAAAAAAATATTCTTATAACAATAAATTGATAATCAATCTAATGAATAATAGTGAATAATAAAGAAAAAAAAAAAATATATATATACATATATTTGTATACATAAATATATAAATTAAGAAAACTAAAGTTTAAAGAAAAATTTAGATGCCATTTTCATTAATAACAATGAGTATATTTCTCCTTCCTTTTTCTGAAGAGGAAATCATGTATGTACATTAGGAATTTTAATATAACAATTTAATATATATATATTTTTTTTTTTTAATAGAAATTTGTTAAAATTTAAAGTAAATTTATTCTATTTACAAATAAAAATTATAAAAATACCCATTTTTTTTTTAAATTAAATGATCATATATAATTAAATAATGTATTTGTAATTTATATTCTTATAACAATTAGATTTCATTTTTTTTAAAATTACTTTTTTTTTTTTGTTTTTAAACACAAATTCAGATACATATTTTTTCTGCATAAAAAAAAAAAAAAAAATGAAAAAAAAAATATTAAAATATAAAAAGTTCTGTTTTTTGTGAAGCTTGAAATTTAAGAAATTTTTATTATTTTTTTTTTTTTTTCCAAAAAAATTTGTTATTCTCTTTTTAATTTTTTATATTAAAAGAAAAATTGTTTTTATTAAATAAAAATTAAACATTATTTACTATATTTTAAATTAGAATTTATATATTCTTTTTAAATTTTGATTATATTTTTTTTTTTTTTTCTTTTATCCGGTTACAGAATTTAATAAATATTATAAAATATAAATAAATTCTCTAAAAATTTAGAATAATGCAAAGTTACACAAAAAGATATGAATGTATAAATGAAAGATTACTTATATAAAAAAAAAAATTAGAAATATAAGACAAATTAAGTTTATAAATTAAAGGTTTAAGAACTGTAAAAAGTAAATTATAAATATATATATATAAAAAAAAAAAAAAAAAGTTTTAAAGTAAAAAATATAGGAATAATATATAATGCGAATTATAGTATGAATGAAATTAAAGTGTCTTATTTAAATTACCCTATATATGGTATTGCATCAAATGAAAATTATGTTGTAACATCAGGAGGAGGAGGAGGTAAAAGTTATGGTATTGAAGATTTATTAGATGTAAACATTTTTAATGAAAAAGAAAAAAAGTTAGATGTTATATGGTCTACTACAGAACAAAAAGGGGTAATAGATTCCATTTTATATGTACAGAAATATAATATATGGATTGGATCATTAAAAAATGAATGTATATTATTTAAGATAAATGAAGAAACAGGTCCTAGTATTTTGTTAAATTTTATTACTGATTTTGCTGAAAAAAACCCTAGACAGGTAGTAGTAAAATTTTCCGAAAATCAAGATTTCATATTAACAGGAGGAGATGATAAAACTTTGAGGTTATGGAAATTAAAATTTACAAAAGATTCTAGCTTTATACATGTAACTAATGATTTATATTTAGATTCAAAAACGGCTGTAGAACATTTAGGTGATTTTATAGGTCATGATGAAAGTATAAAAGATTGTGATATAACTTTTGATGAAAATATTGTATGCACATGCTCGTCTGATTATTCCTTAAAAATATGGGATACTTATAGATATATTAATTTACATACCGAGTTTATGAAAAATCCGAAAAATAAAAACGATAAATTAATTTTTCGTTGTTGTAAATTTTTAAAAAAGTCTAATATAATAAGAGAATATACATACAGTTTATTAACTACCGCTTCAAGTGCTAGGGGAAATAGTTTTTTAATCATATGGAATATATACTATGATAATAAAAAGGAAAAATTTTCTTGTGTTAAACAAAATTTAATATGGATAGATGAAACACCATGTTGTAATATGGCTATAAGTACCAATGAAAATTTTTTAGCTTTAGGATTTAGTACTGGATCTCTGAAACTTTATAATTCTAAATATTCTCTTTTAGCATATTATAAAAAACATGAATTACCAATTACAGCTATGTGCTTTACTAAAAATGATAAATTTTTGTTAGCTGCAGGAGCAGATTATAGTATTAGTTGTGTAGACGTAAATTGTCTTAGTTTTCGTTTTAAAAAAATTTGGAAATTTTTTATTTTTCTTTTTATATCATTAATAATATTTATAATTTTATTAGATTGTTTCAATGTTGGTTATGATTTACATGTGAATAGTCCCACTACAGATAAATTAAAATTTAGTAAAATTGATATTATTAAACAAAAAAATCAACCTTTTGACGAGTTATAAACATGTGACATTAGTAATAAAAAAAAAAAAAAAAAAAAAAAAATTCATATATAAAATTTTCAATTTGAAATAGCTTCATCTTCAGCAATTGGATTTGCATGAATTGTTACAGACTCTATTACAATATCTTTTATGGGTCTATTTTTTTCACCAACTGGCTCTATAAAATTTATAAAAAAAAAAAAAAAAAAAAAAAAAAAAAACAAAATAGATAATAATAATAATGAAATTATTTGTTTCTTTTTTTATTTTTTTTTTTTATTATTTGTTAAAATATACACAAGTGCCATACCGTTTTCAAGAACAGACAAAACATCCATACCATCTATAACCCTAAAAAATATTTTTTTTTTTTTATAAAAGAAAAAAGAAATGTTGAATGAATTCGTTCATATTTGTAAAGAAAAAGTGTCCATTTTATGAGGAATTATATTATACATATATTTTATTTTCATCATTTTATAATGTCATACACATATATTTTTTAAAAAATGCAAAAACTTTTATCTTTATAATGATATCTTAAATAATTAAGAGTATATTAATTTATATGTTTTTTAGTTTTAATTATTTTTTAAATGCATTTTTTTTTTTTTCTTTTTTTTGTTACTTTCCAAAAACAGGATAAACACCATTTAGATGTGGTTGTCTAGAATAAGTTATAAAAAATTGAGACCCATTTGTATTTGGTTTTCCTTTATTTGCCATTGATACAATTCCTCTTTTATCATGCTGTATTAAAAAATATAATAAATAAGAATGGATAATTCTTTTTAAAATTTTAACAACAAATATATATTTTTCTGAATTTTATCAATTTTGAAAATTTTAAATATATATACTTTATTTTTATGTAATTGCTAATCATACTTTTAATGTTGAATCAAATTCGTCTTCAAAATACTTTCCGTATATACTTTCTCCTCCTTTTCCTGTATTTGTTGGATCTCCCCCTTGTATAGCAAAACCTTTTATATTTCTAAAAAGGAAAAAAGAGAGAGATTTAATATATACACAAAGTCCTAAATATATTTCAAAATTTTCTATTCTTAAAACCTATGAAATTTTGTGTTATCGTAATATCCAGAAGCGCATAATGCTAAAAAGTTCTAAAGTAAATTATCTTAATATGACATTGTAAGTATCAAATTCAATATATGTAAAATATATGTTATGATATCTTTATAATATATTTTTCTTCATTTTCTTTTTTTATTACTTTGCAAGTTTTTGGAACCTCATAACAAAACAGCTCTATTTTTATATCACCATAATTTGTATGTAAACTTAAAGACATTTTAGAAACAACATAAAAAAAATAATAAAATAATTTTTTTAATCTTTTATGTAGTTATATATTTTTTTTTCATAATTTTTTTTTTTCTTTTTTTTTCATTTTATCATTTTTATGTATCTATTTATTTATTTCATCTGTTTTTAATTTTATTTGAGAAATTTATTTTTTTTGAATTTTATGGGGTTTTTCATTTAAAAAAAAAAAAAAAAAAATTGGAAGAAAAAAAAAGCGTTTGTTCTTATTTTTCTATTTTTAGTTAAGTATTTAAATATTTACATATATATATATATATATAAATTAATATATTTTGTGAGAAATTGTTCAAATATGTTCAACTATATATATGTTTGTTTTTTTAATTTTTTTTTTTTAAATTTAAAAAAGAAAAATTTTAAAATATTTTTTTTTAAGATTCATTTCATTATTCTATTATTACGTAAATAATTTAAAATTTTAAATGAATATTAGTATGTACTTTTTTTTATTTAATTTGACTGTTCATTAATTTTATTAGTATTTTCTAATATTAATTAATAGTTACTAATAATTAATTACAATAATAAAATAGTTTCTTTATATAACTTTTTTGGAATAATATTTTAATTATAATAAATAATAAAAAATTTTCATTTATAAATACATATATATCATACGTTTATAAATTCTAATTATTTAAAGATGTCAAGTGTAACTATTGGAGTTTTATCTTTGCAAGGAGATTTTCAACCACATATAAATCATTTTCTTAAATTAGAAGAACCATCATTACAAATTAAAGAAGTAAAGGAAAATATATACATTTAAATTTAAAAAATTAATTAAATAATAAAATTTTTTTATTTTCGAAGGTTAGAGATAAAAAAGATTTAAGTGAATGTGATGGTTTAGTAATACCAGGTGGAGAATCAACAACATTAAGAAAATGCTTTGCTTATGATAATGATTCTCTTTTTAATGTAAAATTAGATCTTTATTTTTTATAAATAAAAATATAGATATATGATAAATTCAATCAACATATATTTCTAAATTCTTTAAAAATTGTAGGCTATTAAAAATTTCATTCATGTAGAACAAAATCCAGTTTGGGGTACTTGTGCAGGTTGTTAAAAAATAAAATAAAAAGGATGAAAAAAAAAAAAAAAAAAAAGGAATTAAAAGAAGTAATATAGGGAAATTTATTAAAGATAATATTTTTTATTTTTTGATAGAAAATCTTTAATTAATATTAGTTTATTTTTTCATTTTTAATTTAGGTTGCATTCTTTTATCAAAAAAAGTAGAAAATATCGAAATGCATAGTGAATATGGAAAGAATTTTTCTTTAGGAGGTTTGGATATTGTGATATGTAGAAATTTTTATGGCTCTCAAGTTAAAAAAAAAAAAAAATCATATTTTCTTTATTCTTTTTGCTTATTATTTTTTTTTTATTTAACTAATCTTTTATATTTACTATTATTGCTATCTTTTTTTTCCTAATTTACATTTAAAGAATGACAGCTTTATATGTTCCTTAAATATTAACTCATACAATAATATTTTTAACAAAAATTTAAGAGCTGCTTGCATAAGGTCCCCATATATAAAAGAAGTCTTATCGGATGATGTATTTCCTTTTTAAAAAAAATTATTATAAACATATATATATATATATATTTCCTAATTACAATTTTCACACTTGTCATAGGTTGAAATACTTGCAACTTTTACACATGAAATAACTGGATCTAACATAATAGCGGGTAAAAAAATATATTTTGTAAACAAATTATTTTTTATTATCATTTATTAATATTATTTTAATCCTGTTTATATGATTATATATTTAATTTTTTATTTTATTTTTTTTCAAAGCTGTTGAACAAAATAATTGTATAGGAACTGTATTCCACCCCGAATTAATGCCGTACAGTTCTTTTCACCGATATTTTTATGAGAAGGTAAAAAATTATAAATATTCATAGAGATAAAGAAAAAGATGAACCATTTTTGTTTTTGTTTTTATTTAAATTACAAAAATCTTAAAGAAAAATTTAAAAAAATTTTTCTACATTTATAAAAAATGTGAATAAGCTAATAGATTCAGAACATTTTTAATTATATAAATTATACAAAGGTTTATTGATATATATTCATATTTTATTTCTAATTTATAAAAAATTAAAAATTATTATTTATTATAATTTTATTAATATATCACTAAGTTATTTTTTATTTTAAAATTTTTCTTAAATTAATTTATTTTCTTTTAAAACTTAGTTTTTAAAAAACTAATCGATTAATTTTTTATTTCTAGCTAAAATATAACAATTTTGAATTATTTACCTTAAATAAAAATTTGAAAAAACTTTTTAATTTTTTTTTGCATGAAAAATTTAAAAAATAAAAAAAAATTAATATTATACATATATATACATATATATATATATATATATAAATATACATATATAAATTATCTGAAAAGAGATAAAATATCATAAAAACAGATCCTTACTTTTTTTTTTGCGTTGTTATAAACATTTGCAAATAAAATTAAAGGAATGCTTTTAAAAAAACATATAACGTTATTATTTTTTCATTTTTAATTTATGATTTTATAAGAAAAAATCTAATATAGCCATGATTTTTCCTTTTTTTTTTTTTTTTTTTTTTTTGATGAGATTTTATTTACTAGTAAAAGAACACATTTTTTTAAAAATATATATGTGAATAAAATTACAGAATAATTTTTGTTAAAGAATATTTTTTTTGTGAAATAAAGTTTTGATTAAATATATTTTCAAAATAAAAATTTGAATAAATATATATGTATATAATTTTTTAAGTTATATATTATTTAAATAATACTTGAAACAATTAAAATTACATACGTAATACACACTTAACAATATAATACTATTAAAAAAAAAGATGTGTGTGTAAGATTAAGTTATTTACATTTATTTTTTATTTTATTGTAGAACTCTATACAAAAAAAGATTTATTACCTTAAAGATTGTAATACAGGAATAAACCTATGAGATAATAAAAAATAGGAAAAGTTAAAAAAATTATATAAGTTATTGTATTATTGCATACTTTACAAATTTAATTTGTTATAGGTTTATGTATATGTTATTTTCATATATCTTTTATAACATTAATTAGGATAAAAAATTGAAGACAAATATCTAAAAAAAAAAACATATAAAAATTCATGTTTATAAATATTAATATTTTATATTAATTTTAGATATAATTATTTTACTTAATATTTGATTTAATTTTTTTTTTTTTTTTTTATGTACTGATTTAAATTGTATTTATAAAAAACAAAAATATAAAGAAAAGAGAAAAAAAAAAAAAAAAAAAAAGTAAAATAAAATAAAATAAAAAATTGAGATAAAATAATAATAAATAGAAAAATAAAGACAAAAGTAAATTTAAAAGTAAAAATAAAAAATAAATAGAAAAATAAACAGAAAAAGAAATGACAACATGAAATGAGAGAAAAAAATTTAAATTACAGAAGTGAGTCCATATTCTCAACTAATAGAAATCTGTTTGAAATGCTTGAAACAATAGATGATGAAAAGGAAGCTAAAAGAAGTGCGCATTTTTTTAACAATAATAAAAATATCTTATTAAGTTTATTTAAAAATACAAATTATAATAATAATGTGAACAATATTTTATTAGAAAAAAAAAAAAAGAATCATGTTATTAATTCGAAGGATAATGAAAATAAAAATAAAGAAATGGAAATAGAAAACTACAAAAATGAACTTCCTTTAAAAAATAACACGAATTATGAAAAAAAAAAATGGATGAAAAATTTTTGTTGGTTTTGCTCTTTACATTTGTTAGATGAAATTTTAGAAAAGGAAATTTATAAAGAAAAGATTCATGAAGATGTATATGAATTAATTTATGATGAAGATACATATTTTGACACTAGTTCCATGATGAGTATTCCTTATGAATTTGCAAGATTTATGCTATCTCAGATGGATGATAACGTTTTTCATAAAATAAAAATAAATAATTTAATCAAAGAAGAGAAAAATTTAATCAAAAAAATATGTAAAAATTGTACTTATAACAAAAAATATAATAAAATGAGTGATGTTTCAAGCTCGAATCATTCCTGTAGTAGTATAAGTGTAAAAAGTGATAATAGCTTAAATATAAATAAAAAAAAAGAGAGATTTAATAATTTAGATAATTTTAAATATTTAAATATTCATGAAAAATTAAATGATATTAATGGTATGTATAGTAATGATAATAAAAATAATACAAATAAAGAAAAAAAATTTTATGATAGTAATAATATTGGAAATAATAGTAGCAGTGATTTATTTTATAATAAAGTACAATCAAATTATTATATTAGTAATAGCAATATTTTTTTTGAAAATTTTTATTTAGAAAAAAAAAAAAAGTTGGAATATGCAAAAACTAATAAAGAAGATGTTATAAAAAGTGAAGATCATAATAATAATTTAATAAATAATGATCATAATAATAATAGCAGTAATTACTATAGATCTAAAATATTAAGTGAGCCAATTTTAATTTCTCATAATTTGATTAGAAAGAAAAAAGAAAATGTTAAAATGAAGAATAAAAAAAAAAACAGTTGCTATGAAGAATTACATAGGTGTGATAATATACCTTTTGATGAAAAAAATAAAAAAGAAAAAAATTTCATCCTAAATAAAAGTAATATATTTGAGGATTTAGTTCATAATCAATTTTTAAAAAGGAGTAATTCATTTCATATAAGTGTAAGAGAAAAAAATAAGTTTATGAATAAAATAAAAGACACTGATTGTTATGGAGAAAAAATTAGATTTAATAAATGTGATGAAAAAGAAGAATTAAACGATTTACATAAATTAAAATATATGCCAAATAGCGAATCATGCTGTGAAAATTTAAATAGGGACAATATGAACTCTGAAATTAAGGATGACTTAAATAATTATAATGAAAGAGTGTATAATAAGTATAAGAACAATTTAAATTATATAAAAAGATTTTACTATATAGATGAAACAAAAAAAAAGCCATTTCCATTATGCCTATATAATAATATAAGATGCTATAGTTATGTAAAACAGTGTGTTCGATGCTGCTGTTTTTTTAATTCTGAGTGCTGCCATTGTATTGAATGCAAGAAAAAATATCATATGAAATTAAAGAATCCTCATTATTTTATTTTTCAACATGGCTTAACTGCAAGTGTTAATGATTTTCAAAATATTGTGAATCCGTTATTAAAAAAATATCCTCATTTATTTATATATATAACTTATAGTAACCAGAGTCATACTTTTGAAGGTGTTGATGTTGGAACTGAAAGAATATGTACCGAATTAATTTGTCTATTTAAAATAATAAATGATAAAATAAACATTTCTATGATTGGTCACTCCTTAGGTGGTATATTAAATAGATCCGTTTTAATAAACCTATATAAAAAAAAAGTGTTTAAGAATAAAAAATTAATTAATTTTATAACATTCGCTTGTCCTCATATAGGTGTACATGAAAATTTGGCAGTTATGAAAATCTTATCAACATACTTAGGTGCTCATACTATTGACGATTTAAATAATAAAACTACTCTTTTATTAAGAATAGCCAATGTTAAAAGTATAAATGTTTTAAAAAAATTTGAAAATATTATTTTTTATGGGAATACACAATCCGATTGGTTAGTTGGTATTAGAACATCTTTGATTTTACCATATACTTTATTTAATGAGGAACTTATTTTATTTATTATAGAGCAAGCCAAAAATGTACCAGAAATACCAATCAATATTTTTTCAGTTGTTCATTTATATATGAGGAAAAAAAAATTACTTTTTTTTTATTTTTATCAAGATTTGAAAAATCCAAATTACCTATTAAATAAAAGAAAAGAACAAAGTAAATTTTTAGATCAAATGTTACAAACAATTATTTCCTCTAGTAAATTATTATCATATTCACAAAAAAAAAAATTCAATATTTTTATGAATTATTATAGTAACTCAGAAAAAAAAAAAGTAGAAGAAAAAAAAAATATGAATGGTACAGAAAATAATGGTATATCCACTGAAAAAAATATGTACAGTAAATGTGATAATGACGGATTATCTGATGAGAAGAATTGTAAAAGTATTATTATAAATGAGAATGAAAATAAATTCGAATCGGATAATTACTTTAAACGTAATTTATTAAGTAAAAGTGAAAAAAAAGTTTTGTCAGATAGCGCGAGCACTCAAATTACTCCTTTTTATCTTAAAACAAATTCTAGAATAAAACAAGTTAATAATTCACTTCGTAGAAATAGTTTTAGCGCATTTAATATTGTTTCTTCATTTGATAAAGATGGAGAGAATGAGAAAAATTATAAAAAATTGGAAGTTTTTAAATCACATACTTACGAAGAAATATTTTTGAAAAAAAAACAAGAAAAAATTCATTCAAATGTTAATGAAACAAATATGAATAAAAAATACATTGATCAATTAAACAAAAAAATATATTTCAAAAAGTACCTTAATATACCAGAAAATAATAAATCTTCAAACTTCTCAAACACTACCAAAAATTTTGAATTAATTAAGAATGGTAAAGTTCAAAATTTACATGAGAATTCATTTATGAAAGAGGAAAGCATAAAAGTTAAAAATGAAAATAAAGATTATGATTTCAACAATGATACTATTAATTATGATACTTCTAATAATGTCATCAATGATAATGATACTATCAATGATGATAACATTAACATTTATAATAATAAAGATAATAACATAAGTAATAATAATTACAATATTAATAATGGTACAAATAAGAGTGCTAATATTAATAATAGTAATTATAATAATAAGAATAACAATATAAATAATGATCATGTGAATAACAATAGTAACAATAATCATAGCAGTGATAATGGTATGAAAAAAAAATTTGGAGATTATAAATATTTTGAAAAGTTGTTTTTTGAATGCTTAAAAACAAAGATAATAAACGAAATAAAAACTCTAGACAATAACTTAAAAAAAAAAAAAAAAAAAAAGATCGAAAATAATAAATTATTTTCTTTACAGAACACTATTAAAATAATAAAAAATTATAGTTTTTTATATCCATCTAAGAATAATTTGAAAAATACGAAAGATTTTAATGATAAAAAGTATGAAGAAGAATCCAAATTTTTAGATGATAAATTGACATTTAATGATTCTAATAAAAAAGAAAAGAGGATGGATAAATATTCTAACGAGCAAGATGAAAGTGAACATGATTTAATTCATTTATGTGATGATAATAATGATGAATATAATTACATAAATGAATTCTTTTATTCTTCAGATGAAATGTATGAAAATGAATTAAAGAACTCTTCAAATAAAAATATATTAGTAAATAAAATGAAAAATAGTATAGAAAATATAAAGTGTGTAGAATGTAAAAAAGACATGACAATTAATACTATTACAAAAAAAAAATTAAAAAGAAGCAATTTGCTGAAGGGAATTACAAAAAGTGATAAAAAAAAATATAAACAAATATTATTTCATATTTACACAATTTCAAATGATCAATTAATTGAAAAATTTTTTAAAAATCCCGAGTTTTTGTATTATGAAGTTTTGTTTAATTGTTTAAATCAACTACCTATTCAGAGATATTCTATTTCTATACCTATTTATTCAAATGCTCACGTACAAATAATTGCACATCCTCGAATATGCTCAGAAGAAGCAGCTATTGTAAAACATTTCATTGAACATTTAATTCTTTAAAATTTAAAAAATCTGTTCAAATTTTTTGTTTATAAATATGAATATATTATATTAATTTCTTTTATATATTTTTGTTATTTTCATCAATAATCATTTTACATTGTTATTCTTCATTATTTTATTTCATATAATTTAATATTTTTAACTCAATGTTGTATATAAGAATTTTAAAAACATCTTTTTTTTTTTTTTTTTTTCTATTTAGATTATTATTTTTGAATACATCCATTTTCATTATTTTTACATATTGAAAATTTTGTGCATGAATAAATATCTATAACTTATTATATTATTAGTTGAAAATATATTTTCATTGTTTTACATTATATATTATGTGTTTTATATATATATATATATATAATATTTGTTTGTTTGTTTGTTTTTTTTTTTTTATTTTATGTGCTTTTGTCTCTTATATATTAATTTATTTATATCTGTATGTTCTAATTTCTATTAACTTTTTTTTTTATATTTTTGTGTAATTTATTTCTACTATATATATTTTTTATTTTTTATGCACTTCGATGCACTTATAAATTTAGTCAACTTCTAAAAATTTCAAGAAAATAAATATAATAATTTTCAATACCTTTTGTATATAATTTTATTTTTTTCCAAATTCTTATTCAGTACATCGGTGTAGGCATTAAATAACAAATTATAATAGTTCTAATTTCTTTACCTTATATAAATCCGTATTTTTTAAAAAGAAAAAAAATGTTCTCATTTTAAAATATATAATAAAATAATGTCTAATATAAGATTTTTTGTATGTGTTTTTCTAGTTCTATCTACGTTTATTGATAAAATAAAGCCATTAAAAGGTAAATAAAATTTCTTTATAAAAAATATACATAATATATCATTAATATTAGCAATATTATTTACTAATTTTTTTTTTTTTTTTTATGATAAAAAAAAAAATTTATGTTTTTAGAAAATGATGGAAGGTTAAATGTTTCTTTTTTTCAAGCATCACCACAAAACCACTCAAAGGACCAAGAAGATGACAATTCTCAAAAAGACAAACAAATAAATAATCCAATTATTAATCCTATACCTTTAAGGGAAGGAAGTAGTGATGCTTTGAATGATAACGAGGAATATAATAAAAATAAAAATATAGATGAAAATGTTCATACTAAAGAACAGAACCAATACTGGGATAACCATGGTGAAGGGCATGATACTGGACAGAATGTTGAGCATAACATCGATCAGGGAAAAAATACCTCCGACCAAGGAGATGAACAACATAAAGATACATCTAACCAAATTGGAGATACTCCTAGTCATACAAATGAAGAGCATAAACGTGAAACTGGTCATGGTGAAGGCACTACTAGTCAAAGAAATGAAGAGCATAAACATGAAACTGGTCAAGGTGAAGACACTACTAGTCAAAGAGATGAAGAACATAAAAATGAAACTACTCAAGGTGAAGATACTACTAGTCAAAGAGATGAAGAACATAAAAATGAAACTACTCAAGGTGAAGATGCTTCCAATCAAAGAAATGAAGAACATAAAAATGAAACTGGTCAAGGTGAAGATACTGCTTATCATAGAGATGAAGAGCATAAAGATGAAACTACTCAAGGTGAAGATACTACTAGTCAAAAAAATGAACAAAATAAAAATGAAACTACTCAAGGTGAAGATGCTTCCAATCAAAGAAATGAAGAACATAAAAATGAAACTGGTCAAGGCGAAGATACTGCTTATCATAGAGATGAAGAGCATAAAGATGTAACTACTCAAGGTGAGAATACTTTTGATTACAGAAATGAACAGCATAAAAATGAAACTACTCAAGGTGAAGATACTGCTTATCATAGAGATGAAGAGCATAAAGATGTAACTACTCAAGGTGAGAATACTTTTGATTACAGAAATGAACAGCATAAAAATGAAACTACTCAAGGTGAGAATACTTTTGATTACAGAAATGAACAGCATAAAAATGAAACTACTCAAGGTGAAGATACTGCTTATCATAGAGATGAAGAGCATAAAGATGTAACGACTCAAGGTGAAGATACTTTTGGTTACAGAAATGAACAGCATAAAGATGTAACTACTCAAGGTGAAGATACTACTGAGCAAAGAAACGATTATTATAATTTTAACACTGATGATAATAACTATGGTAATAATGAAAAATCGACTCAAAATAATAATCAGCAAGAAAATACTGAAAATTTAAGTAACACATCAAGTGATGAATCTCATAATGGATACAAAGATAATGAAGAAAATGGGAAAACGTCTTCTGAAGATAGTTCTGTAGAAAATAATATGCATAAATTCAGTGGGGCTACAAATCTACATGAAAATAGAGATGCTTTAAAACTAGACATGTTTAACGGAAAAGGTATATATACTTCAATAAAGGAACGAACCATTCTGGAAATAATGAAATGTGCCGGAGATGGGATAACAGGACTTTTGAGATTAAAAGAAAATGATGACGCTAAACATATATTTGAAGAAGCACTAACCAAATTAAACATTAATGAAGAGCAACTTATTTCAAATCCAAATTTGTTATCACTTGAGATGTATGATAAAATTTTATCAGCAATGTTTAAAATTATGACGGATATGTCTTTTTATGAAAATCCAAATTTTTATGAATCTATGGGTATTAATAAATCCATTTTAAATCAATCACTAAAAGAATTAAAAATTAAGATGTTAAAAAAAATTGGAGTAATTTATAGTAAATTACCTCCAATAATAAAAGAGAAAAAACAATCTTGTCCTGTCAAAGATTATATTGTAAGTATTACATCTAGAGAATTAGCACAACGAATGGCTATTATGTTCACAAAATGGCTATCTCCTGAAGAATATGGATCTGTAATAGATACTTCAAATAATATAGAATTAAATGTTTTATGTGCAGGTTCTTCCATTTTGATACAACAACATAAATACTTTCAAAATGTTTTAGGTTTTGAATTAGATTATGATCATGCATATTTAAGTTTGATTGATGAATTATTAGCAATAGATAAAAGGTATAATAAAAATGAAGAATATTCTAAGATGTTAAAAAAAATAAAAAAGTCTAAGGTTTTTAATTACTGTACAAAAATTATGAGAATAGGAGGAAATGTTTCATCAGTTCCTTTTAAACATGAAAATGTAAAGAAGCCAAGTACTTCATTAGTTGGATCTTTGGGTAACTTAGTGAAGGCTCATATGAATACTTATTATACTGCTATAGCAAAAAGAATAAATTCTTATTATCATTATATTGAAAAAAAAAACAAAAAGTCAAGTCATTTAAAAATTATTTCAGTTTGTACTCTTTTACATTTAACAGATATATTATATAAATGTTCGGATGAACATACGAAGAATGTATTCGATTTTTTCAATTTGCAATTAAATACATTAAATATAGAAGGGAAAAAAATATTAAAACCACTTGTTGAATTAGATTTCTTAAATAATGAAAAATATTCTCATCTTAAGGAAATTTGTGAACCTACCAATAATGTAGTTGGTAAAGTCATATAAATATAAAATATATAATTTTTTTTCTTTTTAATATGTTGCTTATATTTAAGAAAAAAAAAAAAAAAAAAAAAAAAAATGTTGGAATTAATATATATGAAAAACATTTTATATAGTTTGTACATTTATATATGACATATGTTAAATATGAATTTTTTTTTAGATGAAACATTAGCCAAGTTATTAGTACTACTATCAACTGAATCACATGATTTATTAGCAAATGAGCTTGAGAAAAAAGGTCTAGATGAAGATTATGTAAAAGAGGAAATAAAAAATATAAATGAAGATGGTGAGAATGTTAATGAACAAGGTGAAGAAGAAGTAGAAAATCTTGTTTTTGAGGATTTATAAAATTACATTCTAGAAATATAAGGCATAATATTTTATATTATGCGTAAAGGAGTAAATAATTATATTAAATGTGTATTACTTAAAAAAAAAAAAAATGATAAGTGCTATTTATTATTTTTTTTTTTTTTTAAAGGATGTATTTCTCTATTTGATCTTTAAGATATCTATAAAATTTTCTCGTTTTTAAAAATTATATGTTTATAAATTAAATTTTATCTTTTCTTATATGCATATGTAGTAATTCTAATGAAAATAATGCAGTTTTACAATGAAATCAATGATTGTAATAAAATTTAAATATCTTTTTTATTTTAACCAGAAATGATTTATTTTATTGAAGTTATTTTAATATTCTCTGTTTAAATTTTATTTTCTTTTTAGTTTTTAAAATTTATATTTTAATGTTATATGTGTTATAATTTTTACAAATTAAATTTTTTTTTTGTCTTTTTTTTTGTTTTGAATAAAAACATTTATAAATTATCACAATAAATACTTTTTACATATTTAAGAAACTTGTTAGATTTAAATATTTTCATATTTCTTTTTCTTAATAATTCTTTTTATACTTCTCTTTCTTCATGTGTTTTCCCTTAATAAATTAAAAAGATGTTAGCATTAATGCAAAACGATTTATCAAGAATTTTGTTTAAAAAGAAAGTTGGACAAAAAAAAAAAAAAAAAAAAAAAAAAAAAAACATAAAGCTACTTCAATCTAAAGAAAAAAAAAAATGATTATAATTATATAAAAAAAATAATAAAATAAAGTGTAATAAATTACTTCACTAAAAAATATAAATTCTTGTTAACAAAAAAGTAATTTTTTATATAAAAAATAAAAATTTCAAATATAATTTTAAAGAAAATCAAAAGAAATACAAAAAATTATAAAATGAAAATTATATATAATTTAAGTAGTATTAAAAAGTACATTAATGATTTTCTTCTTTTGATATAAAATTATGACTAGTTAAAAATGAATCTTCTAAATCAATGTTATTAATATTCATGTATCTATCATTTAATGGATATAAAGAATCTTTAAAAATGTTAAAAAAGAAGGAACAAAAAAAAAAAAAAAAAAAAAATGAATAAACAGATAAACATATAAAAATATGTGATTATTCTTCTAATAGAAATGAAAATAAAATTTGTAATATTATTCTTTAATATATAAATTACTTGTTTGATACAAATTTTCAGGATTAAAAGGAAAAAACCATTTCCATTTGAATTCACCAAAAACCTTTTATTAATTTTTTTTTTAAAATAATATTCATATTTATCTTTTATTTTTTTTTATATTTTTTTGTTATTTTTTTTTTTTTTTAATTTTACCATTTTCCAATTATTATATATGCCTAAATCATAAGGATTCTATAAAAATATACAAATGAAAAAAAAATTAATAAAAAATTCTATAAATTCAATTTTTTTTTTTTTTTTCTATGCACATACTATATCATTATATGAAGACTCTATTACTGTAACGTTACGAGAAATAAAGTATATATATTGACAATTCATCTAAAAAAAAAAAAAAAAAAAGGAAAAGAAATATGAAAATAATTAAGCTAAAACAATTATTTATTTATTTTTTTAAATTGAAAAAATAGAAATTTGGTATTACAAATAGCAATGCTAAAAACAATGTTAATGCCGCACAAATAGCTAAAAATATTTATTAAAAAATGTAAATATATTATTAATGATATAAATAAAATTTAAAAATTGTTTGAATTTTTACTAATTAAAAGAGTGGCATGATTTACATTTACTAAAACCTAATTAAAAAAGAAAGATTAATTAATATACAAGTTCAATATTAGCATAAAATAAAAGGATAAAATATAAGACATATAACATATTGGAAAAAAAAAAAAAAAAAAAAAAAAAAAAAAA
>NW_021628265.1:601328-635377 GCF_900005855.1 Plasmodium gallinaceum | reverse complement strand
AAAACATATTGGAAAAAAAAAAAAAAAAAAAAAAAAAAGATAAAATAGTTCTCATATCAAATTATTTCAATTTCTTTTTGCAAATTATTAAATAAATTTTACCATGGTTTCTCTGCTATAAAGAGATCTAATAAATTTTGGCATGATTGTCGCAATTATATAAAATGTTATAAAAAATCCATATAATAAAAACAAAAAAAAAAATTTCAAATTTTTTTCTCCAACACACGTTCCTATCCATGGACAATGATGATCCATTTTTAATACACATTTCTTACAAGACTATTAAAAAAAAAAAAAAAAAAAAAAAAGTAGATATATATATTTATGTATATATATATGCATAGATATATATGAACTAACTCTACAATGATGTGCCCTTTCAGGTCTAACCAAATAATTACATTTATCACAAACAGTATATTTATTTGGTGTGTAGTTTCTTATCTTCTTTTTTTCTATTTGTATATTGTTTTCCTCTGCATTTACTATATTATTAAAAATTTCAAATAACATTTTAAAATAAATACTTTTTATTTTTTTTTAAAATAAGATATATATATATATATGGTGTAAATTTATAAAATATGTATAAAAATGATAAAAGAATATTTAAGTTAAAAACATTTTTTTTTGTAAAATTTTTGAAAAAGCAACTAAAAAAAACTTACATTCCCATGAATCGTCAACATATCCAGGTCCAGATAAAGAACACTTTACAAATGACCAGTAATAACAAATAAAAAATGGTATGCTAAAAACTGCTAATAGAATTCTAGTAATTTTACTATAATTATTTAAATATTCATTTTGCAAGCTATCTATGAAAAAGAAAAAAATAAATTAAATTATAAAATATTTATAATTTTATTTTGAATATATGAATTTTAATTCGTTTCATTTATATTTTTGAAAAACTTTCTCTTGATTTATTCTAAAGTTATATTTTATAAATAAAAGTTCTCTACTTACATATATAACATACATAAATAAAAATGCTCAATATTGTCACAAGAATGAAAGACAAATAGTTATTCATGTGGTACAGTTTTTTAATAAATCAAAGTTTAAATATTATAATCCTTTGTAAAGAGTTATTTTAAAAAAAAAAAAGATATTAAAGAAGAGAAAATGACAAAATGTATAAAAATGTCAAATTTTTTAGTTAAAAATGGATAACTAAACATGATGACTTTCATTTATTTATAAATTACTAATATCTATATATATATATATATGTTTTTATTTTTCTCTGTCTAAAAAAGTATTTATAATATTTTTTCATATTATTTTATTATATGCATAATGTATATAATTTAAAGTTTCATATTTAAATTTTTTCATACGTTCATGGGCTATTTAAATTTTGTTTTTTAGTAGGCCTTTAAATGACCACAAATAAAAAAAAAAAAAAAAATATATATATATTTAAATATTTTTAATATATATTAAAAATTTAATATAAAAGGAAATTTATTATTTTTTTGAAAATTAAAAGTTTATGTATATAGTTGTATATATACATGTATTTAATAATGTTTTATTTAAAAATTTTTTATTTTTTATTATTTTTTTTATTTTTTTTTTTATAAAATTATTTGCTCCATTTTTATTTCTTTGAAAAATTTTGTTTTTTGAGAAAATAATATAAACTTATCACTATAAAAATATTTTTATATTTTTTCTTTTATAAATTAAACTGTTATATTCTTAAAATATTATATATGCATATATTTTAGAATTAAAATGTTATAAATTTTTATAATTTTATTTTTATGAAAAGCTATTTATTGTTAACTCCTATGAAAGCATCTTAATAATCAGAAAGTAACAATAACAAATATTTTTTATGCATTATTATATGTTTTTTTCCAAAAATGTTAAAAATTCTAAAACTAAAAATTCTAAAAAAAAATGAACTAAAATATATCAACAGTAAAGCATAACTTCATTTTTATTTCCTTAAAACCTATTATTTATTTTTTATTTTAATATGATAATACTTGTTTTTTTTTTTTTAATTTTAAGAGTATTCATGTTTTTTTTTTTTTTTTTTTTTTTTACACTATAACGTAGTTTATATATTCATACTTTTCTTTTTTTTCCTATTATATTTATAAATAAAATTCTTACTTTTTATTTCATTTTTTAATCACAAAAAATTTTCTTTATGGAAGGCCTAGAGTAATTTTTATTTTTAATAGTTATAGAGTATTTTATTATTTTAGAGTTCATATTTTTTTTTTTTTTTTTTTTTTTTTTTTTTANTTTTTTTTTTTTTTTTTTTTTTTTTTTTGCTTCTATATTCTATAAATTTTTAATTCCTGTTATTTTGATAGTTTATATATTTTTGTTTTAAAATTAAAAAAAATATAGATTTGTATTATATAAATAAATAGAATAAAAAAAAATATAACTGCGCATATTTTTTTAAATATATGATGTAGATTTATAATTTTTTTTATTTTATAAATAAATGAGAAATTTTTTATAAAATAAAAACATCCTTACATAGTAAAATTTAATTATTTCTAATTTAACTTTTTTTTTTTTTTTTCTTTTTTTTGTTTTAAACTTTAATGCTTTTAATAAAACCACTTTATTTTTTAGTAATAAATTATGAATTTAGATTAATTTTATAATATTTATTTAATAACAAACCGTTAACTGTAATACCTACTTTAAAAAAAAAAAAAAAAAAAAATATATATATACATATATATATTATATAAATAATTTACAATGGAAAATATAAATAATTCAAATAATAAAAAGGAAGAAAGAACTCCAAATAGAAAGAATAGAAAAAAAAATGGGAGAAATAGAGATAAAAAAAATAATACTGTACATGATAAAGGAAATATAGAAAAATTGGAAAAAAATAATGAATTAAATTATAGAGATGAAAAAGATAAAGATCTAAGTAATAAATTAGATGAAAATAATGATAGAACAAAAAATAGTGAAGAAAATTCAAAAGATTTCATAAAAGTAGAATATACGAGTTCAAATGACAAGGGAATAATAAATGGTAAAGATGAAAATGATATAAAAAGTGAAGATTTAAAAAATCCTTTAGAAGATAATAATTTAAATGAAAATGATAATTCATATGAGAAAATAAAAAACAAAGGCAACAGTTCAAGTAATGCTGAAATAGTAGTAGAACCACTAGCATTTGAAGAAAAGTTAAAAATGTGGAAAGGGACAGTTGATTCATTAAAAGAAAAAAAAGAAGATGAAAAGAAAATGCAGGAGCAAAGACAAATACAAATAGAAAACATAAAACTTGTTCATAGTATAAAAAAAGAGGAAAAGGTATTACAACAGATGTATTTAGAACAGTTAAAAAAAGATGAAGAATTGGCAAAGCAGTTAGAACAAGAATTAAATGCAGAAATAAGAAATGAATTAAGTAAAATTGAACAAGACGACTTTAAGCTTGCAACTATTATTCAAAATTCTTTTGATTCAGAACAGACTCAACAAATTAATAATGAAAATAACGAACAATTAAAAAGTAAAAAATTATCTAAAATAAAGTTATTAAAAGAAAAATTTAGGAATTTCTTTAAAAAAAAATCCTCTAAATAAGAAATTGAATATTTAAATCATAACACATATATATATATATATATATAGTTGAATAGAAAATTTAAGAAATTAAAAAATTAATAATTTTGTTCATATAAATATATGAACACACGTGATATTTAAATTTTTTTATTATATAAAATATTTTTTCTTTTTAATAATTCATAAATATTTAAATTTTCACAATATATTAATGTATACAGAAATAAAAAAAGGGTCTTTTTATTGTTTTGTTTTTTTTAAATGAGTTCAAGTTCGCATTAATTTAAAAATCTTTTTATCTTATAATTTTTTATTTTATTTGATTTTTTTTTCTTTTCATAAAACTTAATAATTAATATAATGTTTCTTATTTTAATTTAATATTATGGTTTAATTTTTAAAATTTTAATGAACTCCAAAGTAAAAAAGAATGAATATGTATTACGATTAGAAATACTTTTTTTTTTTTTTTTTATTCCATAATACTAAGATTTTTTAAAATTTTTTTTAAAAAAAGTTAGTAGGAACATAAAATTAAAAATATCATTTTTTATTTTACACAAAAATATATGCAAAATAAAATTTTAAAAATATAATTAATTTTAAAATAAAATAATAATTAAAATATACCAATAAAAGATTATTATAATATATCAATAATAGAATATATAAATAATTTAAGAAAAAAAAAAAAAAAAGAATTTTTCCTTAAGCATATTTCTATTATCTACGTGTGTATTTCTTTTTTGAAATAATTTTTTCTTTTCATTGTATTTTTTATTGTAATTTTTTTTTTTTTTTTTACATTATTAAAATATTTATTTATTATAAAATTAAATATATATAGTTATTGTATTTATACATAATAAATTTTAAGATTCTTTATAAAAATTATTTTATTAAATAAGAAATACAACTTAGTTTCCAAAAAAATCATATATTTACGAACCTTAGGAAAATTGAATTAATTATATAAAAATTACTCAATTACCAACATGAGAAAATTAGTAAGAGAATTAAAAAAAAAAAAAAAAATTAAAAAATTAAAAATTAGCAAATTAGCAAATTAGCAAATTTTTTTTTAATTTATGAAAATATGTATTTTTTTTAAAATTATTAGCTTTCAGTTATTTTAATAATTTTTTTTGTAACTCAAAACTATTTTGCTAATGAGACTCATGAAATCACTCATAGGGTATTATAATTAAATAAATTTTTTATGTGATATATTATAATGATTTTATATATATGAGTAAAATATAAATAAATAAATTTTAAATTAACAGATTCATACTTTAAAATGACTATTTTTATATATATATAAATTTTTATTTTTATATATCGTATTCCTAATTTTTAATACGTTATGAACAACACAGGCATATTTTGATATATCTGTAGATAACAAACCTATAGGAAGAATAATTTTTGGGTTATATGGAAAAATAGCTCCAAAAACAGTAGAAAATTTTATAAGTATATGCAAAGGTACAGTTGTGAATGGTAAAATGTTGAATTATACGAACTCTATATTTCATCGAATTATACCAAATTTTATGGCACAAGGTGGAGATATAACAAATTTTAATGGAACAGGTGGTTTAAGCATATACGGAAATAAATTTGATGACGAAAATTTTATAGCAAAGCATAACAAAAGAGGAATTTTATCAATGGCTAATGCAGGCAAAAATACAAACGGAAGTCAGTTCTTTATTATATTTGTTCGCACACCATGGCTAGACGGTAAACATGTTGTTTTTGGTGAAGTAATTGAAGGTCTTGATAAATTAATTCATATTGAAGCTGTTGGATCAGATTCAGGAGAACCATCAAAAAGAGTCTTAGTAACAGAATCAGGATTATTATAGAAAGCTAATAAATATATATATATATATATATATATATATATATATATATATATTTATATATATATATATTTTTTTTTTTTTTTTGTTATAGCTATTTTTGTTTTACCAAAAAAAATTTTTTTTTTTTTTTTTGCTAACTTAGCAATAAATATTTTTTTTTTCTAAATTAATCAATAAAAATTAATTTTGTACGTATTAACTTTAAAAGAGAACTATTTCAAATACATATAAGAATAGAAGTTTTGAAATGTAAATCATTAAAAAGTTTCATTGAGATAAAACTATATATTAATAAATCATTTTTACAATATTATAATTCAAAATAATATATATATTTTTTTATATTTTAAAGTATGTAAGTTTTTTCTTTTTCTTATAATAATTTGCATATTTGTGTTTACAAAAATTTTATTATTTTTGATATCTTTTAACTCTCTCTATTGCCATTTTTTTAGCTGTTTCGAATCCATGATATTCTGCTGAAAAAGATCTACATATAGGAAAATTATTTAATCTATAAAAGGATATCCAGCAGTTAGTTACTACATCATAATGAACACCTAAGAATATATAAAGAAGCATCAATTGAAAATATAAATATATATTAAAAGAATATTTAAAAAAAAAAAACAAAATAGTTATATATTCACCCTCAACTCCTGATTCAAATTTTGGTTTCGCATTTACACGATTATTAATCTAAAAATAAAAAAAAAAAAAAAAAATTGAAACATTTCATTCAAATTAAAAAAAAAAAAAAAAAGAATACTTTTTAATATTTGAAAAGAAATAAATTTAGTTTTACTTTTAAAGATTCAAAGAATTTAATTGCTTCTTTTTTCGCTGCTTCTATTCCATATTTTTTAATTGGAAATGGTTTTGCATTTAATTTGTTGTTTTCGAACCAAAAAACTTCCCATTGTTCATTTAATTCTTCATATTTTATATTATCATTAACAGAATCAAAATAATTTTTTCTGATAGTTACTTCTTTCGAACGATTTAGATGAACAGGATGAAATCTAATTTAAAAACAATAATGATATCAACATTAATATTTAAATTATTAATTAAAAAATAAATATTAACAATAATAATAATATTAATAATTATACTAATAACAATGATTATAATGAAATATAATAAAATAATTATATATAATATATATATAATATTTAAAATTATTATTATTTTTTTCTTTTTATTTTTTTTTTTCTTAAAAATAAGGTAAAAACCTATTTTCTGGATCAGAACGAAATTTATTTCCAATCCCCCATTTAAAGACATATTGAATAAAATCAGATTTTTTTTTTATATCTGTACTTAAGTTTTTATCAACATATTCTTCTTTTGTTTTTTGTATGTTAACTGATGAATTATTTTTGATGGAAGTTAAATATTTTAAGCTTTTCCTATTTTTACATATTTTGCTTGTATGCAAAAGTTTTGCAGAACAAAAAATAGAAATATTTATTTTATCCTTTTTTTTTAATAGAAATATAGTATTATTTATATTCATAATTACAGCAAAAGTTTATAAATATATACGTCTATATAAAAGGTGAAATCATTTTTTATATTTCTTAGTAAGCTCAAAATTTTCATTTAATAAATAAAAAAAAAAATTTGAATATGTTATTTTTTTTTATTTTATACAAAAATAATGATAAACAATAATTTTTTTAAGTTTAATTTCTGTATATATGTTTTCAAAAAATTAAAAGATATATATATATATATATATAGAGAGAGAGATAAAATTAAAAAATTTTTTTATTTTAATGAACATTTTTTTTGGGATAATTATTTCACATATATTTATGTTAAATAAATTTATTCAACATATGTTTACCAAAAAATATATTTTTTTTTTTTTTTTTACAATTTTCATTTTGTTTATTAAAATTTTTTTTTAAATGGAACTTTTTAATGAATATTTATTATTTTTCTTAAACTTTTTTAAATAAACCTATTCTTTAATAAAGTTTTATTTTTCCAAAAAAAAAAAAAAAAAAAAAAAAAAAATCTTTTATATGTTTCTTTTAAAATATTTTAAGTAGTAATCTCAATAATTTTTGCGAAAATTATATACCTTTTTTTTTTTTTAAAAATATTTTAATAAACATAAAATAACTTTTATAATAAATTTGATATATTCTTATTTATTTAATTTCATTTATTTAGGATAAAATTTTTTTCTTTTTTAAATTTTATATTTTTTAAATAATAAAAGAACTTGTTACTAATCTATTCTTACTAGGCTGAGCTTTTTGAATAGAAATTTAAAAAGTTCAATACAATATCTTTTATATAAACAAGGGACCTTTTTTTAAAATATTTTTAATATATTACTAAGTAAATATATAATAAATAAGGAATGAGATTTCATTTTTTTCAAATATATAATTTTTTTTTTTTTTTTTTTTATATTTAAGAACCTTTTATAATATTTTATAATTTATATAAAAAATATTTATTCGGTAAATTTTATAAAAATATTAATTTTTGAGTACAAATTTTTATTAAAAAACAATTGTACTTTTTTTAAATTTTTCATTGTATTTAAGGAATTTAAATTCACAAGATTAACTCATAAGCTTAAATTTTTTGTTTTATTTTTTTTTTTTTTAAATTTAAAAAAATACTTTTATATGTAAACCACTTGATTATATAAAAGCAAAATATTTTAATGCTTTTTTGTATTTATTTAAAATAATTTTTTTTTTTAAATTTAAATAAATAATATATATATTCTTAAATTAGAATATTTTTTTTTTTTTTTTTTTGTTAAAAATGGAATATCATATGCAATATCCTCCGAATGAAGAAATAAAACAAGAAAAAGAAGTTTTTGTAGAAAAACCTTTAGAAAAAAAATTTATAAAAAAAAAAAAATCATTTCTGATTATTTTATCTATTTCCGTATTTTCTTTAATTGCATTAATATTAATATATATTAATAAAGATGGGAATAAAAACGATATATTGAAGGGAACTTCAAATGAAAATATTAATGATGAGTATATAATAAATACTTTATTAAAAAGTAAGAATGGGAAAAAATTTTTTTTATCAAAATTAGAGGAGCTAATATCTTCATATGATAAAAATAACGTAACTGATGATAAAAAAGAAAGTGATGAATATAAAAGGAATTCAAATGATAGAAATGTAACTACTTTTAAAAAAAAAGAAGGAAACTTAAAAGTGGTAAAAAAAGAGGACTTTGTGAATTTACATGATGTAGGATTTTTAATGAGTAATTTAGAAGTCGTTAATGCATTTTATTTATTTTTAAAAGAAAATAATAAAAAATACACGACTTCAAATAAAATGGAAGAAAAATTTTTCATTTTTTCTCAAAATTATAAAAAAATAGAAGAACATAATAAAAAAAATACTTTATATAAAAAAAAAATTAATAAATTTGGAGATTTAACTTATGAAGAATTTGCAAAAAAATACTTAAATTTAAAACATTTTGATATAAAAAAAAACATAGATAATTTATCAGGTCTTAGTAATTATGAAGAAATAATTCAAAGATATAAGAAAGAAAATGAAGAATTTAGTCTTGCAAGTTTTGATTGGAGAGAATTAGGTGGAGTTACACCAGTTAAAGATCAACAAACATGTGGTTCATGCTGGGCGTTTAGTTCAGTAGGAGCAGTAGAGTCACAATATGCAATAAGAAGAAATGAACACGTATCTTTAAGTGAACAGCAATTAGTTGATTGTTCTTCTGATAATTATGGATGCAATGGAGGTTACATACCTTTAGCTTTTGAATATATGATAAAAGATGGTGGTTTGTGTTCAGCAGAAGAATATCCTTATGTAGATGTTACACCAGAAATGTGCTATAGAAAAAAATGTAAAACTAAACATGAAATTAAATCATTTGTATCTATTCCTCAAGATAAAATTAAGGAAGCTATAAAATTTCTTGGACCTATTAGTATAAGTATAGCCGTTTCAGAGGATTTCAGTTTTTATGATTCTGGAATTTATGACGGTGATTGTGCAAAAGAGGTTAACCATGCTGTTATGCTTGTTGGATACGGAATGGAAGAAACATTTAATACTGATTTAAATAAAAACGAAAATATTTTTTATTATATAATAAAAAATTCTTGGGGAGAAGCTTGGGGTGAAAAGGGATTTATGAAAATTGAAACAAATGAAGAAGGAACACAAAAAAAATGCTTATTAGCAAAAGATGCTTACGTAGCCTTAATTGATTAAAAAACAATTAAAAGAAAAAATATTGTACATTTACATGTAAAATGCAAATGCTTAAAAATATTTATGGCTCTTAGATTAAAAAAATATGTATCTAAATGCCATTAAGTAGTTTATTTATTAATGTCCTTTAGAAAAAGAAAAAAGGAAACCACATTATGAAATATGAAGAATATATTAAATTAGAACTTTTTTTTTTTTTATTTAATAGTTTTCTATAATTAATTTCGTTATTTTCTTAAATATTGTGAAAAAATAAATTAAATAAAACAAAAAAAAAAAAAAAAAAAAAAAAAAGATAATATATCTTTTTAAATAAACAATTTATGTATTTAAAATTTAAATACCTAATAATGAAATATTATTAGTATGTTCATAATTTTCTTTTTTTTTTTTTTTTTTATCTTTTTCTTTTTTCTTTTTCCTTTTTCTTTTTTAATAGACAATGATTTTATAAAAAGTTAAAACTCTAATATTCTTACTTTTTTTATTTATTATATGATAAAGACAAACATGAAATTTTCAAAAATTAAATATATCCTTTGATATATATTATGAAAAAATTAAAAAAGAGTTTTTTTTTTTATTATGGTTTTTTATTCCTCTATTTGTGGAGCATCAATTGTGGTTAAACTATCAATTCTATAATACTTGTTCTATATTAATATAAAAAACAATATGAATTTACATATATTATATATATATATATTTTTAATAATATATTTATATAATAAGTTTTTTTTTTTAATGCATATTATTTACCAAAGAATCTTTCAAATAATCATGTGAATATCCGCATAAAATTTCCAGTATATGTATAGATTTCAAAAAATGGGAACAAATTCTTTTTCTAAAAAGTAAAAAAAAAAAAAAAAATTAATAAAATTTATAAATTTATGTTTTTTTTGTACTCTTTCGCTTAACTTTTTTTCTGACAAAAAACTAATTAATATGAATTTCTTATTTTTGACAAATTATATGAATTCTTTTTTTTTTTTTTTTTTATATATATATTAAAAAAAAATTGAATTAATATAAAGAAAAATGTTAATATATTATTACTTTTCTTCGTATGTAATAGTAAAATCATTTTCTGTCAATAAAATATCAGTATTTATAGAATTAGCATGAATTTCTCCCAATTCTTCATATAACCAAGCTAAAACATAATTAGCTCTAGGTATAACATCAACGGCATATTTTATTCGCTGCATCTGATAATATATAGCTTTCTCCCATTGACAAGAATCTCTATAACCTTCAAAAAGAATAGTATATAATTGAAACATTATCCAATGTTGTGTAAATATTTTATCAGCCTGAACGTAAACAGCCAATGCATCAGGCAAATCACTTTTATCTGTTTCTTGAAGTCTTTCTATATAACTGTTTTCGTATTCAATGTATTCATAAGCTGTGCTTTCAGATATTTCAGAAAAACATATATTACATTTTGTGACTATTGGATTTTCATCATGGTAATCATTTTTTATATAAAAGGTTCCTACAATAGAAATTTCATCAATTTATATATTCATATATGTATGTTGTTTTTATAAATAAATATATTTTTCTCCTTACATATTTTTATAAATATATAAACATTTATATTTTTCTATGCTCTATATACATAATAATTTTTTTTTTTTCTTACCTATTCCACATGTTGAACATTTAAAACCTCTAGAATTATCAATTGGATTAGTACATCTACTACACATACAGACAAATAACCAATTAGTAAGTTTTTCTCTTCTAACTATAAAAAAGAAAATTTAATTAAAAAAAAAAAAAAAAAAAAAATTTAATATATAAATGGATTTTTTTTTTTTTTTTTTTGATATTTTTTTTTCTTCTTTTTCTTACTATTAGAAGATTTATATAAATCATCATCTCCAAGATAAGATATAGTTAATTCATCTCCTGCATTTAATTTAATTCTTGCTCGTAAAACAAAACTGTCATTTTCACCATAATGCCAACAAGCTGTTGAATTACAGCTATGTGCAAGCATTGATATACCTTAAAAAAAAAAAAAAATAATAAATAATAAATTTTATTTTACTAGTAGATATATAATTGTTTGTTAATTTTTTTTTTTTTTTTTTTTTCTCATACGATTGTATAAAACTAATCCTTCACTATCCGTATGATGTCCAAAAGCATTATAATGCCAAACTTGTATAATTCTGTCATATATATTTGGATCAATTAATTTTTTTTTATAATAGTATACTTTTTTACCATTTTTTGAAATTTTCTTATCACATACTTTATCTAAAACATTATAAACATCTTTATCAGGCTCCTTATCAGGTTCTGGAACCCATTTATCAATACATGCTTTAAAACTAGAATCATCAAGAATAGTAATACTACATAAAGCTGCAAAATGCCATTTAAGAGGTAGTTCAAAATTCTCTTCATTATTTAATTTATTTAAATGATTCCATAATTTTTCATTTAAACCAGGAGTAATAATTAACAAGGGCTTTTCAATAAATATTATAGAACCTGGATCTAAATTTTTTTTTGTAAACATACATCTACCTTTTCCTTTAACATGAGAAACTTCTACCTCATTATCTATTTCCTCAACTGTGTAAATATCTAATTTTTCTTCTAAATATTCTTCATTCTCTTCTATATTTTCTTTTGTATTTTCTTCTATATACTTTTCTTTATCATTTTCTCCTTTTATATTTTCTAATACATTTTCTTCATTAATTTTACTATAATCTTTTTCATTGTCATTATTTTTTTCTTCATAATCATATTTATATTCTTTTTCTACTTCTATTTCTTGATATTTTTCTTCATCTTCTTCATAAACTATTTCTTCTTCTCCTTCTCCTTCATCAACTATTTCTTCTTCTTCTTCTCCTTCTCCTTCATCAACTATTTCTTCTTCTTCTTCTTCTTCATCTTCATCTATTTCTTCAGCTTCTTCGTCATTATCTATTTCTTCTTCGTCTTCATCTATTTGTTCTTTTCGTATCTCATCTTCATATTCCTCTTCTACTTCTTTACTTTTTATTTCATCAATTTCTTCTTCATATAAATCCACTTCATCATTTTCTGAATACTCTTTTGTGTCACAAGTATACTTTTCAAAATCATTATACATATATTGTATTTTTTTTTTTTCTTTATTATTTAAGCTATTTTCATGTTCATTTTTTTTTTTTTTTTTGTAGTATTCATTAGTAAAATCTGTACTAACATTAGTTATATCTTCATTCATTCGTGAAAAGGAATTTACATAATATTTTTCATTTTTTTTATTTTTACCATTTAAATTTTCTAATTTATCTTTAAATCCATATAAATTTTCTAAATTGTCTTCTCTTTTTTCATCTTCTTTTTTTTTTTTATTATTTTTATATTTCTTATCTAAAGTATAATCATACAAATCCTCTAAAAAATTAAAAAAAAAAATGCACATATACACACAATAAAAATATTAAAAAAACACTGAAAAAGAAAGAATATAACAGTGTATAAGAATATAAATATGAAAGAAAAAATTACATTTATAAAATATAAATAAGAAATTATATAAATATAATTATGTTACTATTTTATGATGAATTGAAAAAAAAAAAAGAAAAAAAAAATAACGTTAAATTAACTTCTAATTATATAACTCTATTTTTTCATGTTATAAAAAATTTAAATGTGTATGTCTAAGTGTATATATATTAATATAAATAAAAAAAAAAATTTAATAATATATACCTGCTAAATCTAATGTTTTTGATTGGGCCCATTCTTTTTCGTCAATTGCATCTATTTCTATTGTTTTTTTTTTTTTGTTACTAGATCTTCTAAGTCTCCTCAAAATTGTTTCCATATTTATTCTTTTTTTTTTTTTTTTTTTTTGTCTTCTTACTTTAATTATACTAAATTATTATATTATATATATATATTAAAATTTCATGGGAGTGTCAGTTCATGAAGTATTAAAAAAAAAAAAAAAAAAAAAAAAAATTAAATTGTCAAAATTAAATCTTTTAAAAAATTAATATAAAATTAGATATTTTAAAACAAATTTACAATAATATTTTTTATTGTCTTATTTTAAGGTTATGTTAATTTTATGCATTTTGTGATTTCTTAAAATATTAACATATGTTATTATTTTAATTACGGTTTCATAATTTAATATAACAAGTTCTTATTTAAATAATATTTAACAATTTAAATTAATGTTAAGAACAAAATTAATAAAAAAATTAAGTTATAATTATGTATAACAAATAAAATCATTTATAAAATTAATAATATTGTATATATATATATATATATATAAAACATATTTTTAATATTAAATGACAAAAATGAAAAAAAAATAAAGAGATAAAACAAAAAAAGAAGCAAGAAAAATAAAAACACTGAAAAGATTTAACAAACAAAAATTAAATAGAAATATTCAAATAATTATAAATAATGACATTACATATATGAAAGAAACAAAAAAAAAAAAATTATAAGAAAAAATTGTTCTTCATAATAAAATGAAACAAATCATTAATTTTTATTACATAAATATATACATATTTATTTTTTTGTATTTTCATCTATATTATATATTTGCTCATTTTTTCAGGTTGCATAAAGATGCGCACACATGTAATAAGTTAAAATATATTTACACACAATTTTATTTGATTTATCATTTTTTACAATTATTCATATAAATGAATTCATTAAAGTAACACTTATTAAAATCAAATAAAAGATAAGTGTAATTAAATATATACATTCAAACATCTTATAAATTTAATGTTATATTTCTACATTGCTGTTTGTATTCTTTAATTTTTTATGTTTTAATTTTTCATGTTTGATATTTATTGGTGCAACATTAGGAAAAATATTTACTTTCATAAGATTTTTATACAAATATGTAAATTTTGTTAATTACAAGAAAAAAAAATTTATCAAATAAATAAACACATACATATATTACTTTAAATTTATTATTTTTTCTTATATTTAATTATGCAATAATTATAGTATATATTTAAGTTATAAATAAAAAAAAAAAAAAAAAAAATTTTTTATTTTTATCAATTTGAAAACACAATCTCAAAATTTTTATATACACATATAACATTGATAAAATATTTCAGAAATTTTTTTTTTATTTACAGAAATTGCTACTCATTATATATATATATATAAGCAATATAAATTTATATTAAAAACGATTTATAATTTACATTAATAGTTTTTAACATTTATATAAATTTTCTTTTAGAGAAAAAAGAAAAAAAAGATAAGCATTAAATAAATTTATTTTTATTTATATTATTTAATTTTTTATTAATGAAAATGTAATAATTGAAAATGATTTATATAAATATAAAAAAAATAAAAATTTATTCTATATAATTGAAATGAAGAATTTTTAATAAGAATAATTGTAGCTCTTTAATTTTATAAATGAAGGAAAGATTATGTAATAGTTAAACATTTATAACCATGACATTTTAAGAAACTATAATCTCTCTTTCTGTATATATATACATATTTCTTTTTTTTATTTTAATATCTTCAATTTATTTAATTTACTTTTAGAAAAATTCAAATTATTTATTGTTTTAAATAAAATTTAAAACAAAATATAAGAATTATATTTTTAAAATAATAGAGAAGCTTATGTATACCATTCAGGTAGCCTTTAATGAACACTTAAGACATATATAATAACATTGAATTTAAAAAAAAAAAAAACAAATTTTTTTTTATTATATTTATATTAACTTATGAAGTATTTATTTATCTCATATTTTTCAACATAATATTTTTTTTTTTATGAATTTTTTTTAAATGAGTATTTTTCCTAACACCTTCACCATTTAATAATAAGTTCTATTTTATATGTTTCATATGCTTATAAGCAATTTGTATTTGCTTTAAGGAGATATTATAATTTCTGTATAATAAAAAATAAAAAAATTATATTTTTTAAATTAATCTTTAAGATTAAAATGCTATTCCAATAAAAAAAAAAAATATATCAGTTTAATCTAATTTCATAAAATTTTTAAAATAAAATATGCTGTTTTTTTTTTTTTTTTTTTTTTTTTTTTGCTCATACAAATATTAACTAATAGAAACAGTACCATCTTTTTAAATTTTCAAATCATACAAAATTTTTAATTTTTTAAATGTTGAAAAATTTTATTTTTCATGATTTTGACATAACAATATATGTATAATTATGATATATTAAAAAAAAGGTAATACAAAAAGAATATTTAGTTGGAAAAAGGAAACAAGGAAAGATAAGAGGAAAAAATAAAGAAATGTTGTCTATTTTCCTTTTTTATAATATAATTATAATACAAAAGTAAAAATCATATTTCTATGATATATCTCAAAGACTAAAAGAAAGAAAAAAACATCCAAATATATTAAAATTTAAACTAATTGGCATTATGTAAAATTTTGTTTATAATTATTTTTATTCAATTTTTGGTATGTACACATTTTTATTTTATTAAAAAAAAAAAAAAAATTTATAAAGTAACAAAACAGATACAAACTTTTTTAAAGAAAAATAAGAAATACATTTATATAGGCATATATGTATAGAAAAAAAAAAAAAAAGATTTATATTTTCATTAAATATTTTAAAGTTTGTAAGAAAACTCTTTTCTATAAAAATATTAACATATAATAAAAAAGAAAATAATATATATATATATTATGTATATATATATACCTAAGTAGAAAGATATATAATTATAATTATTTTATTATTAATTTAAATATTATTAACAAAAAAAAAAAAAATAAAAATATAAAAAAAAATGATTCTTTTAGTTAAAATTATAAACTTTTCTGTCTACTATTTTTTAATTCAATTATATTTATTTAAACATTATATATGCTCTGTCAAAAACAAGAACGAATCACCATTAGATAAAAATATGAATTTACCTAATGGTGTATATTTAAAAAAAAATATAATAATGACGAAAAAAATTGAACTTTGTAAATAAAAATGAAAAATTATATTTTCTTTTTTTTTTATAGGCCCATTAGATTTACCTTTGGACCGAAAGTTGAATATTGGTTTAAGAAAATATAAATATAATTTAGAAAATGAAGAATTTGACAATCATTTGCATAATGAAATGAATGAAGATGCAATGAAACTAAAAGATGCTATAGTAAATAAACGGCTAATAATTTAAGTAATTCATTGAAAATATGATATTTTTCTATAAATTTTCTTTATTATATATAGGATAAAAATAGTTTACCTAGAGAAGAATATGAAAATTATTCTACAGAGGATGAATTAGATTATGTAAAATTTTAAATTTATTATTATTTTTTTTTTCTTCATTTTTTTTTTTTAATAGTAATTTTTTACTCTCAACTATAAAAGAAAAAAGTTATATTTCACTTTTTTTTTTTATTATATTTTTATTTAGAATTTTCCTCCTTGGCTTGTAGATATGATAAAACTATCAAATAACAGTAAAAATACCTTAGAATCATTAGGTTAGAAAGTTTATTATGTAAATAAAACTATATATAAAACAAATTATTATATGAATAGTGGTGAAATATATATAACCAATGATATTTCAAGTAGTGAAAATAATATTAAATATATTTATATATACATTTAATTAATAAAGGTGTGGAAAATCTACCAGATGTGAATTTATGTAAACAAATTAAACATTTAAAGGAGCAAATGATATGTATAATTGAAGGTAATATGTATAGATTTAATTAAACATGTAATCTTACATAATTTAAATTAAAACTGAACATACTCATATACATATTTTTAAAATCTATACAGCACTTGAAGATATAAAAGAAGTATATGAAAATGGTTAATAAAAAAAAATGTACATGCATTATTTTTTTAAAAATTAAAAAAAATATTTTTTGTATAATTTTTTTTTAGCAAATGACATAACTTCCTTAACAGCAAGAACATTAGCTGGAGGGAGGTACACACAAAATAAAAAAAAAAAAAAAAAATTATAATTTTAAATAGATATATATATAAGTATATTATTACATGCTAAATATACCTTCATTGTATCTTCAGATTAGCCATAAGAGCTTTATCAAGACTAAAAACATTGGCATCTGCAGTTGAAAATAGACAACTAATGTTAATATATATTTACATGACATTCACATGTACATTTATTTTTAAAAAAACCACATTTTATTTTATAGGAAAACATTAGGAACACCAATGGTTTAAAGTTTTTTTATTCTTTTTAAATTAATCAAAGATTTTTTCTCTATTTTATTCACTTTTATTGGGTATTGTAGGCAACATTAATATTGTTACAAAGAGAAACGACATCAGATAGGTAGAAAACGAAAAAGGAAAAAAGAATATATATATATATATATATATATATGAAAATAAAGTAATTTACCTTTTTTATTTTATTTTTTTATTTTTTTTTACATTAGAAATAGATGGTTATCTGGATCAATTTTAACTTTACTAACTGATCTTCCTGTAGTATCAGATCTAGCTGATATAAAAACAGGATCTTATGGCCATATAAATGGTCAGAAAAATAAAAAAGAAAAAAATATTTCGAAAAAAAATTGGAAAATAAAAATATGAAGAGTATTTTATCTATTCAGATTATAAAAAAATATATTATTTATTTTTTTTTTTTTTTTTTTCTTTTCAGTTATAATGCCAAGGCAATCTAGAGTTAGAAACGCAGATAGGAATATTTTAAAATTGAGAGAAGGAGCATCTCCTTCCAGTCTAATAAATGGATATACAACAAGTAAAAACAAAATAAAATAAAACTTTTATAATTTTCTTTTTATTTATAAAATATAATTTCCACTTTTTTTTTACTTATATATATATTTTGTTTTGTGTCTTTTTTAGTCCAAGAAGAATATACAATATAAATTTATTGAATCAAATTTTTTATTTTTTTAAAAATTGTTTAATAGTTTTTTATGGAAGTAAATATTTTTTTTTTTTTTTTCAAAGTATAATTCTACAAGATAATTTTTTAAATAAAAAAATTTTTAATTCTTTTTTTTTTTTTTTTTTTTTTTTTTTTTTTTTATTAAATTTAATAAAGTTTTTTTTTATTAAAAATAATTTACTTCTAAAAAAAAAAAGAAAATTTTACCAAAATTTTGTTGTTTGTTTTAAAGGTCTATAATAGGAATAATCTTGCCAAAATTTCAATTTAGGCTTACCGTATCCTTTCACTTCATGATATCTATAAAAGAAAAAAATTAAAAATAAGGAATTTAGTCGAGAATAAACTTTAAATATATACTCTATAATATATGTTTTTTTTTCATTCATTCTATTTATTATTTTTTTTTTTTTTTCTTTTTACCTATAAGGTCTATATTTATCAAAATCAAGAAGCTTCTTTCTTGTTGCCCAATAACCGTGTCTATGATACCACTTCCATTTACTAGGCCAATATGTACCTAACAAAATTTTTTTTAATCAAGAATTTTAAAAATATTGATACATATCATATCATTTTTTTCTTTTTTTTTTTTTTTTTCCTAATTCTTATTATTTCTTTTATTTATTTTTTTTTTTATAATAATAGTATACCTTTCCATTTTCTTCCTTTCCAATATATGATAGTTATAGACTCAATTATTTTTTTTAAATATTCATTAGCTCGATTTATAAAAATGTGATTTGAATTTTTTTTTAAAATATGGTGATTCACTTCATATTTAGGAAAATAATATTTATAAAAAATATGAATATTGAATAAAGAAGAAAATAAATCATTAAAAGCGTTTAAAAATCTAACTTCATTTTTTTCAATCAAAATTTTTACAACACCCATTATTTTTTTTTTTTTTTTTTGAATATATATAATTCGTTTATTTTTTTTTCTTGAAAACTTCTTTTTTTTTTTTCGTTATATTATTATCAATGTTTTTTTAACTGTTTTAACAAAATAAAACAAAAAAAAAAAGATTATATTTTATTTCATTTCATATGATATTATATTATTAAAAAAATAAATCAATAGTGAAATAAGATTTAACAAAAAAAAAAAAAAAAAAAAAAATTAAAAAGTACATTTATCGAAAAATATATACAAAAAAAAAAATTTTAATATATTTGAAAAAAATTGCAATTATCTATTGTGTTAAAAATGAACATTAAAAAAAAATACAAAATAAAATCATAATTGTATATTAACAAAAAAAAAAAAAATAAAAAATAAAAAAAAAATTAAAATTAAAAATTTTATTATATAAACTGATAAATATATACACAAATATTCTTTGAAAAAGATAATAAGATAAAATATAATATTATGTAATAATAGCAAAAAATACGAAAAAAAGAAAGAAATGAATTTATTAATTTTTTAAATGCTTATTTTAGATTTAACAATATTAATATCTGAAAAACCGAAAAGATATATTAATTCTTTTACTTCATTTACTACATAATTATAATTTAAAATTTTCTCTGCTTGAATTTTTGAATTTTTGCATTTATTTGTTCTTAACATATTGTATTGTGTCATAATATTTTTTTTAACACATTCACAAATAGATAAA
Source organism: Plasmodium gallinaceum (assembly GCF_900005855.1). NCBI lineage: Eukaryota > Apicomplexa > Aconoidasida > Haemosporida > Plasmodiidae > Plasmodium > Plasmodium gallinaceum. Next base: position 615,110 of record NW_021628265.1, on the reverse strand, counting down.
ATAATAGCATAAGAAAAATCATCATAATTTAATTTCTTTTTATTTTTCATAGAGGAATTTAAAATTTGCTTAACTACATTATTATCAAAAAAGTGAGGTATTAAACCAAATTCCCTTAAAATTCTTATAAAAATACTAATAGATATATATTTATTATCAGTAGAATTTTGATATGATTCTGTTTCTACATCTGTATCTTCTTTCTTTTCTTTATCTAGATCCATGTCTTCTTTTGTTTCGCTCTTTTTTATTTCATTTGTTTTCTTTTTATTGTTTATTTCCCTTTTGTCACATGTTTTATTCTGATTCATAGATAATTTAGAGTAGTATTCAAAAAGCAAAGGAAAAGTTTTTGAAAAATTTTTATGTTTAACAATTAAAGGTAATTCATTATTAAAATAATTTTCTAATTCTAATAAGTTTATATGATCATCAGCAGAGGTATTATTTTGTGTTGTTTCTTCTATTACATCATTTAGTTCAATTAAGTTTAGTTTAAAATTTTGAAAGTTATCCAGATTGCATAATTTATCATAAAAGTGAATGAAATGATATTTAATGAAATGATGAAATGATGATAGTCTAGAAGGATGATTTATTGTCAAATATAATTTAGAATTTTCATTATTTTCAACAACAAGTTGTGCCAAAACATATAATAAATTTAAATAAGATAACTCTCTTATAAATGCTATAAATAAATATTTAGGAATAACTCTTAATAAACCATATGGATTATATAAATTTTTAAAAGAACTGTGTTCTATTGAGAATTTTTCAAATAACCATAAAACATTGTCTAAATCATTTATAAAATATTTATTGCATTTTAAATCATTTATAAGAGAAAAATAGGCATTATAAGTTAAATAGGAATCGTTCAAATCATTATAAGATAGAAAATTTTCTTCTTGTAATTCAATTTTTTTTAGATTATCTACATTATCTACATTTTTTATTTCTTGCATTTTTTTAAATTCTAGATCTCTTATTTTGCTATTTTTTCTAAAACTACAACTATAATAATTAAATGTTTCTTCTAAAGCTATTTTTAATCTTGGACAGTTTTTTAAAGTATTTGGAATAGTTGTGTAAATATCATATGTAGAAGAATTCTTCCAACTTTTTCTAACTAAACTTACAATTTTTTTGTCAATGATATTGTCATCATTGGTTTCCTTTCTAGATTCAATTAATGAACTCAAAAATCCAGTTTTGTATGATAAATAGTCATTTGTTTGAACTTCTTTATTCGTTTTAACTATGCATAATTTGGAAATTTTTTCTAAATCCACCTTTTTATCATCATATTTTTTTAAAGAATTTTTAATTTTATCTACTTTCTCAATTTTTTCATTCATGATTTTCTCATATTTATTCAATAAAGCTTCTTTTCGTTTTAAGTTTGATTCAATATTACCTAAATATAATTCTTCACACATATATTCACAACATTTATCAAAATCATTTGCTAATTCGTTTTTTTTTAGTTTTCTGAGTTCATAAGCTATACCTTTATATACTTTTATTAAATTTTCTAAACTATTGAACTTTGCATTTCCAATCTTATTGCAATATTTTATAATATTATTTGTTTGATAAGCAAACATCTTATTGTATTCCTCCTCTAGTATTTTCTTGAATTGAGTTAATATATTATTTTGTAATAAGTCATTTTCGTATTGTTTGAAATTAACAAAATATTTATATTTTTTTAAATAAATAAGATGGTGTAAAATAATGTTACTTAAAGAATATGCTAAATTCATTCCTAAATCATATTTATTATTTAAATTAGAAAGTTTCTCTCTATGAGTGTACATGTATAACCATTTATTTAAAAAATCCGTATTTTCATCATCTGTGTTATTAGTTATTAATTTGTAGTTTATATTATGACACAAATTACTTCCTATTTTATATTTTATATCATTTTCATATTTATTTGATATATTATTTTTACCATAATTTAATATATCATCCCCTGTTTTGTCATTGTTTAAAAAAGTTTTATTATTTAAATCATTTTCATGCACATACATATTTTTTTCTTCATTTAAATTACTTTTATAAAAATTTTTATATTTCTTAATATTTTTCCATGATAACTTATTGATAGGTAGCTTATTTTCAATAAAAGCTCCCTTTTTTAATTCCGAAATATTCAAAGGAATTTTAAAAAAGAAATTTTCATTTTCAATATTATTATCATGTATTATATTTGGTAGTAGATTTTTAAAGGAAGGAATGTCTTCTACGTCTACCATATTATTATAAAATTCACATAAATTATCAATACAAGCTTGATAATTTTTTGAATCTAATAAATATTCAAAATTTTTTAAAAGCAAACCAGAATAAGTAAACTGGTCATATAAATTATAAAGCTCTATTATGTTGTGAATGTTCATAATTATTGGTTTTAGTGGAGAACCAAATATTTCTACTTCATTTACATAAACATTAATCTCACAATATATAGGTAAATCACTGAATCTTTTTTCAAATTCTTTGATTATATAATTATCATAATATTTATTTTCTTGAAATAAAAATTCATTATAAAAGTTTAATATTTCTTCCTTTTTAATATCTCCAAAATTTTTTTTTTTTTCTTTTTTAACGTAACTAATATATTCAATTGTGTAACTACCGTCATTATTATCTATAACATTTTTTATATAAGCACCATTTTTCCCTATAACCTTAATATTTTCATTACCTATACTTACTCTTTCTCCATATTGATCACATAAAACAACAGTAAAGTTATTAATAACTTCTATATTTCTTAAAAAGTTTTTATATTTTTCATTATTAATTTTATCTAATTTTATTATATTTCCATTTATTTCATCATAATATTCCGGATTACTAAATATTAAATTTTCTTTATGAACATAATTCTTTCTTTCAGACAAGATATCCTCATGTACATTACTTGTGGTTTTTTGGTTTTCCTCACTATTCATATTTATATGTGAATTTTCTTCATCTTTATCGATAGAAAAGGGGTGAATATTATTACTATTATTTATTTCATTATTTTTGTGTTCTATTTCGTTAAAAACATTTTGTTTTCCCTCGTGTTTTTTTTCATTACAGTTATTTGATATTTCCTTTTTCTCTTCCTGTTCATTTAAAATTATTTGTTTTTCTTCCTTGTTATTTGGATAAGAATAATTTGATTGATATGAATTATTTTTATTAACAAACTTTTCCTTATTATCTGAAGCTAATACTATTTTGTTTTCAAATTTCATTTTTATCCTTTCAAATTCATCAATTTTTTCTTGAAGCAATTTTGATTGTATATTACTATTGTAACTTATATTATTTGTGTTATCACAATTATTTACATTTAAAAAATTCGATTTTTCATTATAAGAAAAATTCTCTATATTTATAATGGGAGTACCTAAACACCTAGTAGCCCCTTCACCTAGTATTTTAGAAGATTTAGGATCAGTGGTAGAATGAAAAATATTTATTTCATATGGAGAACCTATGATATTGATCCCGTCACAATATATGTATAAAAATTTTTTTCCTACTTTACTGACTTTATATAAAATATTATATACTCCATTTTTTAAATCTTCTATTTTATAATCTACTGTTTCATGAATATCATAGAATAACTTAAAACAGAAATGCTCAGAACCCATTAATTTTTTATTACATTTATAGCAATTTACAGTACTCTTATTTACTTCATTATTTTTATATGGATAAATATCATATTCGGATTTTAAAAATCCAAATGGCTCAACTTGTAATCTTATATTAACAAACTCACCACAATAAATGTTTTTCTTTTTATAATTTTTTGTATATACATTAAAAGAAAGCCATTTATTTATTTCCCCTCCTTTTAAACCAGGTCCTTCTGCTATAGCAAAATCAATTATGTCATTTTTTATTAAAGGCAAATAATTATTATTCTTTTTTGAGTTACTTTTTTCTTTTATATCTAAAAGCATATTTTCATTATTTTTCTTTTCTCTTTCACTTTTTCTAGAACTTTCTAACGTTTTTTTTTCATTCTCTATGACTGGTAAAAAGAAATCGTTTTTAAAAAAATCCAGAGTATTACATTTACTTTCATTAAACATATTTCCATTTGCAAAATCATCAAAAAATAAAAAAAATATATTCTCTTTATTAAATTTGGGAGCTGAATATGATAAATGAATATAATTATCTATGTTACATTTCATTTTTTCCTTATAATATAATCTATAATTACTATAAGATAATAATTTACTGTTTTTAGGATGCTTATAAAAAGATAATTCAATATAAGGACTAAATTTCTCTTGAAGAAAATTATATGCCTTATGTTTATAATCCTCATGAACTTTTAGTTTTTTTTTAATTTTAACACCATCATTAAAAGGAGTTTTATCATTTATTAAAATCTTCTCAGCTAATTCTAAAAGAGGAATATCATTATGAAATAGTATGATATTTAAATGAGGATATATATTATGATTATATGGTAATATAACGCAACTATTGAAATTTAATTTCAAATTTACTATATTATCTTTTTTATTCATTTTATATTTTAGATCATTTTCATTGTGTGTAAGAAAATAATAATCCAATTCAATGTCTTTTTTTGTATTTAACTCCATAATTCTACTTTTTCTTAATTTTATTTTTTCAATGTTCTCCATAGTATCTCCTTCTTCATCCCAATAAATTATTAAATAAAAATTATTCAAATGAACAAAATTTTTTAGGATACTTAAATTTAAAGTTATTCTTGATATATAATGAACAAATACAATTAAATGGGAACATACAATTTCATTAAATAGAAATAATTTTTTTTCTTTCTTTTTTGATAGTTCTAATTTACTAAAAATAGTCTTAAATAACTCGTTTCTTAATATATTTTCTTCTTCTTCATCATAAATTTTATTAAGATTTTTTTCTATATAATTAAATATTCTGTTGAAATAAATATTACTTTCTTTATTTTCCAACCTAGAAGAATTTGTTTCTTTTTCCGTATCTTTGTTAATATTTAGATATTTCTCATTTATATCATTATCAGAAATATTGTCTTTTTTTGTATTTTTATTTATTTTTTCGTAATTTAGAATTCTGTTTATCATTTTATTCACATTACTTGAATCACTTTTTATATCATCAGTTTTATTATTAAGAATATTAGGAATAGAGATATTTGTTTTATTTTTTACATTAATTAGTAGTTTAATTTTACCAATGGGTATTAATTCATTTTCATATTCATTAATTAAATGAAACAGGTCTACTTTTTTATTTATTTTGAAGGCATCTAAATAATTATTTAAAATAGTTCTAATAGTATTATGGGAATATACATTATAACTATTATAATTATTTTTAATGTTTACTAAATTCCAATTACTTTTTTTTTCTAAAACATGTTCATCTTCTATACTAATTGGAATAATAGATGAACCTAAAATTTTAAGGTAATCTTTATAATCTTTTTCTTGAATTATTTTTTTATTACCTATTATTCTCATTTTATCCTCAATTTCACTTCTGATTTCTTTAATTAATTCTTCTTCACCCATATCTTCATTATGTATTTTATTATTTTTTATATGTATTTCATTTATATCTAACGTTTTTTTATTATTTATGTCTTCATGAATTGTATGCGAATTATCTTCCATTTTATGGGATAACGAATCATCTTTAAAATTTACTTTACGATATTTTTTAGAAATTTTCTTGGAATAATAGTTTTCAAATTCTTTTAAATTAACTCCCACAATAGAAATAAAAACATATATTATATCATTATATATAATATTTAAGTATTCATTTTTTCTATTTTTTAAATTAATGTATTGATTAATATTTATACCAACATCAACACTATTTATTTTAACATTTTTTTTAGGTAAATACTCAACTGAACTTAAAAATGTACATCTATTTTTAAGTTCAGGAAGCCAATTTATTCCTTGAAATAAACTAAAAGTCTCCATTGGATCTTCATATGCAAAATATGATACACAAAAAACATTTTCATAAAAATTAGAATTATTTAAAATATTATAAAGTTTTATTTGACCTATATATATGTTTATTAAATTATCTTTATCTTCAAATATACTAGAATCATCAGAATTTGATGAGAACAATGAAAGTGTAGATGTAGAAGATTTTTGTTCCGAAAAATTTCTGTTAAAATCATCTAAAAACTCATCCGATTTAAAGAAATTCACATTGATCTTCTCACTGAAACTTTCATGTGTATTATCGGTAGATTTATTTTCATAAGATTTTCTATTTAAAATTTCATCAAAGGCATTCACTATTTCTTTATAAATATTTTCATTTATATTTAAATTTTCTATTACTTTTTTATATGTATTTTCGTTTGAATCACCTAATATATTGTCTTCTGTTAATTTATTCAGATGTTCATGGGAATTTTTAACTATTTCTTCTTCATATTTTTTGCAAAAATTCTCATTAGAATTCTTAATTATTTTTTTTTCATTTAATTGTCTGTAGTATTCATCATTCATATTTTTATATAATTTTTCGTATGATTTTTCATCTATATTTTTTGTTTCTTTTTTATTATCATTTAAGGTCAACTTTTTTTCTAAGCTTTTACTGTTATTTTCGTTCATTTTTTTAATTTTTAAGTTATCATATATGAGTGCATACTTTCATATATATAAAGCTTGGTATATTTATTATATTACTTTATCTTTTTAATAAACCAAAATAATTTTTAACTTATTAAATGAAGTTACTATTTTTTTATATTTTCTTACCTTTTTGTCAATATCACTTAATGTTATTCTTTTTACTTATGAATAAAGAGTCATTAAAATTAAAATTTTAAAAAAATAAAAATTTTAAATTAATAATTCATGTAAAAAACATTATTAAAACCATTAATAAGTAAAATTTTAAAACATATTAACAAAAAGAAAAAAAGCTAAAAATTAATTGTGAAATTTTTTTTTTCCTTTTTTAAATAAATATACAGTTTTGTCTTAATAGAAATTATACAAATATAGGTTAATATAATCTAAGTAAAAAAAAATGTTGTTAAAGTTACACAAAAAAAATTAAAATAAAACATTAACCAAATAATATAATAATTGAAAGTATAACAATATATATAAAGAATAAAACAAAAGAATAACAAAAAAAATTTCTTTTCATATATATATTTTTTAGATAAATAAATATAAAAAAAAAAAAAAAGTATTAACAGTATCTTTATTATATTTAAGATTTATTCTTTAAATTTAATAGAATGTTCTGAATAATTTTATACATAAAAAATATTTAAAGTAATTTTTTATAGAGACCATATTATTAATTTTAAAATAAATATATTTAACAAAAAAACAAATAAAACTAAAAAATAAATTACCTAAAAAAAAAAATTGTTATTTAAATATTTTTATTTAAACACCTAATTTTATGAAATTTTAAAAATATGTTCCTGTATGAAAATACGAAATTAAGTTTTATTTATTTATTTTTTTTATTTTTTTTTTTTTGATAAAAATACATTTTTTTGTTATACAACTTTTTTTTTTTATATATTCTTAAAATTATCAAATTAAAAAAAATAAAATAAAAAAGATTTAAGTAAAAAAAATGTAAATTTTTCTAATATTTTCATTTATTTTTCAAAAAAAAAGGGAATAAATATGTATAATAAGAATTTAAAAAAGAAATTTTGAATGTGCATTTAAAGATAATAGATAATTTATTAAAATAAAAATAAAAATAATAAGGATATTCTGCACTTCTTATATGAATACTCTTATTATTAATAATTACTCCAATATAAAAAAAAATAAAAAATTAAAAAAAAATAAAAAAATAGTTCTACATTTAATTTCATTTTATGGCGATATGTAATGTAAGCTATATTTCATGTGTACATTAAATTTAATAAGAATTAAAATTTATTTGAAAAATTTAAACTATTATATTTACATATATTTTAACACTTATGTTTATATTATATATCTTTTACTAAAATAATAGATTTTTCTTGTATTCTCAATTTAAAAAAAAGAAAAAAAACAAAAATGAAGAAATTTGTTTGAAAATAAAATAAATACTCTTTTTATGTTTATATAAGTGAATAACTGGAAGGATTAATTTTTTTTTTTTTTATAAATTATAAATATATATTCACATTTTTTTTTTGTAACTTTTCATAATTAAAAAACTAAGAAAATGTTAAAAAAATATTTTTTGTACAATATTATTTTTTTGTCTCATTTAATTAAATGTTTTTCTAATAACCAAGTTAATTTCTTAAATCAAAATTCATTAATTGCAAATGTCAAAAATAACAAACCTTTAAAGGTAATAAAAAAGAAAAGGAAAAAAAAAAAAAAAACATTCATATTTCTATATATCCATCTATCTTTATATATATATATTCATTTTTATATATGTGTATATATTTATTTAAATATACCTATATATATATATATATATATATATATATATATATAGAACAAGTTGAGTTGTAAAAAAATGCAAGTTACACTAAAATATATTTTAGTAATATATTACATATTCTTAAGGAAAAAAAAAATAAGAAATGTAAAGTAAAAATAAAATAAAATATCTTTTTTTTTTCTTTTAAGGTATCTATAATTGGAAGTGGAAATTGGGGAACAGTAATTTCTAAAATTATCGGTGCAAACGCAAAAAAATTAAAAAATTTTTATCCAATTGTAAAAAAAAAAAAAAAAAAAAAAAAATAAAATAAAATAAAATAAAATAAATAAATAACGCAACAACAATATATATATTTTTACGAGGAAAACATAAAAATAAAAAAAAAATTTTATATATTTAAATGTAATATAAATTAACTTAGGTTAAAATGTATGTTAAAGAAGAAATAATAGACAACGAAAAATTAAGTGATATCATAAATAAAAAAAAAGAAAATGTAAAATATATGAAAGGAATGAAAATACCAGATAACATTGTGGCTGTTTCTGACTTAAATGAAGCAACAGAGGAAGCTGACTTACTAGTTTTTGTTTTACCTCACCAATATTTAAATGTAATTAAGAAAATATAAAATAAAAATAGAACTTAAATTCTATTTTAAAGATATTTATTTTTTTAAATTGATATATGGCGTAATGTATTCTTAATAAAAAACATTTCATTTTATTTTTTCTTTTGTATTATTTTTTTTTAACATTTTTTTCTTTAATGAAGAATGTATTAAATGAAATAAAAAAAAATAATAATCTTAAGAAGGATGCAAAAGCAATAAGTTTAATGAAAGGAATAAAAATAGACAATTGGAAACCCGAATTATTATCAAATATAATTCAAAAAGAATTAAATATTGAGTGTTCAGCTTTATCTGGATCAAATATTGCTAAAGTAAATTGTCATGTTTTTATATATATAATTATATTTATATTTTAGGATAAATTTAATTATTATATCGTTTATAATATATATAACATATGAATTCTTCTTATAATATTATATAAAAATTTGTTGTACATTTATTTTAAAAATTATTGTTAAGATAACTTAAAAATATATACTAAAAATAAATATATGAAAAAAATTAATTACAACAATTTAATAGGAAATTTCTGAAGAATATTTTAGCGAAAGTACAATTGGTTTTGAAAATAGAGAAACAGTTGAAATATGGCAGAACTTATTTGATACAAATTATTTTAAGATAAATTGCATACAAGATAAAGCTGGAGTGGAAGTATTTTTTTTTTTTTTTTTTTGTTTTCTTTTTTTAATAAAATTATAAACTTACTTTTTTTTTTTTTTTTTAAACTATAGATATGTGGTGCCTTAAAAAATGTTGTAGCTATGGGTGTAGGATTTTGTGATGGATTGACAAACAGCTTTAATACAAAATCTGCTATTATAAGGATTGGATTAGAAGAAATTAAAAAATTTGCTAAAATTTTTTTCCCAAATGTTTTAGATGTAAAAATATATAAATTATATATATATATAAAATTAAATGAAGAATAAATATAATATTAATTCATATATCTACTTTTTTTTTTTTTTTATATACTAATTTTTAAAAGGAAACATTTTTAGATAGTTGTGGATTAGCTGATCTTATAACAACTTGCCTTGGTGGAAGAAATCTAAAATGTGCAAAAGAATTTGCAATTAGAAAAGGAAAAACAACATGGGAGAAAATTGAAGAAGAATTATTAAATGGACAAAAACTTCAAGTATTTACTTTAAAATAAAAATAATTGTAAACTAAAATATTTTTCTACATTATAATATTTTTTATTACCAGTTAAGATTATTTTTAAATATGATAATTATATAAAATAAATTTTTTTACTATAGGGAATACACACAGTTAAAGAGGTTTATAGTGTATTAGAATATCATAATTTAAAAAAAGATTTCCCGTTGTTTTGCACTATTTATGAAATATCATTTGAAAATAGGGATCCTTCGGATGTTATCCAAGTTTTTGCAACAAAAAAATTAAGACATATTAAATTTAAAAAATAAATAAATAAAAGATAAAGAAAAAAAAAAAAAAAAAGAAAGAAAAATGTATACTTTCCATTAAAAAAAAAAAAAAAAAAAGAAGGAAAAAAAGAAGGATGAAAACATAAAATTGTTTTCTTAATTTTTGTATTATTATTTCAAAATTTTCTATTTCATTTCACTCATTTTGAGCTTTTGAAAAATGAATTGATTCTCTCAAATAAGCATGTTGTAAAGCTTGGTCTGGTGTATATCTTTTTGATGGATCTAGCATTAAACATTTTTCTAATAAATCTCCTAATTGTTTTATTTTCTTTTTTAAAAATTGCATTTTAGGACTATTTCCTATAAAATTAAAATATTTTTTAATTTTTCTATTTTTTTTCTTATTGATAATGACATTATATATTCATCATTAAAAAATCTTTACTGTTTTGTTTTTTTATTTATATGTATAAATATTTAATGAAAATCACTATAATTATTAATATTCACTTTATCATTTTATTTTATTCTTTTTTTTTTTTTTTTTTTAATAAAATTATATAAAAAATTTTAGAAAAATAAAATACATTTTTTAATTTTTTATTTTATATTTTTTGAAAAATTTACCTTTCAGCCAGTACTGGTGTTCTAATAAATCACATGTTATATTTTTAGTAGGTCTCAAATCCGATATTACCCTTACTATTTCTTTTTTAGTATAAGAATCTCTATCGACATATATAAAATCTAAATTTTCATTAAAATGCTGAGAATAAAATTGTCCACCTTTGATCATTTTATGTGAAAACTTTCCTTTGTATTCCATCATTAATTTTATCATATGATTATTTGATTTCCCCTAAAAAAGTAATAATAATAAAAATAATAATAGCATATAAACATATTTATTTTATGTATATAAATATAAAAGAAAATATTATTAAAAATGTTACTAGAAGAATATGTACAAACAATCATTATTTTTTTTTTTTTTTTTTTTTTTTTTTTTTATTCATACAGGAAATAAAATTTTTCCTGTAGCTAGCTCAAAGATTGTAGCTGCTGCAGCCCATACATCAATTTGTGCATCATAACGAAAACCTAAAATAATTTCTGGTGCTCTATAAAATCTACTAACTAAATAAGAAGTAATTTCATTTTCTGATATATCACTAGCACTTCCTAAATCGCACACCTTTAAAGCATTAAATTTTTCATTAATTAATATATTATCGGGCTTTACTGTTAAAGAAATAATATATATATTTATGTAGAGAAAAAGGATGAAAATATTTAAAATTTTTTTATATTAAAATTATTAATTATTTTTATATTATAAAAATACTTACAGTCAGCGTGCATTATTTTACATTTACGCATATGTCTTAAAGCTATAAATAATTGTTTTGTATAACAGTGTACAGCTGTTGCATTTAAACCATATCCATTACCATATCTAAAAAAAAAAAAGAATGATTACATTTATTTAAACAAAATTAAACTCGCTTTCTATCACTCATATTTATTTAATTATTTTATTATTTTTATTTATTTATTTTTTTTTTTTTTTTACTTTTTTAGAGCTATTCTTAAATTTCCCCACATCCATTCAAAAACTAAGCATAAATGATTTTTATATTTAATACTTCGTAATAAACGAACAATATGCCTCTTATTATCTTTATCATATTGATTTAATTTTTTCAAAATTGAAATTTCCTTTTCTGCTGCTTTTTTCATCATATCGTTATCTCTAATAACTTTAATGGCTACAGGCATCTTATTAACCATATCATAGCATTTTAACACATTAGAAAAAACACCTTTCCCAACTAATTCACACACAACGCTATATCTATTATCAATTACTTCACCAACAATTGCCTTTAAAAAAAGAGAAAAATACGTTATATATAAAATGAGAATAAGTTTTAGCAAAAATATAAATAAATACAAACCTTATAATATCCTTCTGAATCATTCCAGTTATCTGATAAATTTGCATTGTTTGTTGAATAATAATCAGTTATTAAAGTACTTTCTATTTTTCTCTTTTTATTTGATTGAACACTTGAAAACATATCCACTTCGTCATTTTCATTATCTTCTTCTTCAATACTATCGCTTTTATTATTAATTAAATTAATTTCCTTATTTTTATTTATAAATGAAGTATCATCATTGTTCTAAGAATAAAAATTACAATATATATAATGTTTAATAATTTTTTTTATATTTAATTTTAATATGTAACATATATTTATAATAAAGTTATAAATTAAATGATAATTTTTCTTTTATTTACACTTATTAGCAAAACAAATAATTTTTATTTTATTTTTTTAATTTTCTATTGAAATAATTACCATTTTTCTTCTTTCATGCAATTCTTTTTGTTTGATTATAAATACTCTAATTTTAGCTTTTTCTTCATCTATCTTTTTTTTTAAATCACTATATAAATCATTGGATTCTTTTACTAACTCATTTTTTTCCTTTGTTGGTTTCTCTTCTATTACTTCATGATCAGATGATAAAGATGAACATGTTTCTTCAATTACTTCATTATTGGGACCAAATATACACGCTACTTGTCTATTATAAAAAGATTTATTACACAAAAGATTTAAACGAATATTTTCATAAGTATTTTATATAATAAAAAGATGTAATACACAGATAATTAATAAGAATATCATTTACAGTTCTTAATAAATTTTTTAAAAATGTAAATAATAACATAATAAGATTTTAATCATATATATAAAGTATAAGTAATTAAATATACATAAGTCAAAATATATGAGAAAAATTAAAAATATATAAATATTATAATTACTTTTGTTCCATTTCTTCTAATGTTGATATTTCATTTAATACCACCATTGGATCCTTTTTATTATCTCTTTTTTCCTTTTCTAAATCAGAAGATATTATTATATCATTTTGACTGTTATTTGAGATATCATTTATATTTTCTTCATTTTTTTCTTTATTGTCTCTAATATTTTCTCCATCTGCTTTTTCATTATTTGAATTATTATTATTATCAACTAAATTTTTTAACCTCTCTTTTATTGCTTCTCTTTGTCTTCTTCTCTCCTCTAAAAATTTATCTTCATTTTCTTCTGTTTTTAATATTTTAAATTCACTGTCACTATTTGATGCTGAAAATGATAATAAATGTTAGTAATATAATATTTAAAATATTTTAAAAATATTTATATATATACTTTTTTAAAAATAATTACACACACTATTAACAAAAAAAAAAAAAAA
>NW_021628265.1:594498-601319 GCF_900005855.1 Plasmodium gallinaceum | reverse complement strand
TTGATTCACTGAAAGAGTTAGCATCAATATTTTTCGTATCAGAATTGCTACTAGTAGAATTATGAGAACTAAATGAATTTATATTTTCTTTATAATTTTTCTTTTGATCTTTTTTTAATTTTTGTTTACTTTTTTCTTTTTCGTAATTTATTTTTTTATATGAACCGTTGTCAGGACTTTTCTCTGAATAGTGTGATTTATAATTCTTTTTAGAATTTTTACAATATTTTTCTTCATTAGAAGAATCAGAAGAATCAAATATTGGTTTACCTCTTTTTCCTTTAGACATATTTAAATTATTGTTATTAGAATTATTAGATACCATATTATATTTTCTCTTAGATGAATTACTTACTAAATGATGTGTATCACCTCTTTTCTTATGTGAATCATCAAATCTGCTATCTTTTTTTTTTTTTTTTTTGTTGTTTTTTTTTAAATATATTTAAAGAGATATAATATATATAATATATATATATATATATTTATACATAAATGTTTTAAATGAATTAACGAAAAAAAAAAAAAAATAAACTAAATATGTATGAAATAAAAATATATTATAAATATCCTCATATAAAAAAATTATTACATATAAATTTAAAAATATCTTTCTAATTTTATTAGTTTTAAGTACCTGAACTATCATAAGAAATGGATGAATTTATGAGTCTTGATCTTTTCGTTTGTTTCATATTTTTATATATTCAAAAGCATCTTGACATGAAATAAAATAGAAAATGTTTTATTTTTTTTTATTTTTCAATATACGTAAATATATAAATGAATTTACTTGTATTTTATTTAAAATTTAGTTTTACTTAATAATCATTCTATTAGCTAGTAGTAAATTTTAGAATATAGACTATATTAATTACCTCACTTTCATAAAAAAAATAAAAAAAAAAAATTTATTTAAACAAATTAATATTAATACTGTTATTTAAATAAAAGAAAAAAAAAAAAAAAAAAAAAAAAAAAAAAAAAAAAAAAAAAAAAAACACAGAATATAGAAAAATAAGTACAGGAATTAGTAAAATATAAAATAATAATGTAAATTAATATATATACTAAAAATGAAATAATGAATATATTAAGTATATTAAAAATAATTTATACACATAAAATTAGAAAAGTATAAAATTTATTATATATTAATAACTGAATGTTATTAAATATGTACATATGTATATATAATTAAAAATATAAATTTTCATAGAAATACTAAATTTTTTAAAATTACTTGTTTATAAAAAGAATATAAATTATAACCTCACATTTTTTATATTTAATATATAATTAAAAATGAAATTGTATTTTTATACTTTAAAATATATATATATATATATATATATATATATATATATATATATATATATATATATATATATATATATATATATATATATATATATATAACAGAAAAAAAAATACAATATAAGTTTATGATTTTTTTAGTATTGTTATTAATTATTTATATAATATATATATTTCATTTAGTTTTTCCTGAAGTGTTATGTCTTTGTATATATAACGTTTTGATAATATATTTTATATTTTCATAATTTTTTTTATTTTTTTTTATGTATACTATTTGATATATATGTGATTCTCTTAAAAATAATCAAATTATGTCTTACAACTACTGATATACAAAAAATTTTGTTTTTATAATTTATTAAAAAATGCATATATTATATCCATTTTATATATATTACTAATTAAAAAATAAAATGCTATGATAAAAAGAAAAAAAAAAAAAAAACAAAAATATGCATTTAATTTTTTTTGTATAATAAATTTAATTTGTTAATAATTAAATCATTTTTTTTTTCCATAATAAATAATTTATTTTAATGAATTATCTATGTGCAAATAACAATTTTTATTTAAAAAGTTGAAAAAAATACATATTTTAAATAATATGTGATGTAAGTACAATTTTCATGTACTTATTTTTATTAAGATATTTATTCATTTAAGAATATAAAAATTTTATGTGCATTTAATTAAATTTTTGTTTCTTTAATTTTCTTTAAAACAACTTAATTTTTTAAAGAAAAAATATAATCAAAATTTGTAAAAACAATAAATAAAAATTTATTTTTTTTTTTTTATTTTTTTAGCACTAAAAAACTAGGAAATCAATACATTTAAAAAAAAAAAAAAAAAAAAAAAAAATTACATTCAAATTGCATTCAGTTATTTATGAATAAAATTTATTTTTTTTCTTGAAAAAAAAAATAAAAAAAAAAAAAAAAAAAACCAAGAAAAAAGAGAAGAAATTTATAAAAGAATTAGACTATAAAAAAGAAAAAAAATTATACATTTAAAGATTATTTGTCCTTTTACTAGCTTTATCTTTTTATATCACTTTATTCAGGATGTATATGATATATATATATATATATATAAATATATATATAAATATATATAAATATATATATATATATAAATATTTATTAATGAAATTTATTGTTTTGTATAAAAGAATAAAAAAAATATAGAGAGAAATTATTATATTATTCATTATTATGAATTAAATTTTTTAAAAAAAAAATATTATCAGTGTTTATTGTAGACGTTAAATGTTAATGGTTTTTCATTTTATTTTTAAATTAATGATCTTTTATATATAAAGGAAAATACAAAATTCAAAAGGTTAGTATAACAACCGTTTAACATGTTTATATGTTTTTTTTTTTTTACATAATAAATACTTTTAATAAATCTTGTTTTTCTAAATATTTTAATGAACTTTTTAAAAGAATTTCACTGAAAAAATTTAAAAAAAAAACTATAGTGGTAGTCTGTTGTACAACTTAATTTTAATATATAATGTAAATTTTTTTTTTCTTTCTATGAAAATTATTAATGATACATATATTATTGTTGATCTATTTTTCTTATCTATTTTTTGAGGTCTTTTAAGTTAATTCAAATATTTGAAGATTCCTATTAAACAATATATAGAGGATAAATGAATATATTAATAATCAAAGATTTTCTGAAGATAAAAAAGGGAAAAATTATAATTTAATTATATGAAACTTGAAAGATTTTTGTTCATTATAATATATATGGTGGAAAAAGTATGTTTTCTCCTTTTTATAATTATTGTTTTATTCTATATATTCTTCACATTCTTTTTTTGTATTCTCTTTTTCTAATAATTTTTTACTATGTTGGCTTTTTTTTATTTTTATAGCTAATTCGAGCTCTTTATCAGTTAAATGAAGAATTTGTTCTTGTATATAATTTTCTTCTTCAATAATCCTTTCTAATTCATTATTTATTTCTTCCAATTCAAATTCATCATATTTTATCACTGACGAATTATCTTCATTTATTATAATATTATTATTTTTTTTTTGTAAATATATACATTTACTTGATTCATAAATATAATTTTTATTCAAGTAGTAGTCTTTTTCTTCTATATTCTCTTCTATGCAGTAATCATTATTTTGTTTTATATTTATATATGAAGTGCTTTCTATATTATTTTCTTCTTTTTTTTTCTTATAATCATATCCTAATCCCTCTACTATTTTATCATATGAATAAGAATTATTGAAATTATTATTCTCATCGATTTTATATAAATTTTTATTTACTCCTTTTTCATTATTATTACAATTATTTTGTTGATCAATTATTTTATCATTCGTTTTTTCGAAGGATTTATTAGTTATACAATTTTTTGCATTATTATGATTTATACAGTTATCGTTAATTTTACTTATACTTTCCATTTCTTTAAAAGAGTTTAACTTATCACATTTATCATTTTCACTTTTTTCATTTCCTTTGAATTTATTTTCATTTTTATTTAAATCTTTATTTTCTGTCTCTTTTTTTTTTTTAATATTTATTTTTTCTAATTTTTTAATGCAATTCTGTTTATCTTTTAAAGAAAGATTTTCGTGAAATTCATTTTCTATTTTTTTAGATTGAAAATTTAATGATTTTTTTAATTTATTTGCATTCTGCTTATTTTTATCAAAATTTTCTTTTGTATTATAAATATTTGTACTCCTTTTAATTATTTTCTTATTAATATAATTGTTATTATTATTATTATTAGACTGTAAAAATATTTTTGACTTTAGCATTCTATTTATAACCATTATTTCCTTATCTGAATCTTCACTTTTATCATATTCATCTTTTGAGAAACTTTTCATATTCGACTTTGTCATCTTTCATATATTGTAGTTTATTCATATTTAATAAAATGATATATATATATATATATATAAACTAATAAAATATTTGGTATAAAGATATAAATAAAATTCTATTTATATATGTTTCTTAATTTTAGGTTTTAAATTTACTTATGTTCATACAACTTTAATCTACATTTATTATGTTCTTTCTTACTTTATAACCCTTTATATATTTATTTTTCTTCTGTTATGAAAACTTTTTATTATTTATACATTTATATAAATTTATTTATATTAATTTATAATTCTCTCTATATATAAAAATCTGGTAATTTATATATAAATGTATTTGTTCTATATATTTATTTAAAAACTAACAAATGGTATTATATTTTCAATTCAAAATTTTTAAAAATATAATATTTGAAAATTTAGACAGATTATATAAAAAATTAAAAAAATATATCAAGAAACACAAAATAGTAAAAAAAAAAAAAAATAAGCAAAAAGAAATAAATATTTAACAATAATGGAATATTATATATGAATATGTAGCTTCTCATTTAAATTATAAGTCCTTTTATTTTCATTATTATAAAAAATATTTTTTTAAAATATTACCTTTTAAAAGTTTAATAAAAAAAAAAAAAAAAAAATTTGGTAATGCATCTGAGATACATAAAATATATTTTTTTAAAACAATATGCATATATTTTATTTTAATTTTATTTTTTTAGAGATATAATTATAAAATGTAAATTTTAAAATAGCCATAGGGTTTTAAATAGGAAAATTTAAGCACAAAAAAAAAAAAACAGTTTTAGAAAAATATGACTATTATATATTATAAAAAAATTATATTAAAAGTATGAAATGCAATAAAAAAAAAAAATTGAAATAAGCAATCTATTAGATGAATAGGAACGATGTCTAATTTAATTATTATATATTAAAAAATTATAACAAAAAAAAAAAAAAAAAAAAAAAAAAATTGTATGCATATGCATATTAAAAACATTTTTTATATATAAATACTATATTATTATTAAACTTTATAGAATTTTATTCAAATAAAAAAAAATAAAAATATCTCTATATACATTGGTAATATATATGAACTAAATGAAACAAAATGAACCAGAAAAATATAATAATTACTAAATATATATGTATATAATAAAAGAATTTATATATTCTTTTTATATATATACATATATATATATATATAGTATATAACTAAAAAAAAAAAAAAAAAAAAAAAAAAAAAGGAATAAAATAGATAACATATATGAAATATAACCATTTATATATTCTTTTTTTTCATTTTTTTTAAATTTTAAATATATTTTAATATTTAATAGAATATAAGTATATAATTTTTTTCATGAGTGAAATAATATTTTTAACTTCCTGTATATGATTAGTTGTATTTAAAAGTAGAAATATGTTCATAATTTTTTCAACTTGATATTGATATATTTTCTTAATAAAACAAAAAAATTGAGAATTTATTTTATATTTTTGATTAATATGATAAAAAAAATGATTTACAAATAGGATACAAGATATGACAATAACAACATCGTTGTATTTATCATTTATATTTGGTATACAAATAACATCGTTAAAGACTGAAAAAAGAAATTTATTTATTATAAAAGGTGATCTCGTTATAAACATTAATTCATATAATAAAGAATACTTTGATATATTGTTAGATAATTTAAAACGTGAAGAATATAAACAAATTCTTTCCATCTTTAAACTTTCTTCTTTCTCATGATATATATTTTCCTTAATAATAGGTTTATAATGATTTATGCTAGAAGTTACATCTCTAATATAACTTTTAGATATGCCATATTTTGTATATATATTATTATTTAATAGAGATATATTATAATCAATTATATTTAAAATATTTCTTAATGAAATATTTTTATTTGATATTTTCCCATGTAAATATATACATCCTGCAATTGCATATTTAATACAACTTAAATTTTTAATAGTAATAAGCTCCTTTTTTTTTTTTTGACCATAAAATATTTTTGTAAATTTTAATTTAATTTCCTCATTTAATAAATTTTCCTTATTTTGATCAGTATTATCTTTTTCTTTATATGAATTACTATTACTTAATATGCACATATATCTACTTTTAAATATATCATACAATGTTTTATAAATATCATTTATATTCACAGATTCTAATATGTTATTATCATTTAATATTGTTTCTATAATAAATCCTATTACAACTAAAGTATTATGTAACTCTTTTTTTAAATTGATACTATTACTATCACTATTACTTATGTTATCATAACAGTTCATCTTTGTTTATATTATTAATTTTTAATTAAAATATTTTTATATTTTATTCATCATGTATAAAATTATATAAACATGCATATATATATATATATTTATATATATATATATATAGTTATATGTTTATATATACTTTTTGTGTATATATGCTTTTTTTTTTTCCCTTTTTTTTTTAAATTTCTAGTAAAATTGAATACAATAAAAATAAAAACTACTACTAATGTATATTATTTAAAATAAACAGAAATAGAAATAAATATTTATTTAAAAAAAAAAAAAGTGTAGCATATATATACAAGATTAACCAAAAAAAAA
>NW_021628265.1:591030-593498 GCF_900005855.1 Plasmodium gallinaceum | reverse complement strand
ATAAAAAAATTAAAAAAAAAAAAAAAAAAAAAAAAAAAAAAAAGAAAGATTAAAAGTGTAATAAAAAAAATAAAAAAAGATGAATGTTAAAAAAAAGAGAAAAATAGTGTATGTTAAAAAAATAAATTTATAAAATTATAATAAATAAATATAAAAATATATTTATAAAAAAAAAAAAAAATAAATGTAAAATACAAAATATGAGTAAAGGAGTAAAAGAAGATATAATTATAAAAGTTGTGAATTATATCTTTTTTTTTTTTTTTTTTTTAATAAGCACATGTTAAGAAAAAAAAAAAAAAAAAAAAAAAATTTAAATAAAAAAACACAATGGTACTTTTATATAGAAACAGTATATTAAGAAATTTGTTAAAAATAAATAATAGAATTATAATTTATAATAAATATTTAGAGAATGTAAATATATGTAGTATGATTAAAAAGAATTATGGTATTTCAACAAATCAAATTACAAAAGATATTAGTAATGAAGAAATAATTAAACATATGAAAAGCGAATATGATATTAACTCGGATTTAATTGATTTAAATATAAAAAAAACTAATGAGAAAGATATTTATGAAATAAGTAATAGATGGAGTAGTTTCTTTAAATGTGAAAAAAGTTTATATAATATAATAAATAAATACTTAAAGACAAACAAGATTGATAATTTTTTACATAAATATTTAAATTTCATGAATAGTGATGAATTAAAAAAAGTAGAGGACTGTAAAAATAAAAATAATTATGAAACAGAAGAAGAAATTAAAAATATATTAATATATATAATGGCTTTTTATTATAAAAATGTTCGTGATTTTAATATAATATCTTTATTAAGTGAAAATTTAATAAAGTTACTAAAAAAATTAAATTCTGATTATCAAAATAAGCATTTAATTTTTACAATTTTCGAAGTATATAATTATATAAATGCTATGAACGATGAGTTATTTTCTATTCTTTTTGATATATTAAATAATTATTATGTAACCTCAAAAATAGAAAATATAAATGATGATGAAATTTTACTTATTTTAAAGACGCTTTATAATCAAAAGTATAAAAACCATTTGATAGTTAACCAAATTATAAATTATATAAAAAATTCTTCTAATTTAAATTCAGATATTTTAGTAAATTCTTTTTATTATTTATCTTTACTATCAAGAATGGATATTCCTTTAATTAATAAAATTCATACTCATATATTTTATGTAAATAACGATAAAAAAAACCCACAATGTATTAAAGAAAATAAAGGAGAACCTATTAAAGAAAAATTCTCAAATAAACTAGAAAGTGAAGATGTCATAGAAAAAAATAATAAGAAAGAAAATATTACGAATAATATAAACATAGAAAAAAAAAAATTGGAAAATGAGAATAAAGAAACAGAAGAAATTGATTTAAATAATATTGATAATTTTGATGATATAAAATTAAAAATAAATTTATCAGCAAGTTGTTGTTCAAAATTAATATATGCCTATTTTGCTTTGGGTGAAGATTACATAAATTGGTTTATCATTTATAAATTACTTTTAATACTTTGTGAAAATTTAAAGGATGAAAACATTTTAAAAAAAGAAAAGAAAATGCATGAAAGATTATGCGTTATCAGGAGTTATTTAAGATATTCTAAAAGAAATTTTTATAACAGCTTACCAAAAGATGTAAGAAAAAAGTTAAAGGAAGTGTGTATTTTGGATAATAATGAAAAAAAAGTGAATGAAAGAAATTTTGTAGAAAAATTATCATGGCATTTAAAGAAACTTCGCATTCCGCATATTAAGAATGCATATAAAGGAGGAATCATATTTGATATATTAGAAAAAGATCAAAAACTAGTGTGGTTATGTTTTTCATATCACCATTATTACGTAAAAACAATTGATTTAACTAATGAAAAATTGTTACATATTAATATAATTAAATCGATGAACTATAAAGTTGCAAAAATACATTACTACCAATTCTCTAGAATGAAAGCTAGAAGAACTAGATTTGAATATATAAGAATGTGTAGATATTACACTTTACGTGATAGAAGAAATTTTGATGATGAATTTGAAGGATGGAACTTACCTTACATTAATTGGTATCATAAAAAAAATAAAAATATTCATATATCAAATTATTTTTATAATTATAAACCAATATCAGAATTGAGTTATTAGAACTTACAAACTTTTTTAAGGAAACATGTTTTTATTATATTTAATTTTTAGGAATTTTCCTTTTGTTTTTTTTTAAAAAAAATTTACTTACAATCTATTAATGAACTTTGTTTTCTAATCATACTTTCATTTTTATAATTTCATTTCGTTTTTTTATATTAAATTTATTTTATTTTATTTAATATTTTTATTGCTTTTTAATTTTTTCTTTTTTTAATTTTTACTATTTTATCTAATTTTGCTCTTTTTTTTTTTTTTTTTTTTTTTTTTTTTTTTCAAAAAGT
>NW_021628265.1:586656-590030 GCF_900005855.1 Plasmodium gallinaceum | reverse complement strand
TTTTTTTTTTTTTTTTTTTTTTTTTTTTTTTTTTTTTTTTTTTTTTTTTTTTTTTTTTTTTTTTTTTTTTTTTTTTTTTTTTTTTTTTTTGTTTCAAAAAGTATAATCATTAATTTATATGTATCTCAGTTTTTCAATGTTATAATAAAGATTCCGTTAAATTTGCTCTTGTAAAAAATTATTTATTTTTTTCTAAAATTAGTTATTTTATATAAAGTTTTTATTAAAACATTTCTATTTTATTTTAATTATATATGTGTATATAATTTCTTTAAATTGTTTTTATTTATTAATGATTAATAGTAGATTTTTTTTAATTAAAAATACCTTAACATTTAATGAAACACATTTATAATAAAAAAAAAAAAAAAAAAAAAAAANAAAAAAAAAAAAAAAAAAAAAAAATCATTATAAATGTCATGTTATAAATTAAGAAATTTCCAAAAAACTTTATTATATATTTATTTTTTTTTTTAATTTAAAATAATTAAAATAAATATTTTTTGTTATTAACATAATTATTACTATCTAAAAAAAAAAAAAAAAAAAAAAAAAAAAAAAATTGGGAAAATAAGAAGTCAAATGCTCGCATTGTACTTATTTAAATATGTATTGATTACTGATTATATTTTTTTTTAATTTTTTTAAGAAATATATTATAATTAGGAAAAAAAAAAAAAAAATAGAAATAATAGTAATTTTCTATTATAATGTATAAGATATAAATACATATATAAATATATATATGGCATAGTAATTATTAAGTTAAATATAACATGTTGAAAATGACTTTTAAAGGAGCTATTTATTAAAAAATGAGAATAAATTTCTTCAAAGAAAAAAACAAGATAAAAATAAACAAAAGTAATGATTGTGTATCAGATAATGTTTTTTCAAATGTTAATAATGAATCAAATAATTATTTAACGGCCAACAGTGGTTTATATAAAAAAAAAAAAAATAAAATAAAAATAAAAAATAATTTATATAGTTATAGAAATACGAGCATATAAATAATTATGTGTATATTCTTATACTTTCATAATTCTTACAGATAATGAATATGATCATTATGGATTTGAGAAAAATAAGGAATTTTTTACTGAATCAACTGATAAAAGAACTCTAGAAAAGCATAAAAAAAAAATTGAAAGAAGGTTTTTTTTTTGAAAAAAAAAATATATATATATATATATATATATATATATATATATATATACACATTATTTATTAAAAAAAAATTATATATATATATATATATATATTTTTTTTTTTTGTGATAGATGGCAATTTTATTTAACTTTTAAAAGAGATATAAAAAAAAGTTATTATTTAAAAACATTAATTAGAAAAGGAATACCAGATAAATTGAGGTTATATAAATATAGAAAATATTGCTATTTTAAAAATAATTTATAAATACATTAAATGAAATTCATACTATAAACATTTGCATAAACATAAAAAAATTATAATAAAATAACAATAAATAAAAAATTTTTTTTTTTTATACTTTATTATATTTAGACCTGATATATGGCCACATCTTTTAGATAGTATAATTTTATGCTTAAAATATCCTACTATATATGAAAAGTAATTAAAATGATCTTTTTTTTTTTTTTTTTTTTTTTTGCAATTAAAATATTTCTAACAAATATTGAATTATTACTTTATTCAATTTTTTTTTTTTTTTTTTTTTATTCTAATATTAGATGTTTAAATAGTGAATTAGAACCAAAAGTGTTGAGTCAAATTGAATTGGATATAATACGAACCTTTCCACATAATAAAAACGTGTGTGTAGTTTGATTTTGTTTTTATCATAATATTTATCATGGAATTCTTTATATAAATAAACTTATAATATAACTTTTTTCACAACACTTTATTATTATTTTTTTTTTTTAAAGTATAGAAAAAATTCTCCTGGATTAATTCAACTAAAAAATGTCTTACGAGCTTTTGCTGTTTATAAACCAAAAATAAATTATTGTCAGAGTATGAATTTTATTGCTGCAATAACTTTAATAATTTTAAAAGAAGAATTAGCATTTTGGTCTATTGTTCAATTAATAGATTCGGATTATTCACATGATAAAATTAATATTAGTGGTTATAATTCATTTTATATATATTTATAATATGTATATATTTTTATAATATGTATATATATTTTTATAATATGTATATATATATTTTTATAATATGTATATATATTTTTATAATATGTATATATATTTTTATAATATGTATATATATTTTTATAATATGTATATATATAATTAAAAAAAAAAAAAATTAACAAAAATAATTATTATATTACAGATTATTATAATAATGAGATGCGTGGCTTACGTAGAGATATCATTGTTATAGAAGAATTGATTAAAATGAAAATGCCAGAAGTTCATTCACGTTTAAAGTATCTATGCATATAAATTTATCTTTACAAGAAAAAAAAAAAAAAAAAAAAAACGAAATATTAAATTATAAATATAATATTTATTTTTTTTTTTTTTTTTTTCTTATAGAGAATTTGATGTTGATCTATCATGGATATGTTCGGAATGGCTTTTATGTTTATTTTGTACTGCTTTTCCGGTATATATTAAAATAAAAAAACATAAAATGAATGTTTTTTATATAATAATATATGTATCTTTTGTATATATTTTATTGATACATAATATATAAAAATAATTTATAATAAAAGTTATATAAAAATATAATTTTTTTTTATCTTTTAAATTCACAAATTGTGCATATCATATATATATATATATATATTATTATATTTTTTTTTTTTTTTTTTTTTTTTTTTTTTAANNNAAATATTATATTTATAATTTAATATTTCGTTTTTTTTTTTTTTTTTTTTTTTTTTTAAGATTACTACAACATTACGTATATGGGATTGTCTATTTTATGAGGGAGATAAAATAATCTTTAGGATAACATTGGCTTTATTTAAAATGAATGAGCAAAAAATAAATGAATTAAATTCATTAGAGTCTATTTTATTATTATTCAAAGAGTGCACAAAAAATATGGTAAAAACAAAAAATATGAAAAAATAAAAGTCATTATAAAAACACTATAAGTAAACGAAATTATTTAAAAATTTTTTTTTTTTTTTTTTTTTGGTTTATAATAAAGGTGGAATGTGATAAGTTAATGTACATTGCTTTTAATGAAATAGGAGTATTAAAAAAAAAAAGTATAAAAAAATTAAGAGGAAAAGCTGAAGACATTATTAAAAATACCATAGCCTAAAAATATATTATAACATTTTTATTTATAATTATTTGTTATTTTCCTTTTTTTTTTTTTTTTTTTTTTTTTTTTTTTTTTTTCCAAATTTTTAATTAAAA
>NW_021628265.1:577638-585656 GCF_900005855.1 Plasmodium gallinaceum | reverse complement strand
AAAAAAAAAAAAAAAAAATAGAACAAACAGTTGTTAAATATTTAAAATTTTTATTCCTTAATTTTGAAAAAACTATTTCTAATTTTTTTCCTTTATATATACATATATCAAGAAAGGGAGAAGATGAAAAGGAAAAATTTAAGAAAAATATATTTGTATTTCTTTTATTTATAAATAAATATTCAATCTTATTTTTTGTTTTGCAAATAAATATTTACAGAAAAATAGAGGATAAACTCTATAAAAACTTCATATATATGCTTATATTTTTTTTTTTCTTCATTTTAAAAAAAAAAGTTTTTAATTAAAAAAGGAAAATGTATACTTGAAAAATATATATGTATTTTTTTTTTTTTTTTAAATGTGTGCTTTTTCTGTATATTTAAAATTTAACAAAAACGAATTACCAAAAAAAAAAAAGAAAAATAAAAAAATAAAAAAATAAAAAAGTAAATAACGATAATTAAAAAAAATTTTTTTTTATATATATTTAAAAAAATGTAGAGGAATAATAAAGCCAAATTAAAGATTTTTTTTTTTTTTTTTTAAATAAAACACTCAGAAAAACTTAAGAGTTTAAAAAAAAAAAAACTTTGAATAAATAAAAAAAAAAATGTAGTAATAATAAATCAGCAAATACGCTGGATACTAAATAAAAGGATAGTAGGTAAAATAGCTAAAAGGACTAAACAAATATAAGAACCAATTTTCGCATTATTGTACCACGTTGGTTTATTTTCTATGTTTCCATTATACAATATACCAATGCATATCCCTAAAAAAAAAAAAAAATATTAAGTATATGAGTTCTTTTATTGCTATGAATACATGAATTTCATGAAGAGAATTACCTGATAAAAGCCCACCCAAATGTCCAACATGATCAATATTAGAACCATTAAAGGTAAAATAATAAAAAAGGGAAATTAGTGAAAAAAATATAATATTAAAAACAACTCTTTCTCTATGTCTAATAACATGCCATAATAAAACTAATTCAGCTGTTACAACACCAACTAATCCCATACCAGATGTACTAGCACCCACTTTAATAGTACAATAAGTTACAGAAGCTGATAAAATATTCCCATATATACCAGTTAAAAAATATAATATAATAACTTTTATAATACCATAGTTTTTTTCTAATGTAAAACCCATTCTTAATTGAAAAAATATATTAAAAAAGGCGTGAAATATGTTTGCATGTAAAAATATTGGCATTACTAATCTATAAACTTCTCCATTTTTTATTTTTGAAGCAACATTTGCACCTAATGTTATTAATAAACTTTCTATAAAAAAAAAAAAATAAAATAAAATAAATAAAGTTATATAAGTAATAAAGGTATAAAATAGTAACAATATATATATATCCATTAAATGAATTATTATTTCTATTAAATTTATATAATTCATATTATTATATATATATATATATAAATATATTTATCTTATGTTTATATATAAAATATACCAGAAGGAGTTAAAAATTCTGCTGGTTTAATAGTTATTGACACTATAAAAATAACCAACTGTATAATTGAAATAACCACAACAAAACTTTTCCATGTAAAATGAGGAAATATAAGATTAATTACATCAATTGGTTTTGATCTCTGTACAAAACTACTTTGCGACTCATAATAACCTGGAGCTTATCATTTAAAAGTAAAAGGATTAAATAAAAATATACTTGTGGAATAAGAATATATTTTATAATGAATAGTTTAAATAAATATCATTATAAAAATTAAAAAAAATAAATATAAATAAACTGTTAATCTTATTTTATATTTTTCTCATTTAATGTGATTTGCATACTACTATTAAATGGGGTATTTTCAGGGTAGTCATCTCTATACTCAGATAAAGTATGAATATTACTCATCTTCAACTCAATATAATAAAATATTTAAAATAAAAATGTTAAATTTAAAGGAATAATAATTTATATTTAAAGTACAAAAAATATCATAAAGCACATTGATTTAATAAGACTATAAAAACAAACATAATAAAATAAAAAAAAAATATATTAATATTCTAGTAATTCAAAAATCACCCCGAAAAAATAAATGTATATATATTATCAAGCTAAAAACAAATTAAAAAAAAATATATAAATAAAATGAATAAAAAAAAATTTATAATTTAAAACAAAAGTTAATATTTCCTAATATAATAATGCAATTTTACTATATTTCTTTAAAAAAATTTAAATAAATTTTTTTCTTTCGAATTAAAAAAAAATGTGAAAAATAATGCACACGCTATAAAAATAAAAAAAATAACATGAATCAGAACAAAATAACAAAAAAAAAAAAGAAAAAAATGAGAAAAAGGGTCTTAATTAAATGAGCCATTAAATATGACTGAAATTCACATATGTGTTAAATTAACTTTATATATATATATGTTTACATATTAGTATTGTATGTATTTACTTATATATATATCATTTTATTAACTTTTTATTCAAGAATATATAAAACAAAACAATTATTTATAAAGTTTTTATGTTTTTCTTTTAGTTATTAAAAAAAAAAAATTATATATTCACAAAGAAAATTTTATTGCATGTAATTTTTTTTTTTTTCTTTTTTTCAAGATCTATATTGAATTATTCTTTTTATTTTGCAGTTGTAAATATATTTAAAACCTTAATTGTTTTTTAAATAATATTTAAGAACTTAAAAAAATTAAAGAAAAAATTATTTGAATGTCTATCATAAAATTAAATATTAAAAGAGTTGCCGAAGGTTTTATATTAATTTTCTTTAAAGCTGTTTTACAATTTTTCCTCGTATAAAGAAATTTAAGTTTAATAGAATTTAATCTAAAAGCGTTTTCTTTTATTCCATTTAAATTTATTTAAATTTTTTTTTTTATTTTACGTATTAAAAAGATTGCCATGTGGAAGAGTTTGAAAATTGAAACAAATATATAGAAAAATAAATTAAAATAAAATAACATAAAATAAAATAAAAAAATAAGATAAAAATAAAAAGAATATAAAAATAGAAAGATTAAGAATAAAAAAAAATAAAAGAAAATAAGAATAAAAATCATTAAGGGGAACAAAAAAAATATAAAAAAATTAAGAGAAAACAATAATAAAATTTTGTATAAAAAGGTTTTTTTTTTTTTTTTTTTTTTTTTTTTTTTTTTTTTTTTTTTTTTTTTTTTTTTTTTATCATTTTATTCGTTATATAAAAGAAAAACCATAACAGTAACAAAAATAGAATCATTTACATAATTGGCGGAAATATAATTATCTGTTTCAACATTCCAAAGTGATTTTGATGCAATATGTATCTAAAAAAAAAAAAAAAAAATAAAAAAATAAAAAGTTGCAAATAATAAATGTGCATTCAAATAATAATGTCATAAAAATTTTTAAAAAAATTTGAATTTTATTTTATTTTTTTTTTTTCATACCCCCTGTTTTTTATTTTCTCCTATTACACCTTGAACAATAATTTTGTATCTTTCATTAACAAAAGATTTCATGAATTGTTCAACATCATCAACTAAAGATATAACCATTTTATCATAATTGCTTTTAATAATATTATTCTTTTCAGAATAATTGTTTTGATTTTCATTTGAAGAATCATGATTTTCATTAGAAGAATCATGATTTTCATCATTAATGTCAGTTTTTGTAGTGATAATTTTATCTTCTAAATAAAATAATTCATCTTGATTTTTACTACTAAAGAAATTTTCCAAAAATATTTTTAATTTTTCTTCACAAATATTGGCAAAAAATCTAAATCCTTCCATATCTACTTTACTGTTTTCATCATTATTTTTTTCAATCCCATTAGCTTCAACATTTGTTGCATTATTTTTATTCCCTATTTCCATTTTTCTACAACTATGTTTTTATTAAAATATATTTTATTTTCTAATAAAATTTTTTTCTTTTTTTTTAAATATATAAGTCTACGTATTTAAAAATATATATATATATATATATAAATAGCTTATTTCACTGAATACTGAATAATATCATTTTTATTAACCTTTGTGAATCATAATTTCATTTAAAGTTTATAACTTATTTTATAAATATGTGCTTATTTTTTAATTCATATAATTTTATGTTTTTGATTGTAATAGTTCCATTATACAATAACATAAATTTATTCTTATTATATATACTTTTTTTTTTCTAATCCCTTTTTTTTATTTTAGTCATCATTTTTTTTCTTAAAAATTTCTCTTGTTTAATTATAATAGATAAAAAATTAAAATTATCATATTCAGATAAATGTATAAATTTAATGCTGTCTAATGTCATCTAAAGATTTATAAATAAAAATATAGGCATCACTATTTTCCTTTTTTTTTTTTTATTTCAATAACCAATAAAAAGAAAAAAGAAAAATGAAAAAAGGAAGAATAAATTATTATCAGTGAAATATTTTTCTTAACATGTGCATACAAAATAGCTTTAAAAAAAAAAAAATAAAAAAAAAATAATAATTTTTTGTGCTATAGTGATTAATCAATCAATAATGATTAAGGTATTTTTCATATTTAATATCAAAAATAAAAAAATTTAATAGATGAGTCTTCTTTATTGAAAAAATTTATTTATATATACAAAAAGAATGGATAAAATAATGTTATTTTCCTCTTTAAGGAAGAAAAAAATTAAAATTAAATCTGAAATATCTACGAATGTTAAAGAAATAATAATTTATATAAGAAATAAAACATATAATATAGTGATTAATGAAAAAAAACTATCTCTATATATAATATCCATATTTTTTATTGATATGCTCATGTAATTACGCATAACATTTTTTAATTTTTTTTCTCGTCTTAATAATTTTAGATAGAATAATAATGTTAAGAAGAAAAAAAATGTTTATTTTTTGTCTAACCTTATTTTTTTTTGATATAGCTATCAAAAAATAAAGAAAAAAAAAAAAATTAATATTAAGATATTCTTCAAAAAATAAATGATAAAATATATCTTACGATATAAATAATATAAAAATATAATGATAACGATACTTTAGTAATTAAAATATAATAAATGAATTGCTAATAATGTATTATTATTCCTATATTTACTTTTAATAATATTACTAAAGGTTATTAAATAATATAGCACATAACAAATATTAAAACTTAACTATTAGATGATATGTATATTCTTAGGAGGTTTATATATTATAAAGTTGTAACTAATAGTAAAATAAGTAAAATGAAATTAATAATAAGCAATAAATTTATATGAATAACAGTAGTTTTTTTTATCTAACAACTTGTAAAATTAGAAAATTAAAAAATATATGAAAATGAAAAATATAAAAGAAATAAGATTAAAATATAGAGATTTTTAATTTTTTTTTTTTTTTAACGAAAAGGTGTATTAAAAATATAAAGAAAAAAAAAAAAAAGTGTCATTTTAGTAAGTTTTCATTAATTTAAAAACTTATAATTACTTATTTCTTTTTTTTTTAATGTGAAAAAAGGAAGAAAATAGAAGGTGTTTAATTCAAAAAGTATTTTTTTTTTTTTTTTTTTTTGAAATAAGACAATACAAACCTTAGAAATGTCTATATATATGTATAAGGAAAAATAAGATACATGAAAATGAACATTTGACATTTTTTCTACATTATTTTAATTTATTTATAGATTTATAAATAATGGTAATTCTTTATATATAATATTTATAGGAAAATAAAGTATTAATGAGAAAAATTCATATAATTTTTATCTTTTTATAAATTCGATTTATTAGTTATTATATATATATTTTTTTTTAATATAATATTATATATGCGTATTTATTTTTTTTATTACTTTTTAAAAGAAAGAAAATTTATGAAATTTGTTACCTTGTCTTACAAAAATACATACACATCATATTTTGTTAAATTTCTTTTTATTATTAAATTAATATATTTTAGTGATCATTAAATTTTTATAATACTATTACATTTTTTCTTCATCATTAATATATAATAGAATATTATTAAATTTAAATAAATGTTACTTTTATTATAAGATAGACATGAATAAAATATATATATATATATATAATACTTAACATTAAAAAATTTTTAAATCAATAACATTATTAATTATACATTAAATTTCACATTATAATAATTTTTTTTTTTTTTTTTTTAATTTGTAATTCTTTTTCTTTTTTTCTATATTTTTTTTTTTTTTTTTCCCTTTCTTTAAATGTGTATTTTATTTCATAATGCTAAAAAAAAAGAAAGAATATACTAGTATTAATATAGAAGAAAATATTTTGAAGAAAAAAAATACAGATAACAAAGAAACTATTTTGAAAAAGAAAAATAGTATAATTTTTGAAGACACAAAAAAAGAAAGGAATGAATTAAAAGATATAAATAATGATTCCTCAAATGATGTAAAAAATTATAGCACTGATGAAAAAAAGAAGGTTAATAAAAAAGAAGAAAAAACTAACAATAATGAAAAGAAAAATATAAAAAAAAAAGAAGAAAAAATAAATATAAAAGAAGCAATAATCAAAAATGTTCGAGTTCCAGATAATTATGAAATAAAACATTTAATAGGAAGAGGATCATATGGCTATGTTTATTTAGCTTATGATAAAAATACAAAAAAAAATGTAGCAATAAAAAGAGTTAATAGAATGTTTGAAGATTTGGTAGATTGTAAAAGAATATTAAGAGAAATAACAATATTAAACAGATTAAAAAGTAATTATATTATAAATTTATATGATTTAATAATACCTGAAGATTTGTTAAAATTTGATGAGTTATATATAGTATTAGAGATAGCAGATTCTGATTTAAAAAAATTATTTAAAACACCTATATATTTAACAGAAGAACATATAAAAACTATTTTATATAATTTGTTACTTGGTGAAAAGTATATTCACGAATCAGGTATTATACATAGAGATTTAAAACCAGCTAATTGTTTATTAAATCAGGATTGTTCAGTTAAAATATGTGATTTTGGATTAGCTAGAACTATAAATGCAGAAACAGATATTCATGTAGTGAGGGATATAGAAGAAAAAGAAGAAAATGAAGAACCTGGTCCTCATAATAAAAATTTAAAAAAACAATTAACTAGCCATGTCGTTACAAGATGGTATAGAGCACCAGAACTTATTTTACTACAAGAAAATTATACTACTTCAATTGATATATGGTCTACTGGGTGTATATTTGCAGAACTATTAAATATGTTAGAAAGCCACATAAATAATCCAACTAATAGGTTTCCATTATTTCCTGGTTCTTCTTGTTTTCCATTATCTCCAGATCGTAATTCAAAAAAAGTTCATGAAAAAAGCAATAGAGATCAACTAAATATAATTTTTAACGTAATTGGAACTCCAACAGAAGATGATTTAAAAAGCATAACAAAGGAAGAAGTTATTAAATATATTAAATTATTTCCATTTAGAAAAGGTATTGACTTTAAAAAAAAATATCCTTCAATTTCAGAGGAAGGTATTGATTTGTTAGAATCTATGTTAAAATTTAATGCAAAAAAAAGAATTACAATTAATAATGCTTTAAGTCATCCTTATTTAAAGGATGTTAGAAAAAAAGATTTAGAAAATTTTTCAGCTAAAAAAATTATACTTCCTTTTGACGATTGGATGACGTTATCAGAAACACAACTAAGATATATTTTTTTAAAAGAAATTCAATCTTTTCATTCAGATCTAGTTATACCATCTAATTTAATGATTCATGAAAACAACTTTTATAGTTCTAATATATAAAAACCTATTAATTATGTAATCACTTAATTATTTTATTTGTTTTATTCACTTTATCATTTTGACATAAATTGATTCATTCACATATTTATTTTTTATTTGTTTTTCTCTTTTGACTTTTTTCAAAATAAATAAATATATATATTTTAATAAAATTAAAAATAAATTATAATAAATTATTAATATTTTTAAAAATTAATTTTTTTTTTTTTTTTTTTTTTTTTTTTTACATATAACATTTTAT
>NW_021628265.1:561355-576638 GCF_900005855.1 Plasmodium gallinaceum | reverse complement strand
ATTTTTTTTTTTTTTTTTTTTTTTTTTTTTTGTTACAAAGAAAACATGTTGAAAAAAAAATTAAAAGATATAAAGGAATAAGCAAATATAAAATTAAAATAAAATGTACATTAAAAAGTTAAAGAGAAGTAATTATTACTTCATATATATAAGAATATAAGAAAAAAAAAAAAAATTTGAAAATCATATTTCTCATTATGGATATAAAGGAAAGTTTAAATAAGAATTCTCAAAAAAAGGTTTTACACAAGAAAAATATTAATGATTTATATAATGAAAAAAAAAAAGCTAGTGAAAATGAAAATGAAGATAATAAAGAAAGAAAAACAATAACTAATAAGAGTATTATATTTTTTCAAATATTTATATTTATTATATATTTTCTTGTATTACTCATTGGATCTTTTAATTTTTCTTTTAAACTTTTTCAAGTAAGAGAAAAACATTTGTATGAATTTCTTAATAACAGAGAAGAGTTATTTTGTAAAAGTTATTTAAAAGAAAAGGATAATAATAAAAAAATACTTTATAAGAATACGAATAATTTAATTGATAATAATGATACCTTTCCTTATGTAAATTTTAAATATTATTTTACAAGAGCTAAATATAATATAAAAGAAGAAAATAAAATAAACAAAAATAAGAGGCAAATAAAAATATTTATTTGTTTAAATAAAAAAAAAAATTTTGATTATAGTGATTTTTACAATATTTTTTCAAGTTTCAAAAAATATGTGACGAAATTTTTAAGTTTTTCTTATAACGAAATAAAAAATGCCTTTTTTAGAAAAAATAATAATAATTATATAAACAAAGTAATGAAGTACTATGCGAAAAATGATCTTATAGGTAATAAATATTTACATTATAATTTTTTATTAAACAGTAATGATTCTTATAAAAATTATTATGTAAATATTGAAACATTATTTTACTTATATTTGTATGACATTTGCTATTTACATGATTTTAATTATGTTAAGAATCAAACATATAATTTATCAAAATCATATATGGTTTTTGATAAGATGAATGAGAAATTACATATTGAGAATAAAAAGGATATTACACTTTTAATAAATCATGTAGATAAATATTTAAATGACGAGATACTGGTTAATTTATTAGATAAATTATATTTAGATATATGTAAAAGGGAAAATTTAATAAATTATTTAAAAAATAAAAATGATAAAAAAGAAGAAACAGATAGACATAATGGAAGTAATTTAAAAAGTGATATCAAAAATAGTAAACTCGCATATAATTATAATAATGAAAATACATTAAAAGATACCAATTACAACGAATATTATATATTATATAATAAGATTGAAAGTATGAGAAATATAAATAAATATAATACTTTTATAAGTAGATTAAGAAAAAAAATAAAAACAATAAATTCTTTAAAATCATTAAATATGTGTTTAAAAGAATATATAATAAATTTAAAAAAAGTTCCACTATATTTTTTTTTGAACATCTTTTATGATACTCCGTGTTATGTTTATAATAAACCAATAAGCAATTTATTAAGGAATTATTACAAAGGAATATTCCTTTATTTTGTAATATTTATAGGTTGTATACATGTTGTTTTTTCTCCATTTCCCATAACTCTTGTTCATTTTCGTAGATTTTTCATTTATTTTTTGATTATTATGTATCGCTTATTTATTTTATATTTTATTCCTTCTATAATTCAATATATAATTTATAAATTTCATTATTTTAAAGAAGAATATATTCACATATTTGATTATTCCGATCATGTTATTTTATTCTCTACTTTGTTATTTATTATATCTTTAGAATCAAAAGCCATTCAATATACTATTAATCATCAAAAACAAAGTTTTGATTATTTTCATTATAAATATAACAGAAAATTATGTTTCTTTTTTTTAAAATTGATTTTGTATTATTATTATATTCTTATATTTTTCTTTTTATATACAAGTTATTTTACTTCTAAATATTTTCATACAACTAATGAAATTTTTGTTGCATATTTTTTTTCCACATTTTCAATTTTTTTTTTCTTTTATTTTTTTTTATATAAAAATTATTTCAGTTTTTATACTATTGGAATAACATCTTATATAAAAAATAATTCAATTACTACAATGAATGTTTTACATTCTGCACCTTATTTAGCAAATGCATATAATTCTTTAAAAGACAAATTTGCTTTTGATTAATATGGATAGTTTAAGATAATTTTATATATGTGTATTTATTTATTTTATTTTTTTTCTTTTTTTTTTTTTTTAAATATATATTTATAAAAATTATACTATTTATATTTCAATAAACTATGCTCTATATATAATCTTTAATTTTTAATAGTTACATTCCTTATTTCTTTTTTTTATTTTTAACACTTTATATAATACATCAAAGCAAATTTTGATTTATTATTTTTTTTTTTTTTTTTATTTGTCTTTTTATAATAATATCTTAACTTTTTTTTTTTTTTCGTCATTAAAAAAAAAAAAGTAAATGAAATATTATAATTTTTTTTTTTTTAAATTTTAAATGATTGTAAATACAAAGCAAATGAGTCATAAAATATAAGTAAACCAATTGAAGGATTTCATAGAAAAAATAAAAAGATAAAAAAAATTTTAAAATAAAAAAAAAAAAATTTGCATATAATATATTATATGAAGCAAATACTTGAAATATTTTTTTTACATTAATTTTTATTTAAATATACTTTTTTTTTTTTTTTTTTTTCTTGGAAAGCTTTTAAAAAAGAATATTAATACTCTTAGTATGAAAGTAATCACTTAATAATTTATTAAATAATTAACATATTTTTTCTTTAGAAGAATGACATCTTTATTTTATAATTCATTTTGATTTTAATTAACATTAAATGTTGTATCCCTTTGAATTAATTCGATTATGTAATTATCTGGGTCATATATAAAAGCAATGTTTTTCATTATTCCCTCATTTACTTTTTTTTTAAAAGGAATATTTAGACTTTCTAATTCTTTACAATAATCCTCTAAATTATCTACTAAAAATCCTATATGCCCAAAACCTCTTGGTGTAGTATTACCATTATGATATGAAAATTTATCATCGTCTTCTGTACCATGATTATGTGTTAACTCTAAAACAGGATGCCATGACTTTTTAAAATTTTCATACGTTTCATTAGATTGATAAGAATTCCTTAATGAATTAAAATCGTATAATCCTCCTTCCTCTGTATTATTTGTATCTTTTTCATTTAAATATGTAGACTTTAAAAAATATAAAGAAAAATCATCATTGTGCTTAATATGAACTAATTTCATATCTAATATATTTATATAGAAATATAAACTTTTTTCAGGATTTTTAATTCTAATCATAGTTTGAGAAAAGTTAGTAATTTCCTTTTTATTTTTCCATTTAACTTCACTTGATCTTTTAACTATTTCTATCCAATAGTTATTGGGATCTAAAGCAAATCCAATGGTTTTCATTTTAGTTTCATGTGGCAATTTGTGAAATTTTACATTTTTTTTTAAAAGTTCATCACATAATTCTACGACATCATGGCAATTAAATGCTATATGACCAAATCCTCTATCATCTTCATTGTTCCCATTACTTAGTTTTTCTTCACTATTATGATTATGAGTTAATTCTAAACAAACAGTGTTTAAATTCCATAAGTATTTTTCAGATTCTCTTGTATTTTTTTTTGGAATTTTTTTCTTTTCTTCTTCATCATAAGGAGGGGTTATCATAAAATATAAAGAAAAATTTTGTTCATTAAAATGATAAGTATGAATATTTATCATACCAAAATTTTTTTCATAAAATTCTACTGTTTCTTTAGGGTTATAAATACGCAACATAGTTTGATGCCATGTTATATTATACTTTTTCCCAAAATTTAACATTTTTCCTTTCATTTTTTATAAATACATAATATAAAATTAATATATTACGTTTTCATTTAATTTATTTATCTTTTTTTTTTTTTTTTAATTTATATATTATTACTATTATTTTACTTTTTTTTTTTTTTTAAAGTATTTTAATTTTTCAACAAGTATAAATATTTGATATTCTTATAAAAAATACAAAGTATAAATATATATATAAAAAAAAAAAAAAAAAAAAAAAAATTTTTTGTAACTATTAAGTAGTTAATATATACAAATGTTATTAAAAAAAAAAAATTGCATACACACTTAATAGTTTCGTAAATATAATTTTTCTTTCTATATATTTATTTATTTATTTTGCTTAATTTTATCAAATTTTAGAATTTTATTTTAACTTAAAAAAAAAAAAAAAAAGCTTTTTCTAATAATGTATAATTCACGTAATGTATAATGATTTTTCAAATAATGTAATAAGAACAACTAAAATTAAAAAAATTTCTTCTATTTTTGATCTTAAAAATAAATATTTTTCTAATTGTAAAAAATAAATATACATTAATAACAAAATTCATTTATAATGTTCCAACAAAAAATGAAAAAATAAATAAATAAATTTTAGTTAAAATAACATTAATAAGAAAGTTACAAAAAAAAAAAAACATTTACTTTTAAAGTATATCCAATATATTTTTTTTTTTTTTTTTTTTTTGTTTGTTAAAATTTAAAAAGTTATCATTGGTATTAAAATATGAAACATTAGACTCTTCATTTCTACTTATTTTATTTTCGTTTTTTCTTTTTTTTATTTTATTATTTTTAGATGAACTATCATTTTTTTTAATTTTACTATTAGTATTGTTAAATATTTCGTCCTTATTGCTATAACTGTTGAAATTATAATATGATTTTTGAATTATATCATTTTGTTTACCATAATCAATTCTAAAAAGATCATTCATATTTTCATAAATATTATTTTTAAAATATTCTTCATTATCATCTTTTTCTTCTTTAATATTTTCTTCATTTTTATTATTTATACTTATATTATCTACATTTTCAATTTCTATATTTACATCTTCTCCGTCCTCCTCTTCTATATTTCTATTATCTACATTTTCAATTTCTGTATTTACATTTTCTCCGTTCTTCGTTTCTATATTTATATTTTCTTTATTTATAGAAACTTCATTTATGTTTTTGTTATTATCATTATTTTCATCTTCATTTTTTTTTTTTATGGCAAATTTTTCAATATCATTTATTAAGAAAAAATTTAAATCAGTAGAATTATTTGGATATTTATTAGTTTTAAAAGAATTATTTTTTTTTTGTTTAATAAGATTTTGTAAATTTACACGTTTCTTATGGTTACATAAAAAACATTTATATAAAATTGTATTTTTGTCTTGTATTTCTTTTATTTCACAATTATAAAAAGGAATATATATTAAATTACAATAGTGACAACATATATGATCAAAAAGTAAATTGTTATTTGATATTTTTTTTATTAAAGTAATGTATTTCATTGATAATTTTGCATTAACATAAATAGTAGATAAAGCCAAATTCCATAAGTATTCTATTCTTTTATCAATTAGTTTATCTCCTGTTATAAGAGAAAATTTTACTTTATTAACATAAGCGTTTACTTCATTTTTCTCCTTATTTTTTTCATTCATACTTTTTAAATATAATGAATTATTACAGAATTATTGTATTATAATTAAAAAAATAAAATAAAATAAAACTTCTTATCTTTTTTTTTTATTATAATTCTTTACTTTTTTATAATTGTTATTTTATTTTTAATCATATTTATTATGAATATATATATTAAAAAAAAAATTCATTTCAGTAATGTTTAATTAAATTTCAATTAAAGTTATTAGTGATACTATTAATATTCTATCTTATGTTATTTTTTTTTTTAAACAAATAATAATGACAATTTATATCATTTTCTATATTAACTTGAAGTTCTTTCATTCTGAAATTATTTTATATTTTTTCCTTTATAATTTTGCTTCTTTCTATTTTTCTTTCATATGTTAAATATATATTTATGCTTAAATTATAGATTCTTTCATTTTTATAATATAATAGTATGTTTAAAATATTTTAATTTTATTAAATGAGCAAAAATAAAAAAAAAAAAAAAAAAAAAGGTAATGTATTGTAGTAAAAAAAAAAATATTAAATTTTTTTTCAAAAATATCTTGCAAATGAATAAAATCAAAGAACTTAAAAAAGTTGTAATTGATGTAACAAATTTAAAAAAAAAAAATATTCTTAAAGATCAAAAATAATTACTTAAAAATTCAGTTATCTTAAAAATGTATGATTTAAAAAAAAGTAATTTCAAAAAAAGAAATACACCAAAAAAAAAAAAAAAAAAAAAATTTTTTCATTTCTAAACATATAAGAAAAAAATTGAATTGTTGAATACATATAACAATTTATCAAAAAGCACTAAAATTTTTTTTTTTTTTTTTTTTTTATAATATAATATAAAAAAAGGTTAAAACAAAAAAAAATTAAAACAGAATGAAAAAAAAAAAAAAAAATAAAGTTTATTAATATTATCTTTGTTAATTCTTAACAATTTCTCTTAAATTTTTATGTTCACATTAAAAAAAAAGAAATAAAAAAAAAATATAAAATAAATATATAATGAAATAAAAACATAATAAAGTTTTGTTAACAAATATTTTTTTTTTTTAAGTTCAAAATAAATTATTTTTTTGATATATACAAAATTTTACATTTTATAAAACTTTATACAATAAATAAAACAACAAATAGTTCAATAATTAATTACCAAAAAAAAAAATTGCTTTCATTGCATTATTTTTTTAAATTATAAATTTTTTTTTTTTTTTTTTTTATCGTCTAATATTGTAATATTAGTATTCGAATTTTTCATGGTATTTTTTTAGATTTTGGGGGTTTTCAACTAATTTAATAAAAGTTGTATTACCATCATCGGAATAAGAAATTGAATTAGGAATAACTTTAAAATTCTTCATAAGATAATTAATTCTATTTCTAGCTTCTTTTGTTGGAAAATTCAGAGTTAAAATGTTAACATCTTTTATTTTATTAACTATATTCTGAATTATTTTTATAAGAATATCGCAATTTGTGCCACTCTTTGCTGAAATTGGTAAAACACTTTTTGGTTTATTTTTATATAAGTTTAATATTTGCTCATCTGTTAATTTATCTATTTTATTCCATACTTCTACAACATTATTTTTTATAAATTCATTTGATATTCCTATATTGCTTAATGTATCAATAACACATTTCTTATGTTTTTCTTTATAAGGATGAGTTACATCTATAACATGAATAATTATATCAGCTGTTTTAATTGCTTCTAGAGATAATTTAAACGATTCATATAAAGAATAAGGAATATTTTGAATAAAACCAATGGAATCAATAAATATAGTTGAATAACATTCGGATATGTTCAAATTTTTATATGAATTATCTAACGTTTGAAAAAGCAAATTTTTTGCTTTTAAGTTAGATTTTGTTAAGTAATTAATTAACTTTGTTTTACCTACATTTGTATAACCTACTATAGCTATTAAAGCCTTATGTTTTCTTGAGTTGCTTTGTAAATTTGTATTATTTTTGCATTTTATTAATTCTTTTTTTAATTTGCTATACAGATTATTAATAATTCTTTTTTCATATTCCTTGTAGGTCTCATTGCTTTTTATATAATTACTTGTATATCCCAAGTAATCAGAATTTTTTTTTTTTTTTTTTTCTCTTATTTCAAATGTGTTTAATTTGTTATACTTTTCTTCATAATCCGAACTTGATTTTCCTAATACATTATTTTCAATATATTTTATATATTTCATCCTTGATCTACTATCTTCTGAATATGTATTAAAAATAAAATTTGCTCTTGCGAATTCCAATTGTAATTTACTCAAATTACTTTTTGCTCTACTTTTAAATATATATAAAATGATACTATACCTATCGAATAATTCTACATATAATGGTATACTATTCCCTTTTTTTCTTTTATAATTATGATCTATTTGTTTATTATAACCATAATGTTCCTCATCATCTTGTTCGTATAAATTTTCATCTTCATATTCATCATCCATTTCATCCTCTTCTCTTTCTTCTTCTTCTTCTTCTTCTTCTTTTTCTAAATAACTATTGTATAAATCAAAATACATTTCATTTTCATATAAATTTTCCTGAATAGTAGAATTGTTTTGAATAATGTCTGTTAATCTAATCGAGTTTTCACTTAATTCATTTTGTCTTTTATTATTTAATTTTAATTCATCATGAAAACTCCTTAATAAACTATTAAACATAAAATCTAAATT
Organism: Plasmodium gallinaceum; assembly: GCF_900005855.1. NCBI lineage: Eukaryota > Apicomplexa > Aconoidasida > Haemosporida > Plasmodiidae > Plasmodium > Plasmodium gallinaceum. The sequence continues at coordinate 568,366 of NW_021628265.1, read as the reverse complement.
ACGAAATTGTTCTGGTGATAACAAGGTATTAATAAATATATATGGTGTCGGATTTTTAAGATAATATTTTGATAATTCATTTAATTTTCCTTTCCCAAAATAAAACTTATTATCTATTTTATTAGCTTTAATTATAATTGATTCTGCAATTTTTTTTTCTATTTCTTCATAATCTAAGTATTTATAATTATTATTATTACAATTATTACTACTATTTTTACATAGTTCCTTCTTTGTATCCTCTTTTATATCATTACCTTGTTCCATCATTTCTTTTGTTTTGCAATCTAGGTTAATAGAACAACTAACACTTGAACTATTTTTCACTTCATAATTTTCATTTTCACCCCTAAAATTTTTTGTCATATGTTTATTCAAATAACTTTCTTCATTTTCATTGTTTTTAATTGAGCATCTTATTTCACTATTATTAGTTTTAAATGAATGTATTGTTTCTTTTTTATTATATTTATCTATATATTTTATATTCCATCCACCTGAAGGCATAGAAATACCATTCGCAATTTTGAAATTAGCTGATCTAGCTAAACCCAAAGCTTCCTGAGCATCTAGAATTGTCTCATCAAATGAATTTTTATATTTTTTTGCACCTTTTAATACAGGATGTATAACAATAATTTCCTTTTTTTTTTTACTATTATACAACTTTACTTTGGTTTCATTATAAAAATAACTTTTTCTAATTTTAAATATATCCCTTACTGAAAAAAAAGAAAATTTCATTTTCATATCTTATTTATAATAAAGCATTACATACATATTTATATTAATTTGATCTATTCACAATATAAAGAATTACAAAAAATACACAAAAAAATCATATTTTTTTTTTATTTCTATTTCAGATGTTTTAGCTAAAATATGATTTATTTTATTTTTTTTTTTTAATTTTCCATCAGAACAATTAAGATATATAAAAACTTCTACTTTTAAATTATATAATTTTATATAGATATAAATTATCTACTTTTTTTTTTTTTTTTTAACATGCATTTATAAGAATTAATTATATTTTCTTTTATTTTTTTTTTTCTAAATATTAAGATAAATTGTGTAATATAAATGTTATTCTTTCCTTTTGTGGGATAGTAACATTTATAATTTAATATATTTTATTCCAAAAAGAGGTCTTTCTTTTTTCCTCTTTTACTAGAAGTAATTTTTCGAGAAATTGCATATTTTTTTTTTTTTTTTTAACAAGATAATGATATGCTTCCTTTTTATCATTTTCAATAGAATTTTTTTTTTTTTTTCCTAAATTTTAATGACATTCTTTTCAATAAAATATCAAAAAAATATTTCTATTCCTTTTTTTTTCTTTATATTTTTATATATATTTGTAATTTTTTTTTAAAATAGAATAACATATAAATAGTTTATATACAAAAAGTTCATCATATTTTTTATAAATTTAAGCATATATAAATAGCATATAAATTATTAAGCATGTATATATACAGCATGTGCACATGAAAAAAAAAAAAAAAAAAAAAAAAAAAAAAAAAAAATTCAAATAAAAATAAAATCAAATAAAAAATTTAAATAATAAAAAAATATATTCTCTTGTAAAATATTTAAATAAAAAAACAAAAATTTTGAAAACTTAAATATTCATTTGTTTATAAAAGAGTTAATAAGCTCAAGAAAAAAAAAATTTTTTTGACCTATAAAATAAAGGAATTAAATGATTGTTTAATAAATTTCTTAAAATTAATATTTATATATAAAATAAGTTTATATATATATATTTCTTTAATTTGAATGAATTATATTTTTATGTATAATATATAAAAATGGTTATAAACGTATCATTTAAAGTTACAGGAGGTAAAGAATTTACTATATCTATTGAACCAGATATAACTGTATTGGATCTAAAAAAAAAATGTTGTGATCATGTAGATATACCTGTTGAAGCACAAAGAATTATTTTTAAAGGTTTATATTTATACAAAAAATAAATACAAAATTTTATATTTTGATTACATATAAATACAATTTTTTGGTAGATTTTAATAGATGTTTTAAGATTAGTTATGCATACATAATTTTTAGTATATATTTTTAAGATCTTTATTTTATTTATTTTATGAATTAATAGGCAAAATATTAAAAGACAAAGAATCTTTATCAACATATAATGTAGCGGATGGAAATACAATGCATTTAGTTCGTAGTGCTATACCGACAAAAGAACGTAAGAAAAAAAAAAAAAAAAAAAAAAGGAAAAAAGAAAAAAGAAAAAAGAAAAAAGAAAAAAGAAAAAAGAAAAAAGAAAAAAGAAAAAAGAAAAAAGAAAAATATATTTAATTATTTCCTAAAACAATATTTTATATATGTTTTTTTTTTTTTAGCTGAAGAAGAAAAAGAGAATAATAAGAATGAAAGTTCTAGTAATCAAAATACCAATTCAAATGATAATTTAAGTGATTTAAGTGATAATCCCTTAGTTCAAATGTTGCTACAAAGTGGAACAGGAGGTATAAGATTCTGTTTATTTTTAATCTAGTTATATTATTGTATTTTAAACTATTAATAATAATTATAAACATTATGAATAATTTATAAAAAAAAAAATATCTTAACATATTCAAGGGATTAATTAACAATAGTGTTTATTATATATTATATTTATTACAATTAAGTTTTTTTAAATGCTTAATCTTTACATTTATCATTTTTTTTTTGGTTTATTATTTTATTATATTTTTTTGTCTATGTTTATATATTTATAATATTTTTTTATCTCTTTTTTTTTTTTTTTTTTTTATATGATGTCTTAGATGTGAACAATTTTAATAGTGGTACAGGAAGCGGAGATAATCTTAATTTTGGAAACTTTGCAAATTTGTTAAATTCCAATGGTGGGGAATTTAATAGAGATACAATTAGCTCATTATTGAATAACCCTTTAGCAAGATCTCTATTGAATGAATTGAGTAATAACCCAGAAATGTTAACAAATTTAGTATCTAATAATCCAATTTTAAGAAATACATTTTCTCAAAGCCCAATTATGCAACCTGTTTTAGAAAATCCAAATTTGTTAAGAGAATTTATGAGGCCAGAGGTTTTGCAAGCAGGATTGCAAATTGAAAATGCCTTAAATATGAATAATAATAACAATAATAATAATAATAGTAGTCAAAGGGGAATTAGAATGGAAGATCTTTTAAATAATTTAAATAATTTTACAAATACAAATACTAGTGCGAATAACACTGATAATAATAACCCTAATGAAAATAATAATAATAGTAATATTAATAATATTAATTCCCTTTTTCAATCTCAAGAATTGTTACAAACATTTCAACAAGTTATGAGAGCAAATCGTAACTTGGCAAATCTAAATTTTCCTAATTCCAGTCAAAATCTAGATTTCAATTCAAGTAATGTAACAGATAATAGATCACCAGAAGAAAAATATGCTTCTCAATTACTGAGCCTACAAGAAATGGGATTCATTGATAATGCTGCAAATATACAAGCCCTACAAGAAACAGGAGGAGATGTTAACTCAGCTGTTACTCGTTTATTAGAAAAAGGATTTAATTAATACATATATATATATATACATGTTTATACATTAAAATTTCACAAATCATATTTCTTTAATGTATTTTAAGTGTATTTTTTTTTTTTTTTTTTTTTTTTTCTTCATATATTTATGTTACAATGTTCACATGTGTAATTTTATAAAATTCCTATATTTTTATTATTATTATTTTTTTTTTTTTTATAATTTTTTTCTTTTTTGTATGTTTCAAATTTCCAAGACAACCTGCATAACTTTTATGATTTAAAAATGGAAAAAACAAATGTAATAGTTACAGTTTATAAAAAAAAAATTCTGTTTAATTAAAACATTTAATATTTATTTGAAACAGAAAAAAAATTACAATATATTAAAAAAAAAAAAAAAAATAAAAATTTAAGTAAAAAATAAAATAGAGACGCAGTGAAAGGTATTCAAAATAACATACTGTAAAAAATTCTTTGCTTATATTTTTTAGTTTTGTTTTTATTTTCGTATTATACTATTTTCTTTTATTTTGAACTTTTTTTGATAGTTGCTTTAAATAATTTTGAACAATTAAAGTAGAAAAAATGACAAAAACACAACACCATTGTAATGGTTTTAGCACATGACCAAATAAATATACAGAAACAATTGTACTTAATGCTTTTCTTAAAGTTGTGAAAAGACTAGTATATAAGCTACCATATAATTTAAGAGAGTTGAAAACAAAAAATTGTCCGAATGTTCCACTTAATGAAAAGGCTAATATATAATAGTAAGAGTCTGTATACTTACTTAAAAAATAGTAAGGTTTTAAACCTTCAATTATTAAAGATGCGATTAAATTAAAAGCAAACGCAAAAGAATTAACGTAAAACATTAAATTAATGGAATTAATATTATATTTACTTAATAACTTATCTTGTCTTGGCCCAGTTAAACCATCACAAAATAATGATATACATAAAAGAAAAATTCCAAAGGTAGTTTGATGAATTTCCTTTGCACTTTTTGTTTTTAATAAATTAAATATTACCAAAGATGATGTAATTAAAAAAACAGCAATATAATCGTAATAAGGATATTTTTTACCAAAAAATAAGTATCCACCAACTACTATTGGTATCATTTTTCCTGATTTCACAAGAACTTGAGTTGGGAAATTAACATGACTCAAAGAATAATTTGTAGCTATCATGGCTACTGAATAGGTAATAGATATCAACATTATTTGTTTAATAAAGTAAGTATCTACATTATTTTTCAAATCATTTATAAATTTATTGTTTTGCAATTTGCTTTTAATAAATATAGCTGTTAAGCTACAAATGCAATTAGATAAACACAAGACACATATCAAAAATATATTATAATAAAATTTTTCTTCCCCTTTTCCCAAATTTGGTAATTTTTCTTGATAATAACCAAAAATGATAAAAAAAAAATATATACCACAAATACAAAATACCCCATTTAAAAAATTATAAAAACTTGATGGCTCTTTGAAGCTTTTCTGAGAATTCATTACATTATTTCTTCTCGTTCTAACCATATTTCCTTACTATACGTTTTATATAAAAATAAAAAAAAAAAAAAAAAAAAATTACAATTATCAATGAAATACTTTAATAATATTTATAAATAAGATTAAAATTTGATTGTTCTTTTTAATATGTGCAAATATTTTCCTTTAAAAGATTAAACTTTATAATATACATATAAATATTCATTACTATTTATGCATAGTTTTATTTTTTTAAAAAAACAAAATAAAAATAAAAATTAAAATTAAAAGATTAAAAAATTTTAAATACTGTTATTATTAATGTAACTCCCAATTTTTTTTTTTTTCTTTTTTTTTTATTTTTCATAAATGTGTAATGTATAATTGCGAAATTTATAAAACTAAAATATTTCTAAAAAAATAAAATTATATATAAATTTTTTTTCTTTTTTTTTATAAAATTTATATTGTATATCAGTTTTATTTTTAATATATATTTTATTATATATTAATAAAAAATTTTTTTTTTTTTTTTTTTCCTGTTCTTTCTCAATTTAAATGAAACATTTATTTTATTACTATGTCAAATACAAAATACTTTTTCTAAAATATATATAAAAATTAAAACTTAAATATGTTTTTTTAAAAAATAAAGAAAATCTTGTGTAAAAGATATTTAATATTTTTTCATTAAATATAAAAAACTTATATTTTTTATTTAATTAATAAAACAAAACTGAATTCAGTGGAAAATCAATTTTTTTACCATAATAAAAATAAATTTCTAAAGTAATTTATTTAAAACTGAAAAATAATAGTAACATAGAGCAAATTCATATAAATTTTCGTATGCTTTTATATTGGTATTTTATTTATTTAAAAAGAAAATTTAGCTTATGTAACATTATGAACAAGTCTAGAAAAATTTATACATTTATTACTTTAAACTATCATAAGAAATAGTTAGTAAATACATATATATTCATTAAATTTTACAAAAAATATAAAAAAAATTGAAATAAACATATATATGCCTATTTCTTTATTTTTTCGAATTATAAAAATGTTATGTTAAAACATATATCAATATATTCCAGTTAATAATGGAAACATAATTCAAACAAAAAAATAAAAATATATTTTAATTATAATATAAATAAAATTAATTCAATAAAAAAAAAATTAAAATATATTTATATTAACAGTTCAGATAAAAAATTATATTAGTACTCTCAGCGATATCTTAAACTAACACGTTCTCCCATTCTTTTCCTTTTTCGTCTTAAAGCTAATTTTGTTTTTTTATTTTTGAAATACAATTCCTAAGATGTAAAAAAAAAAGAAACATATGTTTTTAAAATATGTTACGATTAACTTTCATACAAAAATTTTTTCATTTCAATTTTTATAAAAAATAATTAAAATTAAATAAAACCTGTGCTGGTTTTTTAACTATAGAATTATCCTTAATTTTTATATTAAATAAAAACATGTTATTAAAAAAAAAATAATTTTTCAAAATAATGTCTGACTTTATAGGTGTTAATTCATTATTAACTAGAGGTTTACAGAAGTCATTTTCTGATATTTTTTTAAAAAAACTAAATTTTTTTAAAGAATGTATAGTATTTTTTGATGAGAAAAAAATATTTCTTATTGGTAAAAATTTATGTAAGTTCATTTTTTATTATTTTTTTTTAAGATATATTTTTAAAAATAATGAACATTTTTTTTAAAAAAAAAAAAAAATTAGAAAGTTAAATGTACATAAAACGAAAAAATATTGTTTCATATAGTGCTGCACTATTTTACAAAAAAAAAAAAAAAAAAAATTAACACGTAAAAATATATATATATAAATATATATATATATATATATATATATATATATATATATATATATGTATATATATATATATTTATATATGAAAATATTTTTTGTGTATTAGTGCAAAAAAAAAAA